>NC_091984.1:111474563-111805265 GCF_044704955.1 Pristiophorus japonicus
AACGCCCACAGACAGCAATGTAATAATGACCAGATAATCTGATTTTGTTCTGCTGATTGAGGGATAAATATTGGCCAGGACACTAGGAAAAACTCGCTTGCTTTTCGAGAAGAGGAAAACTAGAGACAATCGTATTTTCCTGTACAGTCGATCAAAGCCCTTCATAATTTAAAAAAAAATCTGTTAACTCTACTCATAGCCTTTTCTACTCTAGTAAAAAATAGTCCCAGTAACTCAAGTCTTTCCTCTTAACTTGTATATTAATTGTCGAAAGGTCACAGGGCTGAAACGTTAACTCTGTTTCTCTCTCCATAGATGCTGCCTGGCCTGCTGAGCTTTTCAGCATTTTCTGTTTAGATTATTTATTTTAAAGAAATTTTGTTTAAAATTTTAAGAACTGAGAGACGAAGAATGATCCTTCGACCAGCTTTCTTTTGCTTAATTTGTTTTCTATTCCTGGCATCATTTGGAGTGAATCTGTGCAGGACAGCGGGACCTGAGGGTACTGGTGCATGAAACACAAAAGGATAGTATGCAGGTATCAGGAAGGCCAATGGAATCTTGGCCTTCATTGCAAAGGGGATGGAGTATAAAAGCAGGGGAGTCTTGCTACAGCTATACAAGGTATTGGTGAGGCCACACCTGGAATACTGCTTGCAGTTTTGGTTTCCATATTTACGAAAGGATACACTTGCTTTGGAGGCAGTTCAGAGAAGGTTCACTAGGTTGATTCTGGAGATGAGGGGGTTGACTAGTGAGGAAAGGTTGAATAGGTTGGGCCTCTACTCATTGGAATTCAGAAGAATGAGAGGTGATCTTATTGCAATATATAAGATTATGAGGAGTTTGACAAGGTGGATGCAGAGAGGATGTTTCCACTGATAGGGGAGACTAGAACTAGAGAGCATGATCTTAGAATAAAGGGCCGCCCATTTAAAATGAGTTGAGGAGGAATTTCTTCTCTGAGGGTTGTAAATCTGTGGAATTCTCTGCCTCAGAGAGCCGTGGAAGCTGGGTCATTGAATAAATTTAAGACAGATATAAGACAGTTTCTTAACTGATAAGGGAATAAGGGGTTATGGGAAGCGGGCAGGGAAGTGGACCTGAGTCCATGATCGGATCAACCATGACTGTATTAACTGGTGGAGCAGGCTCGAGGGGCCGTATGGCCCTGCTCCTATTTCTTATGTTCTTATGGCGTTACTGTGTTTTCTATAATGGGGCACTCAAACATTTCCCTTCCATTTGGAGACTTGTGCATAGATATCTGTGCATGCATTCTAAATACATGGGCAGAGCTCCACTTTGTGTATTTTGAGTGGTGTAGGTCGGGCAGTGTTACTGGGTGCTGCATGCTTAAACTGTTGCAAAATTGCAACTGATATAACTAAAAAAGAATATTTCTCCACTCGCCGACTCTCGAATGTGCATTTTCCGTCTCCTTGTTAAAGGAATTTAAATTTTTCCCCCTAATTTCTAAGCTTAAAAAAAAATATATTCTTGGTTTGAGGGTTGAATGTTTCAAGTTGCGATGTAATGGTAGGTACACAGAAATTTTGCACCCACTCTTTAGATCAAGCACACTCAGCTCAGAAATTGAACACATTGGAAGTGGCTAAAGCTTCTTGTACTGTGCTTTAATTGAGAAAAGAACACACTTTACTGCACCAGCTGATATTTCCACTGCCCGTGCCAGCCATTCTTAGGAGGGAGAACAGATTCCACTGTGCACTATATGGGAAAGAACTGTGAGCCCATTTGTTAAGATTAGGTTTATTGGGCTCAATTTTCCCCAGTGATTTGCGCCGTTTTTTTGGCGAGCGCCACTTTTTTTGACCTAAATTTTTTTAATCCAAATTTCTGCAAGATTGTGCGCAGCGTAACTCAGTTAGTTACGACTTTTTAAAGTTAGTTTTTTTTTGCGTCATGGAGGTGTAACCTGATGTCTGCGCCAGTTTTTCACATACAAGTTTGGCCAACTTGCAGTTCTCCTCGGGCGTATTTGACCACTCCCCAAAAAAAACACCTGCGCACTTAAGAAAAACCAGCATACATCAAAAAATCGGCGCTGAAAGATGCTAATGTTTTTAGACGAAGTTTTGGAGGGAGTCAAGAACACATTAAATATGCAGGTTTGCCGCGCGGCAAACCTGTCCCCTCCACTCCTTCCCTCAAAGACTATCTGTCCCATCTGTGACAGAGTCTGTGGCTCTCGTATTGGGACTGTTCAGCCACCTAAGAACTCATTTTAAGAGTGGAAGCAAGTCTTCCTTGATTCCGAGGGACTGCCTATGATGAAATATGTATCACGAAGCTCAATTTTTTCCAACTGAAAACGTGAAAAATGGAAGTTTCATGTGATACTTTAATTTTTGGATTTTTTAACAAAGTGCCACACCACCAACTAACGTCACCAAACCAGGTTCGAGGGTCAGAATGTCGGCTGGCAGAATCGTCCCTTATCCAGACACTGGCTCTGGTCTCGGCTTCAAAAGAAGGCCTGTGGGGCAGGGAAGTGGAAGCCGAACTGAAGGCATGAGAAGCCTTACACTGTGCAGCAAGCAGCATCAAATGAAGCCGGGGGGGCGATGGTGTGCTTCCCAATCTAAGCAAGCCTATTGCGCATGCTTAAATCCAAGTGTGGTCCATATTAGGGCGTTGACTTTGGGGAGAGAGACAAAAAAGAAACTTGTCCCACCTGCTGTTTTGAGCTTCTTGCAGAGGTAGAAATTTAATCATAGGGGCAATACTGGCAATGCCATGCCCCGTGCAAGCCTTCTGCATGATGGTGCTGCGGCAGAGACAATTGATGCTGAGGAACCTCAGCACGTAGGATGATGGGCAGGGGGCCTTACGCATATCGGGTACATCGAGACGGGTGTTTGTACCTGCACCTGAGTGATGTAGACCGTGGTAAGAAGGCTGCGTTTTCACAAAGAAGTTGTAACCGAGATCTGTGAGTTAGTAAAAGCAGACCTGCAACCTAGAAGCATCAGGAGGACTGCTTTGTCAGTTGAAGTGAAGGTTATAGCTGCACTTTCATTTTATGCATCTGGATCATTCCAGGCCACAACTGGGGATGTGTGTACCATTTCTCAACATGCAGTACATGTCTCCATTCAGCAGGTGATTGCTGCACTATGTGCCCAGAGGAATGACTACATAAAGTTCCCCATGACCGCCCAAGCAATGAGTAAAAGGGCTGTGGACTTCTCCAGGATTGCTGGCTTCCCAAAGGTACAGAGCTGCATTGATTGTACCTACATTGCCTTCCGAGCACCTTTTTGGAGGGTTCCAAGATGTACAGGAACAGAAAACGCTTCCACTCAGTTAATGTGCAGCTCGTGTGACGACATGCATCACATTACGTCAGTTGATGCGAGATACCCTGGGAGCACCCATGATGATTTCATCCTACGCAAGAACTCTATATCTGTCATGTATAAGCAGCAGCCAGAAGGACTGGCTTCTGGGGGACAAAGGGTACGGCCTCGCTATTTGGCTCATGACGGCCCTATGCGTAACCCGGATGGGAAGCTGACCGGGAATACAACATGTCGCACATTGCGATGCGCAGCAGAATAGAGGACCGTTGGCATCTTGAAACAGAGTTTCCGATGCCTGGACCTACTTGCTATACTCTCCTGAGATTGTCGGTCAGTTCACTGTTGTGTGCTGCATGCTGCATAACTTAGCCATCATGAGGCAGCAGCAGCTGGTCGTAGAAGACCCACCTGAGGTGAGACTGGCTGATGATGATGAGGAAGATGTAGATAACGAGGAGGAAGACAAAACCATGCAACTACCTGAACCCGGCGGAGGAGGGCAGGCTGCCGTGACCCTTTAATGACTGCCAACCAGCAGCTCATCCGTGAACGCTTTGCTGGCTGAAGACGCAGTGGCAACTATTTCAAATGGATCATGTTTACTGGTTGGACCTGTTCTGTAATGTTGTGTTATGTTAATGGAACAAATAATGGAATTAATTCTTCTTTACTTCAAAAAGTTGAGTTAGTAATGGAATAAATAATGTAAGTGATTCAGCTATAATTTAAAATATATTTTATTCAAAAGTTTAACAAACAGTTGTTTGTACTTAACTGAAAACTTTATTTGATTCAAGAATATTTTTTATTAAAGTTAAGATCATTACAAACTTTTAAACTTGTAAATTTACATAACTCACAAAAACTTTTAAGTTGAGAACAGTAACGACAATAATAATAACAGCAGCAAAGAAAGGCTACAGCCAGCTCTCCGCCCCCCTTATTCTAAGACCGCTCGCTGCGCTTGGACTTGTTGACCCTACCTCTGCCCGCAGGTGCTGGTGCAGCATTTCTCGGGTTGGTACCAAGCTTATTCTTTCGAGCATCTCTGGTAATGCGCACTTCTTGGTGGGGGTGATGTGGATAGGCAGTGATGTGGAAGGCTCAGCTTGGGTCTTTTCAGAGGCTGGTCTGGGGATTAGAGTGGGAGTGGCAGTTGATTCTGTCAATGGGCGTGGGGTCTGGGCCTATTCCCTTATTGCAGCAACTAACTCTGACATTCCCTCCTTCATGCCCTGACAGTGTCTCAACTACCTGCAACATTCCCTCCCTCATGTGCACCAACATTGTATCTGCTGCCTGGGACATTGCCTCCCTCATGTTCCCAGATAGTGTTCCTATTTCTCGTGAGAGTGTTGTTACTTTTCCCGACAGTCCCAACACCTCATCACCCACCCCACTGATGGTGTCCAGGAGTGATCACGTAAGGTCAATGCTCTCCGCACTCATTTCCATCATCTGAACCACATCTGTTAGATCCTGCACCTCAGGAGAGCATGGTAGAGCTCCCCTTCCCCTTCTCACCCTGGGTGTGGCTCACTGCATCCGCACTGGAATCCCCAGCCTCTGACTGTGGGAAACCATGAAATGTCACAACACTCGTACCATTCGGGAAAGGGTTTGACATCTCCAATGGATGGCACCTGCACCTCCTCCAGAGTGAGTACAACAGTGGGGACTTCATCCATCACTTCCACCTTCCCCTCTTCCCCTCCGTTTCCCCCCCCCCCCCCCCCTTCCCCCTATGCTCTTGGTCTGGAGGGTTGGATTGGAAGATGTTTCTTCTTCAGGCTTGTCCATGTCTGAATAATCTTCTGCATCGGCTTCAGCCTTGTCAGCATCTGAATCTTCTGCATCGTCGGGGTTGGTCTCGAGTTCTGCAAAATTTAACAGAACAAACAAATGGTTAGCAGCAGAGGAGGGGGCAGGGTGGGTGGCATGAGTAGGCTCTCAGCGCAGGGAGCAGGCTGATTTAAAGAACCACGATGAATGATACCTCATTGCATCAACATAAGTGTAGCTGGCAGAGACAACCCCATGAACCGAAGCATGGCTAGCCTGCGCACTTCCTAACATTTAGCAAAGCCAGGCTGTGGAATTTGCAACACTTACCCTCTCCCTCACGCGTGAGCCCAGCTTGTGCAGTGGTGGTTGCTTTTCTCCAGGCAGGACCCATCAAAGCAGCAACCCTCTCCCAAGGGTGTCAGTGGGTGCAGATTTGCCGGGCCTCCTCCTGTTCGAGTTCTTTCCTTTTTTTTGTTGTGTGCCATCTTCCTATGCAAAGATAAAAATATAACTTTTTAGAGAGGGTGTCATTCTGCTGGGGGTGGGACACATACAGATGGCCACATTTACAATTGCAATTCCAGTGAATAAATTAAAATATTACTTGCACTAACTACTTGACCAAGGTTCTGCCACTTTTTGCACTGGCCTCCAGACCTCGGGGTGGTCACCATTGCACAGTAATCATCTGCAACTTGTTCCAGTAACAAGTGCCTCCACTTCGTCCTGAGAGAAATTCTTGGTCCTTGAGCCAGCCGCATTGCATCTTGTATTGCAGCTCCGATTTTTCTAATGAGAATTGGAACTGGCTCTTTAAAAATGGCTGAATGCAGACTGGGAGCTTCACTGGGCATGGTGCCCCTAGCAATCATGTTTTTAAAAAAAAAAAGTTTTTTCTCGCGCATGCGCAGAAGTGTGGGCATAATTTTTTTGGTACAGACATTAGGCTCCACCCATCTCCCCGAAGCTAAAGGACAGGCTGTGTGGCGCCAATTTCAAAAAATAGAGCGGGGAAACTTGCTACTTATTTTTTTTGGAGTAGTCAGGGCCAAAACAAACTGGCATAACTCTGGCAATATGCCAAAAAATGGCATTGGGGAAAATTGAGCCCTTATTGTTAAGCATAACACGCAAGATAGCTCTTTTCCTCCACCTGCCCCACCCACATGGTGAGTGAATTCCACATTACAGTTGTGAGTTATCTGCTGTGGGCAAGTTCCTGCTTGAAACTGAACTGACCAAATGTATTTTGCTTACCAGTGTTGACGAGAGATTTTTTGTTTGCATTGAGCTATGCCCATCACTGCAGGGGATTGTATAAGGATAATGTTCAAACAAATTTTCCCATTCAGTATTATCAAGGAGGACAGCTGTCTGAGGCGAGTCAGTGACTTTCCCGAACACTTGTTTTCCTGTCTGCAGTTATGTTATAATTGTTTGTTGCCTTAGTGTAAGGGAATAGTGAACTCTGAAAACAAAATGTGTCTGTAATTTAATAAGTAGGGAAAGGTCTCCGATCCAAAAGAACTAGCTAGCGGTGACATCTGAATCAAATGCCAAAAAAGACAAGGACCTTCTCTGCATGATTTAAGTCTCCACCCATAATCATCATCTTTTTTCGTATGGTATCTGTAATAGCAATGCAAATCTAATGTCAATATCTAAGTCAGATATCCAGGCTAAAGCTTTTGTGCAACAGCGTGGATATCTTGTCGGCTGCCTGCAAGTTTCCTCTGAGGGCAGTGTTCGATGATGTGCTCGAGGGTCTGATTAGGAGCTCCACAGTCGCAAGATGGGGATGCTTTAATCTTCCATCTATGGAGAAGGTGGCATCATCTACCATGACCGGTTCTGAGGCAGTTGATGGTTGTCCACTGTTTGCAAATAAGATTTGATCCTTCAGGTTGCACTGTGGGGTCCTCTAAGCAATCCATTTGGTATGTTGGAAGTTTTCCGAGCATTTCACCATCGGTCATCAAGGCTGTGGGGAGATCGCTGAAAATCTTCGGCGACAGTCCAAAATGGCCTTCTAGATTTGAGATGGGTTGGTGGTAGGTTGGTCAAGTTGGCCTGGATCGGCATGTCTTTGCTGGTGTAGCGGTTGTATTCTCTGGAGACTGCATATTCGCAGCATAGGTATGATGGTGCGTTGTTTGCAAGTTCGGGCTGCCAAGGTGTTGGTGTCAATCAAAGTGTAATTCTCATAGTAGAGTTCAAATGGACATGAACGGATTTGACATGTGGTCTTGATAACCATGCTGGAGAGAAATACTCTGTTGTAGAGTGTACCAGAGCAAGTGCTGTCATGCGGAGGGTTTGAGTGTCAGCTTCCCACGTGGATTGGGCAAGTTTCTGGATCTGCATTTTGAAAGCTCTGCATTTTGTGATGTTTCATTTATTAAGTTATTTTTGTGTTTTCATGTCTTTTCCAGTAAAAATTCTCTTCCTGCGTCTGTGGCCTGGCAGTTTTGTAGCTGCGTGTGCATGCACAGCTTGCTCTTGGACTGCTGCTCTCTCTAGCCAGCTACCAGGAGATGCCAAGGACTGTGCTGTTCCCTCTAGTTGTCTCTTGTTTGCTTGGTTAGCTTAGTTTAGCAACTGAGCAGAGTGGGACTTCAACGAGTGCCTTTGCTGGACTGACCACCACATTGCTATAATGGTATGGTATTTATAATTCGCTGTTAAAGGTATGAAAGATGCAAGGAAATCGATTGTTCGGGATCATCTAAGAGTGTGTTTTGCAAAGTTCCCTGTAATAACTGTTGGCTTGTGAATGATCACCAATCTTGAATTGACATATCTGAAATAGAATATTTGCATTAAAATATGTTCATTCCTCTGTGTGAAGGCTGCAACTTCTCTGCTTATGGCCCATTTACATTTTGGGACAGATTTTAGCGCATAACTGGTAAGACTGTGCAGTCATGATCTTACACATTTGCACTTAATGTCCACTAAGAAATGTTTCTGGTCATGAACCTACTTCCCCCACCCCATGTCATACAGGAGGAGGAGACTCCCTACAGAACCCGCATACAGAACAATATGATGACATGGTGCCCATCTCTAGCATGTGTTTATGTTCACTGGTGTTGCTGCACTGCCGGCTGAATCAGGAAACACCAGCTCTGGGGGTTGATCTTTATGCCACTGGAGATATTGGTGCTACTGTGTTTATGTCACTGGCATTCAGGCGGTCTTTGGCAGTAAGATGATAAATCAATAAAAAAGTTGCAAGTGTTCCTGGCGAAATCTTGAAAACTAAAATGCCAGCCTTGTTACCCGTTGACCCACCAGCACATCTGTCGTTTATATTTGTGGCAAAAGATGCACTTCAATTTACCTCAGTGGAACAGAGCAAAGCATTTTCGTAGGAACTGCAAACTGCAGGGTGAATGGACTATTTTGAAACACAATATATTGGTCTAAGCTTTTTCGCTTGCTGATTCCCATCCTCTCACCCATAAAATCAGATAAAGGTGACCAAACACTGACAGACTAGGGGGCTGCAGAAAACAATTAATCCCCAAAGAGAAGAATATTTGTTCATTATCTTAAAATGAAGACCATTAAGTTGTGTAATTGGATTATAATGTGCATTTCTCTGTCTCCAAAGTCGCCCTGTCAATTGATATGTTGATAGTGGAGTCAGGATTCCTCTTCATTTGCAACTTAGAGCACCGAGAAAGCATTCAGATAGAAGGTAATGACAAATGCAAAAAAATATTATCGGGCAACTCCAAACACCTTTGTTTGTAGTTTGAAATGTATTTTATAATTTGCTTTTTGTGCTGAATAAATTACACGAGGTCTTTATTATCATTACTGTTGCATTAAGTGGGCACTTCTGCTTCACACCAAGTACTCTTCATGTACTGCTGCAGTTTAAAATGACAGGCTGGTTCTGATTGTGTGGTGCAGATTAATCCTGATAAACACTTAACTGTTTGCTTGATTGAATCATAATGGCCAATTTGTATCATAGCTAAATTTATTAATGTAGCCACTTAAAATAAATAACAAAAACACTAACTTAGAATTTCAATGTACAACATAAATAATATGGTACACGTCATAAAGCAGCATTGAACAACAATCTGAGCCAAGTGCATTGTTAACCCATCAGCATGTTCACTATCATCATCATCTCGTGTCTTCTCACCGTTCCCTTTAGGGAGCAGTGTGAAGTAGTGGAAGGATTCGCAGGCTCATTAACAGACTGACTGGCCACCTTAACACTCCTGCCATGGCTGTAACCATCCTTATACCAGCCGATAGTATGATTAGTCCTACATGGCGGGTGGGATTTAGGGGCTCCCACAACCCATACGATGAAGGGACGGGGGCGGTGGGGGGACACCCAAACCCACCGGACCCAAGTATCCTGTTGGATGTCAACCCAGGATTCAAAGCCACAGCTTCGACTCGGTGTGCCGAGACTGTCTGGAGTGGGATTCAAACCCTGCACCTTGTGACCCCGACGTGGGAATGCTACCACTGCACCAAATGCTCACTCTACCTACAGTACCCAAGAGGAGAGAAAGTAGGAGAATCGCAGCTGTTGAGAAAGGACCAGGATAAACAGTTGAAGAAAAACTATCCCATTATCTGCTGTTGCCTGGATAAGTGTCTCTTGCTACTTTGGCAGGTCTTGGCGGTTAGTCTGACATTTATATCCAGAAAATTGGGAGCAAAGGAGACAATCAAGATTAATGGCTATGGCAGATCAGATTCCTCAAGGATCACACATGCTCCTTGGGTCCTTACCCAGAATTTCACGAAAGGGCTTCCCCTATTCATGTTCCTGTGGGTGTCTTTTCCTTAAACTTTTTTTGATTTCTCTTCTGAAGGGGGTGACTCCTGGTGGAATATAGTTGTACAGATGCTGGCAGCTCTTTGCGACCTCACCCACATAGACATAATACACATGCAAGCCAGAATGGTGCATGCTACTTTTCTACTTGAAAATGAAATTATTACACGCACGAATGATTTATTGTCTGATCTTCACATACAAACTTTCCAGCAGGCAGTCTCAAAGTGCTCATGTGCTAAAACACAGGTACTTCTTTTCATTTCCTCCAGCCTAGAGATAAAAGCCACTTTCTACTCACTGCTGACCTCTATGATCAACTAATCTAACTTCGATCAGGGATTTAACCTGATGTCCTAAATATGACAGCGAATGGCGCGTTGGCCACGGAACCGGTCAGAAGCATCTATTGAAATTTTGAACAAAGAGATAAGTTTTAAGGTGGTTGGACTTGCAGCCAGTGCATTGGCCTGGATTTTGTTCTCAGCGGTGAAGGAAAGGTGTTCACCATTCACCTCGCTGACAGTTGCCCACAGACATTACCACTAATCGGGCGTCGGCTTCAGTGGCATCCTCTACAGGGGCTTTATGGCATCTGTGAGTAAGTCCTGAAACAGTGAGGCTCTTCAACCAATTAGATTGAAGAATCCTCACTGAGCCATGCAGAGACCAAACCAGAAATTATTAAGCAGGAAATATGAATTAGATTTATATCCTGCCAGAAAGCAAAGTAAAGATTGGGAAATACAGATGGATGGGATTAAGGGTGAGAGTTAAGAGACAGACAGAAAAATTAAAAAATTGAATTAATTTTTAGTTTAAATAAAATCTCCAACATTAATTTTGTTGAATGAGACTCCACACTTGTAAAATTAATTTTTCAGGACCATAGAGGTGGTTTGGCAGTAATTATCACTTGTGGCACCATTTTAAAAAAACTCTCATTTAGTTCTGAATGCACCAGCCCGAACTTTTAAAGCCATTTTTAGTGCGGAACTCATGGGCAAGTACAGTTTGCGCCATTGCATTCATTTCAGTGCCGAGGTGATCAGTGATGATGGCAACAGCGCACCCTGTGGAGGAGCAGGGTATCTGACAGCAACTTCTGGATTTCTGTGTTTAGCTGCACATGTGCGGATGCGAGAAGTCGCTGTCAGATTTACCCTGTAATAATGGCGAGCGCTGATCACCTCACCGTTACTATTACAGCAAAATCCAGGCCATTATATTTTACAAGAAACTCAGCAGTGGATTAACTATATTCTAATAACAACAGAGCAACTTGAGAAACACTGCTTGTATGAGCAATTCAATATAATAGTTGGATTGGAACACACTGGTTTCATTAGAATTTTACTAAAGTCAGATATGAATTTATTTAGAACTGACTGACCCTCATTTTTACTGAGTGCTGGACTTCGCTTACAGAACAACATAGATGGGCATCAACTTCTGTTGATGAAACCACCTGCATATGCAGGAAGCAAGGGCTGTATGGTGAGAAGAAACCACATTGTTCTGCTCTTAACTATCATCAGGGACAGGATAATGTTTTCATTGCCAGGTATTTTGCTTTGGAGTCTACCAGCATCGATCATGACTGGTACTTTGCAATTTGTCCATGTGGAATAAATGAACCCAAGGTGGGTTTTGTTATAACTAACTGAATTGCTAATGCTTATACTTGCACATTGGAATCAAATATGGTATTTTTTGGAAGGGGTGGCAGTCTGGCTCTTTTTTATTGTCTCCTGCTCAACATTCCTCCTTCAATCAGCACTGCCAAAAAAACCAGATTAACTGGCCGTTTACCTCATGTATCTAATTGATGCGAGCTGCTACTGCGCCTGCCTTTGCTGAACAGCATTTGCTGTACTTCAATAAATTTAGGCAAAGTGCTTCAAGATCTTTGTGGAAGATGTGATGTTGTGCCATATACATGCAAGTCTTTTCTTAGCATTAATTTCCTGTGCTAACAGATACATGTGGTTGTGTGCAACAGAAAAACCACAGTACGATCACTAGCCAATTGCAGTATGTAATTTGAATCGTACGAGACAACTTGGCTATACTTCCATCACATTTAAACACCAGTACCTGCTTTTATTCTCTTAACCATCAGACTGAGGGACTCCATCCCCTCCAAAGATTACTGTTCTGACTAAATGTGAAAGAAAGCACTTTTTTACATTTTGAAGTTTCACAGTTACATGACACTGATGGAAGGTAGTGCAGCTAAGGTTTGAAGTAGACTTTTAAATAGCCTGTGAATCACACGCTTATCAGAGTTCAAATACTAGAACGGTATTTTTATTTGAAACTTTTGGCTCATTTGTATATTTAAGGAGCAGAAGGAAATATTTATTATTAAACATACATAGGCTCCACATTTCTTATAAGTACGATGAATGATTTTTATTTTAGCAGGAGATGCAACACCTGCCCTTTTACCTCCTTCCTTCCCACCAGCCAGGGCCCCAAACACTCCAGCAATTTACCTGTACTACTTTCAATTTAGTACCGGTTGAACCTCCCTTATCCGGGACCACCCCTCGTACAGAACCATTCTCGGCCACCGGTGGCGCGTGCGCAGAACTCTGACATGGACGAATTGATGTCCTTCCTCACTGCCGACTCCCGCAATCGCTGGCCTGACCCCGCGATCCATCCCCGCACCCCCCCCCCCACAATCTCTCTGCCGCACTCCCAGCCCCAAGCCATCCAGCCCCGATATCCCCTTGCTCAGAACCTGTACCATCCAATTTAACGTGACCAAACCTCATCCGGAAAAATCGCTTATCCAGAACAGGCCAGGTCCCGAAGGTTCTCGATAAGGGAGGTTCAACCTGTACACTGTATTTGATGCTCACGATAGGGTCTCCTCTACATTGGGGAGACCAAACACAGATTGGGTGATCGCTTTGCGGAACACCTCCGTTCAGTCCGCCAGTGTGACCCTGAGCATCTGGTTGCTTGTCATTTGTAATTCTCCATTCCATTTCCACTCTGACCTCTCTGACCTTGGGCCTTCTACACTATTCCAGTGACACTCAGTGCACACTTGAGAAACAGCATCTCCTCTTTCAATTAAGCACTTTATCAAGTTCAGCAATTTCAATCATAACCACTGCTCCCATTTAGTCAGACACCAGTTGCTAGTAATGATTCTACTTCTGTCATTTTCAGCTCCTTCAGACCCCATCTTCTTTTGTTTCTTGACTTGTCCCATTACCACTCCCTTTTGCCATGCACCATTCAACCTCTCCTGCCTTTCACCCTATCACAGACCTTCCCTTTTCTGTTCTCCCCTCTTCCGCTCCCCCCCTGCCTTCCTGCTCTGCAGTTGCTTAAAACCTGTTCGATCTCTAACTTTTTGCAGTTCTGATGAAAGTTCATCGATCTGAAACATTAACTCTGTTTCTCTCTCCACAGATGCTGCCTGACCTGCTGAGTATTTCCAGCATTTTCTGTTTTTATTTCAGATTTCCAACATCTGCACTATTTTGCTTTTGTTCTTCTCTCTTTCGCCGGTCCCCACCACCCTGCCCCCAGTTAAAATTTTCACTTTTCATAAATGATTTCTATTATTATTTTTCCACCTCATAATTGACCCGTATGTTCTCTGTGTGATTTTTCCTCCCTGTTTTTTTTTATTTGGATGTAATCTCTCAATAAAAACCCAGATCTATTTTTAGTCAGCAATATCCCCTTCATATATTACTTTAGCTGCCAGAAATACTAACTATATTTGAAAGAATAATTGGAGAACTGTTTAGTGCTGTGCAGATGGATTTGCATGTCCAGTTCTATCTTTGCTCAGTTGTGTGGACAAGGTTATTAGGACACATCAGACACTTTGAGGGGGAGTGAAATTGAGGGCAGAGTTGTGTTGTCCGGTTGCATTGGTAAAGGCTGAGAGAGAGATGGTGGTCATGCCTGTTGAATTGAAGCAATTTGGCATTTGTGGCTGGCGGTGAAGGAAACACTGTACATTGAAGATACTGAAACATGGATATTTTATTTAGATGCTAATTGTGTTTGCTTTACTAAAGCAGATCTGTACTCTGCCAAAAGAACTGTCCGTGAATTTGAAGGACTGCGGATCTGAACTGTAAATCCAAGCTAGTGCATTGAGTTACCCTGCTCCTGATTCACCATTTTATCACCGTGAATTTTGTGGCTAATGCTTCCAACAAAAATGCAATTTTCTGTGAGATGTTACATATAAATTTAATTTGTTTGGGAAATGCACTCCAATCTATTGATGCTAACTTGTAAGCAGACAGTGGTGTTAAAGGGCCTAAGTTTCGGGCCGCGCGTTTTTCACGCCACAAAGTGCGCCTAAAAAGTTTTTCCAGATTCTCCGGCTCCCTGCTGGTCCTCTTGAGCCGGGCGCGGCGCAGCACGAGCTGTAGGGGGCGGAGCTAGGTCCCTGCGCTGAAAACAGTGCCGGGACCTCTGCACATGCGCGCTACAGTGGGCACACATGTGCAGTAGCTCCAGGCGCCCAAAACTATGTGGGAGGGGCCCGAAGCACGCAGCCCCTAGCCCTGGCCGAATGGCCTCACTGGGGCTGCGTGAATAAGGCTCCTCCCACGCCCAGCTCCTGCTTCCTCCCGACCCGACCCGCGCTCCCCCCCCCACCCGACCTGACCCCTCTCTCCCTCCCCCCCGACCCGAACTGAACCTCCCTCCCTCCCACCCCCCGACCACCCCCCTCCTCCCCCGGACCCGACCCGACCCAACCTGACCTCCCTCCCCCCGCCCATGACACGAACTGACCCACGCTCCCTCCATCCCCCCCCTACCCGAACCAACCCGACCTCCATCCTACCCATCCCCGACCCGACCCGTGCTCCAAACCCCCCCCCCCCCCGGACCGGACCCGCGCTCCCGACCCCTGACCCGCGTTCCCCCCGAACCGACCCACGCTCCCGACCCCGGACCTGACCCAACGCTACCTACCTGTAAATCTGGTGCTGGGGATGGGCCCGTTCAGCCTCCCCCCCCCCCCCCATCTCCTTCCTCCCCCTTTCCCCGTCTCCTTCCTCCCCCTCCCACCCTTCTCCTTCTTCCCCCTTCCCCCCCCCTTCTTCCCCCTTCCCCCCCCTTCTCCTTCCTTCCCCCCCCTTCTCCTTCCTTCCCCCCCCTTCTCCTTCCTTCCCCCCCCTTCTCCTTCCTTCCCCCCCCTTCTCCTTCCTTCCCCCCCTTCTCCTTCCTTCCCCCCCTTCTCCTTCCTTCCCCCACTTCTCCTTCCTTCCCCCACTTCTCCTTCCTTCCCCCCCTTCTCCTTCCTTCCCCCCCTTCTCCTTCCTTCCCCCCCTTCTCCTTCCTTCCCCCCCTTCTCCTTCCTTCCCCCCCTTCTCCTTCCTTCCCCCCATCTCCTTCCTTCCCCCCTTCTTCCTTCCCCCCCTTCTCCTTCCTCCCCCCCTCCTTCCTCCCCCCTTCTCCTTCTTCTCTCTTTCCCCCCATCTCCTCGCTTTCCCCCCCATCTCCTCGCTTTCCCCCCCATCTCCTCGCTTTCCCCCCCATCTCCTCGCTTTCCCCCCCATCTCCTCGCTTTCCCCCCCATCTCCTCGCTTTCCCCCCCATCTCCTCGCTTTCCCCCCCATCTCCTCGCTTTCCCCCCCATCTCCTCGCTTTCCCCCCCATCTCCTCGCTTTCCCCCCCATCTCCTCGCTTTCCCCCCCATCTCCTCGCTTTCCCCCCCATCTCCTCGCTTTCCCCCCCATCTCCTCGCTTTCCCCCCCATCTCCTCGCTTTCCCCCCCATCTCCTCGCTTTCCCCCCCATCTCCTCGCTTTCCCCCCCATCTCCTCGCTTTCCCCCCCATCTCCTCGCTTTCCCCCCCATCTCCTCGCTTCCCCCCCATCTCCTCGCTTCCCCCCCATCTCCTCGCTTTCCCCCCCATCTCCTCGCTTTCCCCCCCATCTCCTCGCTTTCCCCCCCATCTCCTCGCTTTCCCCCCCATCTCCTCGCTTTCCCCCCCATCTCCTCGCTTTCCCCCCCATCTCCTCGCTTTCCCCCCCATCTCCTCGCTTTCCCCCCCATCTCCTCGCTTTCCCCCCCATCTCCTCGCTTTCCCCCCCATCTCCTCGCTTTCCCCCCCATCTCCTCGCTTTCCCCCCCATCTCCTCGCTTTCCCCCCCATCTCCTCGCTTTCCCCCCCATCTCCTCGCTTTCCCCCCCATCTCCTCGCTTTCCCCCCCATCTCCTCGCTTTCCCCCCCATCTCCTCGCTTTCCCCCCCATCTCCTCGCTTTCCCCCCCATCTCCTCGCTTTCCCCCCCATCTCCTCGCTTTCCCCCCCATCTCCTCGCTTTCCCCCCCATCTCCTCGCTTTCCCCCCCATCTCCTCGCTTTCCCCCCCATCTCCTCGCTTTCCCCCCCATCTCCTCGCTTTCCCCCCCATCTCCTCGCTTTCCCCCCCATCTCCTCGCTTTCCCCCCCATCTCCTCGCTTTCCCCCCCATCTCCTCGCTTTCCCCCCCATCTCCTCGCTTTCCCCCCCATCTCCTCGCTTTCCCCCCCATCTCCTCGCTTTCCCCCCCATCTCCTCGCTTTCCCCCCCATCTCCTCGCTTTCCCCCCCATCTCCTCGCTTTCCCCCCCATCTCCTCGCTTTCCCCCCCATCTCCTCGCTTTCCCCCCCATCTCCTCGCTTTCCCCCCCATCTCCTCGCTTTCCCCCCCATCTCCTCGCTTTCCCCCCCATCTCCTCGCTTTCCCCCCCATCTCCTCGCTTTCCCCCCCATCTCCTCGCTTTCCCCCCCATCTCCTCGCTTTCCCCCCCATCTCCTCGCTTTCCCCCCCATCTCCTCGCTTTCCCCCCCATCTCCTCGCTTTCCCCCCCATCTCCTCGCTTTCCCCCCCATCTCCTCGCTTTCCCCCCCATCTCCTCGCTTTCCCCCCCATCTCCTCGCTTTCCCCCCCATCTCCTCGCTTTCCCCCCCATCTCCTCGCTTTCCCCCCCATCTCCTCGCTTTCCCCCCCATCTCCTCGCTTTCCCCCCCATCTCCTCGCTTTCCCCCCCATCTCCTCGCTTTCGCTTCCCCCCCCCCTCTCCTCGCTTTCGCTTTCCCCCCCCTCTCCTCTCTTTCGCTTGCCCCATCCCTCTCCTCTCTTTCGCTTGCCCCATCCCTCTCCTCTCTTTCGCTTGCCCCATCCCTCTGCCTCCCTCCCTCCCCTCCCCTTTCTCCCTCTACCACCCTCCTCTCCCTCCCCGTCAGAAACACAGACACTGACAGAGACACACTGTGTGGGGTGGGGGGGGATCCCAGCACGCTGTTGGAGGGCTCTCGGTGCTGCAGTCGGTAAGTAGAAAATGTTTTATTTATTGATTTAAAAAAAATTATTTCTTATTAATATTTTTTGATTGATTTATTGATGTTTTTATCATTTATTATTGATGATGGCTCTTTATTTGTAAAACTGAAGTGTTTAATGTTTGTAAACTTCCCTTTAAACCACTCCCCCCTTCCCTACGCCTGATTTGTAATTACGTCTGATTTTCTAAAGTGTAGACAAGGTTTTTGCGAGCGTATAAAAATCTTCACTTACTCCATTCTAAGTTAGTTTGGAGTAAGTTTTCACTGCCGAAACTTTGAAAACAGGCGTAAGTGGCCGGACACGCCCCCTTTTGAAAAAAAAATTCTGTTCCAAAGTGAAATTGTTCTAACTGACTAGAACTGGAGCAAACTAAATGGCGAGAATTTGAATTTCTAAGATACTCCATTCTACACCAGTTGCTTCAAAAAATCAGGAGCAACTGAGGCCGAAACTTGGGCCAAATAAACTTAGATTGAATGCTAATGCTTCGTTTTAAAACTGGATGTAAAAGACTAGGCATTCAGTAATGCTACTATTTGAACTTGACCTGGGAGGCATTTTATATTTTGTTTTATCGCTTCCTGTTCAATCCTTATTGGTCCCAAGTAGATTTTAATATTTTGCTCAAGGGGTTTTATGGTTAATTAGTTTCACATTGACCAATGGCTGTGATGAAATATGAGGTGGTCAAGCATCTCTTTCTGATGAGCAACATAGGCAGGAACCTCTGAAATTATTTGAAGAGGTAATCCTCCACAGGAAGTCTTGTTCTGTAAAGCTGTTTTGGGGGCCCATTTTGTTTGTTTTCTGGTTTATAATTACATTTCTGTGCAATTAATATTTACAGAAGTGTTAATCTCAAGATATTTTCAGTCAAAATCCTTTCCTCTCGGTTGGCACTATTATACCTCTGGATTAGATTTTTATTTGTCAGTTGCTCTCTCCTGAAGGCGTTCACTCTGGAATTTGTTTTACCTTTTCTCTTTCCCCTTCTGAAGTTGGTGAATCCTGCAATTTACGAGCCCTCTTGTTATTTTGCCCAAGTTGTCATTCATTGTGTAAGCCTCGGCATTGATGAGTGGTGGTTGCTTATTCAACAATGTTATATTACAACTGTTCCCAATCTTGGCTACCTGTCCACACTTTTCTGCAGGGGCCACCAGATTCCGAGCAGATTTAATTTGTTTCTCAGCATAGAATCAAATCACAGGCCTTCCTGGTTTTGCAGAATTGGCAACATACTATGTGGTGCACTTACCATAGTCTTCACGGATGCCTATGTTTCCTACTAATGCCAACTCAGTGCTCCCTGATGCTCCTGGACCGTGTTGCTGCTGCCGCTTCCTTCTTGGTGCAGCCAAGCCTCAGGAATTGCCCAGTATACTAATCCACAGTAAAATGATACACCCAGGTTCCCCCAATGCAGCAGTGGCATAACTTGGAGCACCCCCTAATGCTGCCAAAAGCAGTGACCCCCCATAATTGCGACTAAATCCTGCATCATTGCTTCACTGCTCCTAAACCTATTCCAGTCTACTTCATGTTGCTTCCCATCTTCCTCTATAATCTAGGCCCTAAAAAGGTATGCTGCAGAAATTAAGTATATAGGTGAGAGAACTTATAACAATCCAAGCCATTAAGTTATGGTTTTCATGGAAAAATAAGTAGCATTCTGCAATTCTATGTCAGAAGGTACTAATCAAAATCCCATGTCTGTGGCCCTGATAATGCGTAGTGCTTTAGACAGTACAGCACCTTTATTGTTAAAAGCCAGTTTATCTGCTGTGAGCCATGTCATGGAACGTTTGTTGGAATCTTATTTACAGCAGGCACTTCCACTTAATTGGGCCCAAGTTTCGGGTGGAGTTGCTTTGGAGCAACCAGTTTAGTTTGGAGTATCTTAGAAATCGCAATTCTCGGCATTTAGTTTTCTCCAGTTCTAGTGAGTTAGTTTAGTTTTGTTTTACTTCAGTGTTTTTTTCAAAAGCGGGTGTGTCCAGCCACTTAGGCCGGTTTTGCAAGTTTAGGCAGCGAAAACTTACTCCAAACTAATTTAGAATGGAGTAAGTGTCCACTTTTGTAAGTTCTGAAAAACCTTACCCGGAGTTAAGTTCAGAGACGGGGGTGGAAAGCATTAAACACAAAGGACACCAACATCAATGTGGGCGGTGGGGGGGGGAGGAAGTTAGAGGATTTTCCAAAGCACTAAACATCTTCACAACAACAATAAAGAAGCATAGGTACATTTTAAAGCACTATTTAAAGGAGTACATTGAAAGCACCAAGCACTAAATGAAGCACAAAAAGTAATAAGCAATTAATTAACAAATAAAAAATAGAAGGAACTCTGCACCTAAAGCACCAAGACCAAAGTAATAAGCAATCAATCAATAACACAAAAAATAGAAGTCCTGCATTTATGTTTCTCGGTCAGTGTCTCTCTGACAATGAAGAGAGGGGGGGAGGGGGGGAAGGGGGAGGAGGCGGCGGGGGAGGGGGTGGAGAGGAGAGGGGGGGTGGGGAGGGAGGGGGAAGGCTGAATGCGGGAGAGGAAAGGAGGCTGAATGCGGGGGGAGGGGGCGCGGGTGTGGGCAGACAAACGTGCATCTATACTTCTAAACAAGTATCAATACAAACAGCAGCTATACTTGAAGGGAGCATTGATCAACAATGCGAAATTCGCTTTTCCACAGGACGATTTCACAGTTTGCAATAATGTTTGTTTAATGAATTTTGTTGAATGCTAGTCAATTACCTTGCAGCCCACAGCCAACTTGATATAATGCATTGTGTTGTGTTTTTTAGATGTAAACAATGCAGGAAAAGGTAAAGAAAACAGTAAACAGGACTGACCACTGGAGAAAATAATATCCACGTGGGAAGTGTTTTGCTACAGGTTGAACGCGGGGGTGCTGAACAGGAGGCTGAACTGCAGAGCATCGGGCTGCGAGGAGCTACTGCACATGCGCGCACACTCTAGCGTGCATATGCAGATGTCCCAGCACTGTTTTCAGCGCCGGGACCTGGCTCCGCCCTCCACCCCTTGTGCTGCGCTACGCCGAGCCCGAAGACATCCTGAGGAGCTCGGAGAATTAGCAGGTAAGTTTTCGGCGCCCTTTTCATTCTAGAAAGTTGGCGTTACCTTATGAAGGTGCGCTGTTTTTACAGGGGGCAGAAACTTGGGGCCCAATGTAACTTTTGGTTTATCCTGTTATGTCTTTTCTGGCTTAAAATGAAACTGCAGCAAAGCAGAACTGTGGGAGGTAAGGAAGACAAAAAAATGACAAGTGGCTACACATGACTACTAATGAAAATCAGAAGATCAATCCTGAACCATGAGCCAGGGGAACATGCGAATAAAAGACAAAGCAATCAAAATGCTACTTTACAAATACAAATGCAAAATACAAAATTATTTTATGTCTGCCGTTCTTTATGCTCTTCGCATGGTGATTATGGGCTAAAAAAATAAGACTGTAAATGCAATATTGTATAGTAATGTGATTAAACTCCTCCCTCTACAGTTCTCCTCTATATTTGAGCTTGGTTAATTTTTTTGTGAAAAACAAAGTTGCAGCCTCCCTCAAATATTTTTGAAGCAGATATTTTGATGAAGAGCTAGCTTCGGAGATGGTGCAGTCTGATTATGCGTCAGATTTGATCAGGGTGAGCGGCAGATTAACTGATAAAGAGTATATCCTCTCGTAATATAAAAAGATAGATGTTTTTACTTTTTCTAAATGAGTTGAAAACAAGCTGCCAAATGAATTTTTCAAGTTTGATATTTTGTCAGCAAAAAAAGACTGCTGGCCAACAAGAATGTATTTTCTCATCCTAATTTGAGTTCTTCATTTCTTCCAAAACGGGAACATTTTGAAAGTTGCTCAGGTACACCTAGGCTTTGATTACGATCAGCTGTGTTTTGCTTATCGCTGAAAATTTGGGACAACCAAGTGAAAGACACCTGGTGCTGGTGTGCAGTTTTAATTTAAAAAAAAGGTTCAAGTTCTGATTAATGACAGCTGTGTAAGAGAAAGACAAATTTCTCTTTCGCAATATTCCCACCAAAGTACAGTATTTGTTGATTCTGTGGGCGCATACAATTGACAAATGCAATATTTATGCCAAGCACACTAAAAGTTCAAGTGAAGAGCACACAACAGTGTGAGGTGGGGATAGTTAAAACAGTCATTTCATAATGGGGAATATAGCGAGAGTAGGATTCAGTGGTGAGCTGGGTAATTACTGGCCAAGTGGTTCTGAACCTCTGTTTTGCAATCTTAGATTTAAATTTATGTAACTAATAGTGGGTTGACAGTTAACAGGTAATAGATGATCATTAGTTACTTGCTATGTGCTAATTATCTACTGTGCAGTTGAGTTGACTGAGCATCTGAGCAGAAACTGGTTTGTGGCCTAATTGTTAGCAGTATGAAAATAGAGCGGCAGCAAGAACATAGCAGTTCAAGCAGAGAACACCGAGTGGGTTGGTAATGGAGTGAGGTAGGGACGGGATGAAAACAATACTTCCATAATGGAAAGTAGTTCGGGTAGAAATTTCGAATAGGTGGGGAAGGAGGAACAGCGTACCTAGGTTGAAATTTAAATAGATAATATATGAACTTAACTACAATTGTGTTATGTTCAGAATAACTCCACAAGACTATACTGTAAGCTCAAACTGTTGTGACCTTGGTCTCTTTAATATAACTCCAGAATGAGGAAGCAGCAAGGTAGGCTGCCTTTTAAACTTGCTTGCCCGGGGTGTGCAGGTGACCCTTGGGTCTCCAACAGGTGCGCCCCCTGGTGGCAAGTCTTACACACTAGTTAAGTTTACATACATAACATTACTCCCCCCCCGCCCCCCCCCCCCCTCCCCAAAGTCTAAGATACAAGTTATTTACAAATTGAGGCGATCTGGGGCTCTACGTTCCCAGGTCAATTGCCTGAGTTGAAGTCCTGGCATGGGTGAGTTGGTCGGATCATTGCTGCACGGCAACGCAGCTGGTCTGATCGGACTGTCCGGCATGGTGGGTTCATCCTCGTGATTGACAGCGAGGTTAATTGCTGGTTGGGTGTGTGTTGGTGGGTCAATGATGGTAATGTCCTCTTCAAACTGTTCTTGGTTGTCAGTGAATCGCAGTTTGGTCTGATCCAAATGCTTTCTGCACGTTTGTCCATTCAAAAGTTTGAAAACAAACACTCTTTTCCCCTCCTTGGCTAAAACAATGCCAGCAACCCATTTGGGACCATGAACGTAATTAATAACAAACACAGGATCATTAACCTCGATGTCACGCGATACAGCCGCATGATCGTGGTACACGTTATGCCAGTGACGCCGGGTTTCTGCATGATCATTGAGATCCGGGTGGACTAAGGAGAGCCTGGTTTTGAGTGCTCTCCATCATTAACAATTCTGCAGGGGGAAACCAGTAAGCGAGTGGGTTCGCGTCCGGTAGCTGAGCAGAACCCGAGATAACCGGGTCTGCAGGGAACCCTCCGTCACGCGTTTCAAGCTCTGCTTGATAGTTTGGACTGCCGTTCCGCTTGACCATTGGATGCGGGCTTAAAGGGCAGACCTGACATGCTTGATGACATTGCAGGTCATGAACATTGAATTCCGAGCTGGTAAAACATGGTCCATTGGCACTAACAAGGATGTCGAGCAACCCATGGGTGGCGAACACGGCTCGGAGGCTTTCAATGGTGGCAGTGGATGTACATTATTATACATTCAATCCATTTAGAGTAAGCGTCTACTGCTGCTAGGAACATCTTTCCTAGAAAGGGGCCAGCGAAATCTACGTGAACCCTGGACCACGGTTTGGAGGGCCATGACCACAGACTCAGTGGGGCCTCCCTTGGTGCATTGCTCAACTGTGAGCAAGTGTTACATTGGTGTACACGTGACTCCTAGTCCAGGTCCTGATCTGGTGAGCTGTGACGGGTGACCCCTCGCTCTCAAAAACATTCATTTCAAGAAGCAAATCTGCGGGTTGCGCCATTTCTACCCCGGTGGTGGGCAGTGGTAGTTGACCGAGGGCATCAGCACAGTTTTCAGTGCCTGGTCTGTGGCGGATTACATAGTCATATGCAGATAACGTTAGTGCCCATCTTTGGATGCAGGACGAAGCATTGGTGTTAATACCTTTGCTTTCTGAGAACAGCGAAATGAGTGGTTTGTGGTCGGTTTCGAGCTCGAACCCGAGTCCAAATAGCTATTGGTGCATTTTCTTAGCCCCGTATACGCATGCTAATGCTTCTTTCTCAACCATACTGTAGGCTCTTTCAGCCTTAGATAAACTTCTGGATGCATATGCAACCTGTTGCAGTTTGCCTGACACATTGGCTTGCTGTAACACACAACCGACCCCGTACGAAGATGCATCACAAGCTTAGTACTAAACGTTTACATGGGTCATACAATACAAGTTACTTTTTAGAACACAGCAGGTTTCTGGTGTTATTAAAGGCTGTCTCTTGAGATTTGCTCCAAACCCAGTTGTCACCCTTGCGTAGCAATAAATGCAAAGGTTCCAGCAAAGTGCTCAACCCCGGTAGAAAGTTACCAAAATAGTCGAGTCCCAGGAACGAACGCAGCTCCCTCACATTCTGCATTCTGTGTGTATTGTTGATGGCCTCCACCTTGGAGTCCGTGGGTCTGATGCCGTCCGCTGCAATCCTTCTCCCCAAAAATTCGACCTCTGGCGCCAGGAAAACACGTGGAACGTTTCAGCCTGAGTCCCACTCTGTCCAGTCGCTTTAGAATCTCTTCCAGGTTGTGCAAATGTTCGGTGGTCGATCAGGATGTCGTCTTGAAACACCATGGTGCGCGGAACCGATTTCAGTAGACTCTCCATGTTCCTCTGGAAGATGGCCGCAGCCGAGCGAATCCCAAAAGGGCATCTGCGGTATATGAACAGTCCTTTGTGCATGTTGACTCACGTCAATTTTTTTTGAAGGTTCAGCCAACTCCTGTGTCATGTAAGCAGAGGTTAGATCCAGCTTGGTGAACGACTCTCTTTCTCTCCCCCCCCCCCCCCCCCCCCAGGCTAGCGTTGCGAACAGGTCATCCGCTTTGGGTAATGGATACTGGTCTTGTAACGAGACTCAGTTGATCGTTACCTTGTAGTCCCCGCAGATTCTGACCGTCCCATCGATCGTTTTTCAACACCGGAACAATTGGACTGGCCCACTCATTGAACTTGACTGGCGATATGATTCCCTCTCGTTGACGTCTGTCCAGCTCGATCTCTACTTTCTCTCGCATCATATATGGAACCGCTTGGGCCTTGTGATGAACAGGCCATGCATCAGGGACTGGATGGATCTGCACTTTGGTGTCTGAAGTTGCCGGTGCAAATAATGACGGGAATTTGTTTAGCACTTGGGCGCACGAGGCGTCATCCACCGAAGACGGTGCTTTGATGTCGTCCCAGTTCAATTGGATCTTTCCAAGCCAGCTTCTGCTGAACAGCATTGGACCATTGCCTGGTACAATCCATAGTGATAAATCATGCACAGTTCCATTGTACGATCCCTTCACATCCGCACTGCCAACTACTGGTATGAGCTCTTTGGTGTAAATGCGCAACTTCGTGTGAATCGGGCTTAGTTTTGGCCTTTGTGCCTTGTTGCCCCACAGTTTCTCAAAAGCCTTCTGGCTTATAATTGACTGACTTGCCCCCGGGTCCAATTCCATGGAAACTGGAATGCCGTTTAATTTGACTTTCAACATTATCGGAGGGCTTTTGGTGATGAAGATGTGTATCCCATACACTTCCTCTCTCACTCGTTCAGCGTGATTCGCGCCGGATCGATCATCTTCTGCTGACTCGGCCACGTGGTGAGTTGCAATACGTTTGCACATTCGCTGGAGGTGCCCCATTGTTCCGCAGCCCTTGCACACATCGTGCTTGAATCGACATTGATGGGCCCGATGATTACCCCTGCAGTGCCAACATGGTGTTAATGGATTCGCATTCGCGCCCCACAGCGGACTCTGAGTCATCCTAGGTCTGGCCTCTGCAGGTTTGTAGGCCCTGTCATGTACAGTTTTGCTTCCTGAAGGCATTATTTTATGCTCAGCACTTGCCGGTGAGCTTCGATGCTGCAAAGCTATCTGTTTAGTGTTATCGTTTGTGGACGTGAAAGCCTGGGCTATCGTGATGGCCTTGCTCAGATGTAGGGATTCGGCAGACAGCAGTTTGCGAAGAATGACCTTGTGGCCGATTCTAAGCACGAAAAAGTCCTGCAACATTTGCCCCAAAAATCCAGCAAATACGCACGGTCCCGCAAGGCGTCTTAGGTCGGCGACATAGCTCGCAACGTCCTGGCCCTCAAAGCGATGATGCGTGTAAAAGCGATACCTGGCCATTAAGATGCTCTCCTTTGGCTTGAGGTGTTCCTGAACCAGTGTGCACAACTCTGCATATGTCTTGGTCTGTTGGTTTCGTCGGTCCTAGCAGATTTTTGACGAGGCCATATATCGTAGACCCACAATCGGTGAGGAGAATCGCCCTGCGCTTGACCACAGTATCTTCCGTATCCAGCTCGTTGACCACAAAGTACTGGTCAAGACACTCAACGAAAGCTTCCCAATCATCACCCTCAACAAATCTCTCAAGAATACCAACGGTAGCCATAACTGTGTGAAAGTTCGTGATCTGTTACTCGTCACCAATTGTTATATTCAGAATAACTCCACAAGACTGTACACTGTAGGCTCAAACTGTTGTGACCATGGTCTCTTCAATGTAACTCCAGAGTGAGGAAGCAGCATGGTGGACTGCCTTTTATACCTGCTTGCCCGGGGTGTGCAGGTGACCCTTGGGTCTCCAACAGGTGCACCCCCTGGTGGCAAGTCTTGCACACTAGTAAAGTTTACATACATAACAGGATGTGGGTGTTTTGAGGAGCAGGTGTTAACTCTGGGATATGGGAAGTATCTCCAAATGGCATGACTTGTGCTCAAGATTTCAGAACATGAGGTGGAGTTGTAGACAATCTGACACATCAGGGAAGGTGCATTCAGACATGAATGCAGCTATTATGCATGTCTCAGTGGAACCTTGCTATTTCTCCCCACTATTCTCTTTCCCATGATTTCCCCCCGCCATCACCACTGCCTTCCTCCCATCCCAACATTACCAAACCTCATCTCTCTTTCTTCCCCACCCCCCCCGGCCACTGTTACATTTCTTATATTGACCTAGAACCTGGAACATCTTACCCACTATCTGTTATGTTTGTAATGTACTTATGAATGACTCCACAGGGCAATGTGTTGTACTCAAACTGTAGTGACCTTGGTCTTTATTCCAAACTCCAGAGTGGGGCACAAGCATGGTGTGCAGCATTTTATACTGGGCCCTGCCACCAGGGCAGGAAACTCCTGGTCACCACCAGTTGCACACTCTAGTGGTGCCAGCATGTATATACACAGTGTAAATCTTATTTGATAGTACATCAGGTAAACCAGTCTCCATCTTGTACAACCACAGTGACTACATAGAGAGTACATCCATAGTCTGCATATACAACACCATCCTTCTTGGATGTTTCTTTTAAATTAAAAATAGAAGTCAGACATAAAATGAAGTACTTAGCTTAACAAATCGTGGCAACTGACTCAGTTGCTTGCAAATTGCACAATTTCAATCAAAAATATTGCTCGCATTCCCTTAATACTTGAGACAAAATGAAATTGTGTATTACCATAAGTTGATGGCTCTGGTAATCTGCAGTGCGTTACAAGCATCATCTCCTGTGAGCACCGTTAGGAGATCTGCTAATAATTATACATTGACAAACCACAACTCAACAGCTGGGCTTCATACCAGTTGTCAAGTAGCAAACGGGACTAAAAGCATCAAAAATGAATAGAGAAGCAGCTGCCAATAAACAAGGAGATGGCTAGGCACTCAAATCTCAAAATACTTGACAACTTTTTTCAGATGCCATCTTTTAGCTGGCCAGCCAACTGCACAAGTTTAAAAGCTATCATTTCTAATACAACAAACACGAAAATAATTGGAAAAAGGGCGTTGCCAAACTTCATTAACAGGCCCCTTCCAGACCAGCAGAAAATATCGATACTTGAGGGTGTTCAATTCCAGTCGTGGGATTTGGAGATTGACTGCAATGGAAAAATGAAGAATTTGAATTGAATATCATTTTATTCTATTAAAACTATACAATGCAGATTGCTTAATATTATTTATACTTTTCTCAATGCACGCATGCAGGTAATAACGCTAAGTTTTACACAGTTGTGATTGCCTTCCTGGACTCATCCAATGAAGGGAAAACTGGTCAGTGCTTTCCACACCCTAATCACCAGAAGATGCCTCATCAGCTACCTGACTCAGTGTCACAGATTTTCGTTGAATAATTGGACCTTGCCGTTGGGATTATTCAGACCATGACTTCCTTATAAGCTGAGTTCATTATCGTAAAATTATACTGCAGTTCAACTTGCTATCAAATTACCCAACTCCTGTTGAAAATATATCCAGTTATACTCCCTGATGCCTAATCTCTGTCAGCCTGGAGATGTGGCACTTTCCCTGCCTTGTCCATATCAGCAACCACCGTACCCTAACTTTTGAAGCCATGCAACTTCTGACTCGCTGTGAACAAAGCTTTTGTACATCTGATTATAGATACACACGTTGTTTGTGGACATCTGTGCTTCAGTTTGCAAGTTAATTGTAAGTTAATTGTAAGTTGGTTGCTAAAAGGATCGACAACATCTGTTAAACAGCTTCTGGTTTCAATTCCCTCCCTTCCCCTAGCCCATCAGACCTTACTTCCTCTCCGTTTCCTTCCTGTCCTAACCCTAAATTTGCATATTTCTCTCCGATCTCCCATCTTGCCCTTTCAAAGCTCATCTTACCAATGAGCTGGACTTCCTGCTTTCGCGACCCTATTCCTAATAAATTGCTGACCACACAACTTTCCTTCCTGGCTCCAATGTTGGTGGATATAGGCAACGGTTCTCTCTCCTCGGCTATTTTCCCCCTTTCCTTCAAATCTGCTGTCATCACCCCTCTTTTTAAAAAAAAAAGAAACAAAAAAAAACAAGCGTTGACCCCACTGTCAATGCAAACTGTCCATCCCATCTCCAACCTCCCTTTCTTCTTTAAGTTCTTGAATGAGTTGTCACCTCCCAAATCAATGCCACCTTTCCCAGAACTCCTTGTTTGACTCCCTCCAGTGAGGTTTCCACCCCTGCCACCATTCTGAAACTGCTCTTACCAAGGTCACAAATTGCACCCTAATTGACTGCGACAAAGGTAATCTATCCCTTCTGGACTTGTCTGCAGCCTTTGACATGGTTGACCCCAAAATTCTGCTTCAATGCCTTTCCACCATTGTCCAGCTGGAAGGGACTGCACTCACCTGGTTTCATTCCCATCTTTCCAGCCGTAACCATAAAATCACTGCAATGGCTTCTGTTCCCAATTCCGTACTGTCACCTTTGGTGTCTCCCTATGATCTACATGCTGTCTCTCGGTGACATCATCCGGCAACACAATGTGAGTTTTCATACATGCACTGATGATATCCAGCTCTACTCTCCTCCACCTCTCTGAAACCCTCCACTGTCTCGATACAATCAGACTGCTTGCTTGACATCCAGCACTGGATGAGTAGAAACTTCCTCGATTTAAATGTCAGGAAGACTGAAGCCATTGGTTCACGCCACAAACTCCGTTCCCTTTCCAGTGGTTGGATCTCCCGGGCAGCTGTCTAAGGCTGACCAAGTCTGTGCGCACCCTCCATGTCAAACTTGATCACGAATTGAGCCTCATATCCATTCTATCATTCAGATCACCCATTTCCACTTTCATGATATCTCTTGTCTCCGCCCTTGCCTCAACTTACCTGCTGCCGAAACCCTCATCCATGCCTTTATCATCCCGAGACTTAACTATTCCAACGCACTCCTGGCCGACCTCCCTAGTTCTCCATAAACTTGAGGCCATCCAAGACTCTGTCCCCGTGTGATAATTCGCAACTCGTCCCGCTCACCCATCTACCCTGTGCTTGTTGACCTACATTGGCTCCCTGCCTCAATTTTTAAAATTCTCATCCATATTTTCAAGTCCCTCCATGGCTTCGCCCCCCCACCTCCTCCCCCACTTCTAGGTTCTACATCCTGGTTCAGACTCATCGCTGCTCATTCAATCTGGTTCAGGATATACAGTTGTTTACCCTGTTCACACAGGTCCCAGATGCCCAGTGGAGGGTGCCACACCGTTTGGATGTCCCACTGACAGCAACATACCGTGCAAAACCCCATGGGAAAGTCTATGGGCAAGTGAAAGTCACAGGACCATCTGGCCCATAGCATTTCTTCTGACTATGAGCAATTCTAGGGGAGATTAACTAGTTTATTTAAAAATGTTTTGTTGGTTTCTTTTTCCTTCACACAGTGGGCATGCTGCGTATGATTAAAACGTAGATAAACTCGCTGCAAAGCTGCTCTCAATACAGCGCCGCAATATGACAAATCAGTTGTGCTGCAAGGCATTACCACTTCAGGGAGCTGAGGTGATTAATTTATCAGAGCTACACTCAAATGAAATATCAGTCATCTTAATCTGAAGTGTCAATTTGTTCAGTCGGTAGCACATTTACCTATTGAGTAAGAAGGTTGTGGGTTTAAGCCATACTCCAGGATTTGAATGCAAAATCTAGTTGACTCGCTAGTGCCAGACTGGGGGACAGTTGTATTGCTGGAGGTGCCCTGCTTCGAATGAAATGCTAAACTGTCTGCTTGTTCTCAGTCATTCTGGTGTTCTGGGCAATATTCTTCTCTCAAACTAACACACAGAACAGATTAAAGAGAGAGTGTGTATTTATAAACAATTTTTCATGTCTTCAGGATGTGCCAAAGTGGTTAATAATTAAAGAATTGCAGATTAATTGGTCATTCATTACATTGATGTTTGTAGATTAGTGGGCAAAAGCCCACTACTAATAAGATTGCAAAAACTAGTTTTGCCTGTATCGCAATAGTAATGATTGCACTGCAAAAGTAATGATATATGAAGTCCATTGTGATGTTTGAGAAATGTGATATCATTTCTTTTGAGATGTTTCATTGTTTTGTAACCCCAGAATTCGCTTGCCCTTATGGAAATTAGTATTTTATTTCATTTTTTTGTTTCCAGTTTTTTCTTTAATGCAAACTTAGTGAAGAGTTGCACAATAACTTGTGTACCACATTGTTAATGTACATTTTTATACTGTCTTTCGATTATAGATATGCCATTTATAGATATACCTTTATAGAGTGACATTATATATAATTGCTCTAGCATATATAACTTCTATTTGTGACTTCTAGAATTACATCTTTCCAGTAGTGGTTGTTTCCAGGGGCATTTACACTTTACAGTTTGCATATTTTGGAGCACATTTAACCCATGGGTGTTGATGTAAAACTCTGAGATTGCTGCAATTAAACCAAGTCTATTAAACTGTCAACAGCAACAGTTTTAGCAATTGTAGTTCTTGGGTTGATAGCAGTCTGTGACCAGTGTTTATTTGCAATATGACTTTGTTCAGAATTCTACCAGCACCAGTTTTGAAATGTGGTGAAATCCTGGAAGCACCCTCTAGTTAGATAAATGAGCCATTTTAACATACTTTTCATGGATTCTACTATGAAATAATTGCTCCAAATCACTCCACTGGTTTAATTTTTAATTTTGATGTGTTCAACATGAACACTTCATGAATAGTCCGCATTGTGGCTTATCTGACCCATCGGGAATCCAAAGAATTGATATATCGTGACTGAATCCATACATCATGCCCACAATAAAGATAATTTATTAATTAATCCATGCACAAGTGACACAAGTTTGGTTGCTTCAAGAGCCTCATCTGCCATATTTGATGCCTGTGCTTGCAGAGCTAACATCAAACAGACTGAAACTCTTGAAGTAGTCTGGAATTGATGCTGTTACATTTTGGGGTATAGAATGCAACCTATATACTGTATTGTTAATCGCAGGACTGCTTGGCTGTGCATTTCACGTTTCCTGAAGGCTCCCCAGGTTAAGGAGTTTTGTTTCTTCTGTATGAGAAACCGTCATTGGGAAGCAAATGGATAAATTGGGAAGAAACGTTCAGGAAACCAACTCCACCTGAAGTGTGTTCAGTGCTCGTAGCTGTGAACTTCCTTGGAGTGTGAGCTCCACACCTGCCGGGATCTAGATGAGAAGCTTGCTTGGCTCCTCTTACAATTCCAGAAAGTTGGCAGCGCAGCAGATTCTGGATGTACTCGATTTCCTTGTCCTTTTTAACTAACATACTAGGGAAATAAAGTCCCGAGGTAATTGAGTTGAACTACAGGTATTGGGAACTTTGACCGGCAATGTGGCTTATGTTTTTCAAAGAATAAGTCTGTGGCAAATTAGTGAAGTTTGAAGAAGTAATGTAAATATAGTGAGATACCAGCTAATTTCTCAACCATATCATCGGCAGTCCCTCGAAATCGAGGAAGACTTGCTTCCACTCTCAAAGTGAGTTCTCAGGTGGCTGTACAATCCAATACGGGAATTACAATCTCTGTCACAGGTGGGGCAGCCGGTGGTTGAAGGAAAGGGTGGGTGGGGAGTCTGGTTTGTTGCACGCTCCTTCCACTGCTTGCGCTTGTTTTCTGCATGCTCTCGGCGATGAGACTCTAGGTGCTCAGCACCATCCCACATGCTCTTCCTTCACTTTGGGCGGTCTTGGGCCAGGGATTCCCAGGTGCCGGTGGGGATGTTGAAATTTATCAAGGAGGGTGTCTTTGAAGCGTTTCCTCTGCCCAAACCAAACCATCGCACTGCTTAATCTAATTTCTTGTCGAGTGAGGCCAATTCATGATTATTTTAATGGATCACAGGAGAAAGGGTTGCTGCAGAGAAAGTTACCTTGTCTGGTAACCTGTTTGTATTCTGATGGGATCATCGTCATCGGCGGTCCTTCTATCGAGGATGACCTGCTTCCACGCCAAAAAGGGATGAATTCACAGATGTTTCAATGAGGGACCTGCTATTCCAGGTCCCGAACTGCATGTTGAACGGTGGAAGATTCCTGTGTGTGGATTTTTTTTATGTATGTTGGCTGTTTTGCACACCAGCCACCACACGGGCTTGACAGAGCTAGGTCTTGGTCCAGTAGCAAGGGTTAACCAGGACGACTGGAGACCAGCTCTGCTGCACGAACCTATTGCGCACACATGTTGCAATGTGGGCTGGCCCATGGCCCTCGCCTCTCCTGGGCCCCGATCATGTTGTTCCATGCTCTCTCGCTGCTCCTGCTGTAACTGCCCACGCTCCAATCACCGACCTGGGTTGTGGTGACGTCCAATCCCGACCTGCTGATGGTCCTTGCAGGTCGGGCCACCGCTCCGAATGCCGGGTCGGGCCTTCACAGGCACGCTAACACCAGTACTTCTCTCTCGCATGCAACTCTCGAACACACTATCTCATTTAAAAACATTTCTAGGTAACCTGATGAGATAACTTGGCAATGGCGTCATGAAGGTTAATTAATGCTTTTCTTGTTTCTGCACTGAACATTTTTGCTAATTAATTGTTAATTGAGTGGAAGGATGTGTTTGCAGTGTTTGTTCAGAGTTGGTCATACTGTCGGTTAGTAATTCCTGCAGTAATACATCTGCATGATCAAGCAGGATTGGATATCTTTTTTAAAACGCGTCCTAGAATATTTCCATATGTAAAATATGTTGAGTGTGAGCAACATGTAAACTCTCATGACCAATCCTGATTTTCTACTGCAGCATTTAAGCAATAATTCTGCCCTGATGTAGTTTATGGAACCATTTTCAGTTATGTGCAAACTGACATCCAGTGATTTTGCAATAACTTTAATGTTCCTTGCATGTGTTCGGAGTTTGCACAGATGCCGTAAATGTAGTCCCGCAAACCACTGGCTATGTAATGGTATACAGGATGTCTTGGGGCCCATTGGTTCAAGGCCATGGTATGCGTCTGGCCTCATAAACTAACACCTTTCTTTTTTTCACGGAGCCAAGCATCCACATAAAAAAATAAAGGTCAAGATTGGCTTGAGTGAAATACCACAAGTTCATGTATGCGATACAGATTGTTCCATATATATATGATCATAACAAACTGATTTTCTCACTGGTGATGTTAAGCATGAATTAATTTGTTAATCCCAGAGAAAGGAATTTGGTAAAATAGGGACTTTATGTATATAAACAGTGGACTTGGCTGTGCTTCCTGAATCTTGGCTACTTTCAGTACAAAAGCTGCCTACAATGTCAAATTTTATTTGATGATGATATACCAGGAAAAAAACATTTGTGTGTTTGTGTGTGTGTGTGTGTGACAAATATGAATGAAAAGCCACCACTGTATATTTTCAGTTATCTTTTTATTGTGTGCTAATTTTAATTTGTTTGAAGTTGATTAGTAGGTTGGAGCTTGCTCTGTTCAAACTTTACCACTCAATAAATAGAATTTTCTTCAATATCCAGCTTTGGAGGTTAATGAGGGTAAAATGGGTGTTTTATTGAAAATTCATACTTTTGTAATTAAATCGACTTTGTTCTAAATTGAAGAACATTTGTTTTTTGTTTCCGTAAAATACTTAAAGCAACTTGGAATAAAAGATGTAAAATGCACAAATGTTGGTGTACTGTCAGTAGAAATTCAGGAATACTATGCAGTGATATTTGGAAGACTGCTTCAGTATTTGTCTGAGAAGTTGAAACTGACTTTTGTTTTAATATTAATGTGCTCTGACTGTAATGCTTTATTCCTTCACAGCTGATTAATACTGTCTGTCAATTATTTACAGATCCAGTGGTTGTGTGGAAGTTCCCAGAGGACTTCAGAGACCAGGTTTGAAACATGATTAACTTTTTTTTTAATGTAATAGTCTTTCCTAGGTAGCCGTGACAAAGCAGAGATGAATGAAGTCAGTGAGCAGATCCCCCAGACGTAACCCAGAGCAATTACAATACAGACACTGCAGCAATGTTTTCAAAAGCTCAAATGTTTTGTTTGATCAATGATAGGAAACTTATTTTAATATTGATTTCATTACTTTAGTAGTGTTCTTTTTCTCAGTGCCCTTAATTTCTCTCCAAGCATGGGTATCTCCTCAGCCACAATTTTAGTTGGTGAACTATGAAGTGAAATAACGTTGCTCCTCAGAATACCATTCCGTCATTATAACTGGAGTAAACCTCCATCATTCTAGAAACAGCGAATAATAGCGGTTGGAACAGCAAAAATTGAATTGCTCACCACAGCTGGATAGCTCTATTTACCGATGACATCGGGATAGGAACAGGAGTCGACCATTCAGCACCTCGAGCCCTTTCCATCATTCAATTAGGCCATGGCTGATCAGTATCTTAACTCCGTTTACCCACCTTGGTTCCATGTTCCTCAATACCCTTGCCTAACAAAATGCTATCAATTTCAATTTCGAAATTTTCAGTTGACTTAACCACAAGAGCTTTTTGGGGGGAGAGTGGTCCAAATTTCCCCTTTTTGTGTGAAATGCTTCCTGACATCACTCCTGAATGGCATTGCTTTAATTTTAAGGTTAAGGCCCTTGTTCTGGACTCTCCCATCAGAGGCAATAGTTTTTCTCTCTCTACCCTGTCAAATCCTTTTAAGCATCTTAAACACCTCAATTCATTCACCCATACTCTTCTATACTCAAGGGAATGCTAGCCTGGTGTCTTCAGCCTGTCCTCATAAATTAACTCTTTTAGCCCCTGTATCATTATGGTGAAACTACACTGCACCCCATCCAAAGCCAATAGATCGTTCCTGAGGTGCGGCGCCCAGAACTGAACGCAAAACTCCAGATGTGACCCAACCAGAACTTTACACATCTGTAACATAACTTCCACCTCTTGGTATTCCAGCCCCCTTGTGATGAAGGTTCACATTCCATTAGTCTTTAAAATAATTTTTTGTACCTGTCCACTAATTTTTACTGATTTCTGTATGTGTGTACACTTTAGAGCCCTGAGTAATTGGGATAATGACTGCATATCATTTGTAAATAAAGGTGCAGTTTAGTATAGAAAATATATTGCCAAGAATATTGTAGCACCCTTTTCTTTCGTATTCTTGATAAAGTTAAGGTTTGTGTCAAATAAACCACCATCACTCAATACAGCCTCTCTGTAGAAGGGCTGCTGGTACTGACATCACCATATTGCAGCATGAGCTAAGTTCAGAGATGGGGAAGTAAGGGAAGAAATTGAAGCAAAAAAAGTCTTACTCACCCTCAGTAAATATAACTTCCAGTGTTTGAGCATCAGCACTGAAATAAGATTTATTCCATGGTTTTCAATTTACAGACCCAGCTTCAGTCTAGCTCGCCATCTTGATTCTTCTCTACACTTGAGGGTCTTACACGGTATGACAATATGGTTCTTTAAAATTAGATTTTCACACATACTTACACACAGTTGACATTTTGGTTACAGCAGCAGATAAGGTAGAATGGATTACAAAAAAACACACACATTGTCACTGCTAGAATATATACCTAAAGACCCTTGTTTCTCTGTATACAAGAGGAGAGGAGGTTTCAGTGCTACTTGCCTATATAACACAGAGTTCTTGAAAATTGAACTCGTTAAAAATCCTGTCAAAGAAGTTTATTTTGGATATGCATGCATGTTCATTCTTTTTAAATTAAAAAAAAAAACCCAGCTGTGAAATGCTACATTCCAGTTCACTCGCATCTGATCCAGCTGTTTCCCACTGTGTCAGGAGACATGATATTCTACCAGTGTCCCAAGCTTTATCCATCTCATTTCCGTGCTAGCGTAAATGGCACTATTGACTGTCACTAACCTTATCTGTGCAGGTAGTGAAATAGTTTCATTATCACACAACTTTTACGGAGCTTCCCCCATTATTCGGGAAGCTGAAGTTTACAGTAAACCTTCAGCTTTTATTTATAATTTATTTTTATCTATGCTATCGGTACCAGCAGGGTAAATTACAATTTGTACTGCATTTGGGTCCACATCCTCATCACCCTTGTTGTTTCGAAGCTCCACTGGCTCCCTGTGTCCCAGAGAGTTGATTTTTTAAAAAAAAAGGTTTGCATTTATATAGTGCCTTTCACAACCTCAGGATGTCCCAAAGTGCTTTCTAGCCAATGAAGTACTTTTGAAGTCACAGTTGTAATGTAGAAAACATGTTAAGATTCATGTACTCAACTTCAAATCCTTCCACAGCCTCATCCTCTCTACCATTGTGATTTATTTTGGCCACATGTCCCCTGCCTGCACCATCCCCTCCTCAGGCTCTCTCTCTCGCTCCTCTCTCTCTCTCTCTCACTCTCTCTCTCTCTCTCTCTCCCTCCCTCCCTCCCTCCCTCCCTCCCTCCCTCCCTCCCTATACTATACATGACTGCTCTTGGAGTCACTATAATCTTTCATCTCTGGAACTCCCTCAGCATCTCCATCTGGTCATTTCCCTCCATTCAAAAGTCTTAACCTTTTCTTCAACTATGTCCACACACCCTCTTCCCCCCCCCCTCATCTCTCTATTTACTAGCTATCCACAGCCCTGTAAAATGCTCTTGTAATGTTTCTCTGTGCATACTGAGCACTGTATTGGAGGTTTGGATGTGGAATCAGATCTACTCTACGCAGAATATAAAATCGGCTATAACATGTTTTGTCCAACATGTAATTTTATTAGTAAGTGATCCTTTCCAATTCTTAATGTGAGTACCTTGTATTATTAAGAGTCATTTTATTCATCAGCATTTTCTGTTACATTCTGATCATTTTAAGCCTATTGCCTTTCCAACACTGTAAACTTTAATTTCTGTAGTCTGTAATGTTGAAAACATCCCAAGGTGCTTTTAGAGGAGATGAGAAAAACAGATAAGGGTATGAATGCTAAGCCGTGAAGCGAGCAATTAGAAGATGATGAAAAGCTTTGTAAAAAGATGGATTTTGTGTAAGTTTTTATATGTGAAGTGTACATGAACTATATAGGTAGGAATAGGGTTGCGGCGATGGAGTGAGGCAAGGCCGTGGAGGGATATGCAGAAGAAGATAGGGATTTTAAATTTAATGCATTGGAGTCAGAGAGCCAATGTTGTTCGCGCAGGACAGAGCGGTGGGTCAAAGTGGAGAACAGATTAAGGGTGTCTGGATTTTGGACATGTTGGAGTATATGTGGAGTGGGGAATGAGAAGTGAGCAAGGAAGACATTGGAGAAATTGTGTCTGGAGGTGACCAGAATATGCTGAAGGATTTCAGTAATAGCGTGGGTACAGTGTCAGCTGTGGCTCAGTGGGTAGCACACTTGCGTCTGAGCACAAAACAAATCTAGGCTGACACTCCAGTCGGAGGTGCCATCTTTCGGATGAAACATTAAACTGAGGCCCTGTCTGTCCCCTCAAGTGGATGTAAAATATCCTACAGCATTATTTTGAAGAGGAGCAGGGGAGTTATTTCTGGTGTCCTGGGGCCAATATTTATCCCTCAATCAACATGACAAAAAAAAATAGATTATCTGGTCATTATTACATTGCTGTTTGTGGGAGCTTGCTATGAGCAAATTGGCTGCCGTGTTTCCCACATTACAACAGTGACTACACTCCAAAAGTACTTCTTTGGCTGTAAAGCACTTTGAGATGTTCGCTGGTCATGAAAGGCTCTATATAAATCTGAGTCTGTCTTGCTTTCTTCCAATGTTGCTGTTCGATGGAAGTGGTCTTGAAGGATTTGAAGCTCAGTTGGGTAGGATGCCGGACTTTCACATGGTCTAGTTCAGCCTGAGTGTCAAGGAAGCAGAGTTTATGGCAGGGGATGAAAACAATAGCTTTGTTCTTTCTGAGAATCATTTGGAGAAATGTTTGACCCTTCCATGACTGGATGTTGGACAGGGAAAAGGACAGCACTGTGATCAAGAGAAGTTCTGGTGAGAGAGAGCTGGCTGTCATCAGGGTACATAAGGAAACTGACCCCATACTTGTGGATAATGTCACAAAGGGACTGCATGTAGATGAAGAAGTGGAGTGGGCTAAGGATTGATCATTCAGAGTCTGTGGACATGACACTGTGCGGACAAGATAAGATGTGCAGGCTGCATTTAGTGAGTTAGCAGTGGAACCGTTGAAGGGTAGTTCCACTGAACTGGTCAATAGTGTAGAGGTGATGAAAGATAATGGTGTGATCAATCATACCAAACACTGTCGAGAGGTGGAGAACGGGATGAATAATGCGGGATGTCATTTGTACCTTCAGCCAGAGCAGTTTTGATGCTGTGAGATGGGCAGAAATTTGAACAGGATTTTTGGGAGAATTGGGTAAGGAACTGAGGGGCAACCCAGGAGATTAGAGATGGGGCAATAAGCAAAGACCTATGTGATTGAGTTCAGTTGGTTCCTACTCCCATTTCTCTCCCTCCTCCCTCCTCCTCCTTCTGCTCCTCCTTCCTGTCCCCCCCTCCTCTTTACTCGGCCCTGCTCCCTCTTCCTCCTCCTCCTCGGCCATTCTTCCTTCCTTTCCCCACCCCTCCTTTCTCGTATATTAAAATTGTAATTTAAAAATGAGAACTACCAGATGTATAAATGCCTCAAGTGATTCCACATTTATAAACAACAGAATATCAAATGTTGCGGCGTTATTTTTTTCTTGACCAAAGATGCAGTGGGTATATATGCAATTTCAAAGACTTAACTTGGCAGTGTTGGGATACATTCCGAGTCTTCCCAGCTATATAGTTAAGAGTGCAACTTCTGGATTTGTTACTGAAGAGTAGCAGTTTGGAATACAAAAAAGGGGTTCCGTGCCCTTCTAATTGTAAGATGGGGCATCCAAAAGGGGCTGTCCTTGTCTCCTGGAATCTGAACATAATCTATCTATCTGTCTCTTCCCTTTGCAGTCTAGATTTTGTGCTTTTGAACTCTTTGCCAGGTTTGGTCTTGTGTCTCCGTGAGCTACTCTGTCATCATTGGACACATTTTATGCTAGCCTCATCAATACTCTTCCTCTGTGCTGGCGTATTAAATGATAATTGCAGCAGCAAGTTATAATTCACACTAAGGCCTCAAAAACGGATCTTTTTTTGTTGAAAACTTCATTTTAAATTGTCTCCATTTTTTCTTCTCATGTTGTGCTGCAGTTCTGTTGTCCTTGGAAATGCTCAGTACCTCACTGGCTTAACATCATTCATGATCTCTAGCAGGCTGTTTACTTACTGAGCTTTATGGGTGCCACAGCACTGTCATCCGATCAAAAATGAAATTAAAGGGGTGCGCTCAATTTGCTGAGCACTGACTGCTCAATCAAGTCTTTACAACTCTTTAAATCACCATGTATTTTGCCCTTCACTTCGACATTCACCTGAGCAAATTATCATGAGCAAGTTTTAACAACAGTGCTTTTCTCCTAAGCGTTTAATAAAAATTTACTAAAAATGCATTTGTATGACAGCCCTGTTGTAGAGTTATATCTTGCTCAGGCCTACCATCATTGATTAGTGAGGATCGGTGGGGTCACCAGGGGAAAAAAACAACTTGATGCTGCTGCTTTATCAAGTGTGAAGAATGTTTTCTTTATAGGTGAGGCATGGGACATCATTTGAGGCATTATAATCCAAGCCTATGATTTGGTTTATCTATCCGGAGTGGGGTGGGGGGGAAGGGTTAACTGGAGGAAGGTGGAAAAACAGCTAAATAAATAAATGAATGCATTCCTTGGATGAGATTACACTTTTTGAGGATTTGTGTACAGATGGCTTGGCCTCTGGCTCAACAGCATAAAAGACCTATTCAGTTTGCTCATGATTAGGATTATGTTTTTTTTAATGTTTTTTTTTGTGGGCTACTGCAGTAGTTGAAGAATTCTAAGTTAGCTAGCATATGGCAGCAGCAACCCTCCGTACCGCTGACTCTTTTGTTTATCTCGTTATTGTTGCAGTGCTTAATGACAGTTGTAGGCCATAGTTTGGGGCAAAGGGGTTAGTCCACCCTAGGGAGGTGAAGGAGCAGCAGAATTGTGGATTATGGAAATATGAATTGATTGAATAAGAATTGCTGCTGCTGTAGAATGGGATTCAAAGGAAGACAGACTGGGAGCTGGCAGCAACACTGGAATATGATGTGAAAATGACTGGTATAATACTGTGAAGTCTTGGTCATTCACAGCTGCTGTCATTGGGAGCAAAAGCATATATTTAGCTCATCAGAAAAAAAGGCTTAAAGGGACGAATAGAGTAGACAGATGGAAGTGAATCTATTCCCTTTAGTCTTTTTTGCAGCTACTATAGTATGTACATGTTTGATTTTTTTTTTTTGCTGTGCTTATTCAGATGTCCCCTGCACTTCTGATACCTTAATTATTAAAACCTAATCTAACTTGCACAAGTATAGAATTGTTTTGTAAATAATTTTGTTTGCCTGAACAATTTCTGCAATCTGACATTTGTGTCTGTGTTTTAAAGAATTTCAATTCAAATCGAGACATTTGTTTCAGTGCCCTTTATGACATTGATGGAAGTATGTTCAGTCCATAATATAGTGTGTACGTTAACAAACACGATTTGGTTGATTGATTCTACTTCAAGCTCTTCAATTCATGGAGTGCAATCTACTTTCGAAGCTTGTCCAACAACCATCATTGGAACTGCCTTCAGGTGTATTTTTTGTAGACCAATAACTCCCAACACTGCTTTTTATCTGATTTGTATATGGGAGAGCAAAAAAAAATGTTTTATAAAAGCAGAAAATTATGGGTGGGACTGAAACTTGCCTTAATAGGCAAGTCTTTAGGACTGATTTCAGTATAGTTCGACATCTTTTCAATGCCTTCTCATTTATACTAATAACAAATAAATGCTTATGTTTGCTGCAAGTAATTCTTTCTTCAGAGAACTCCTTTTAAAAATGGAACTGCGATTTTAATAAATGACATGCTAATTTTTTTTCTACTTTTGATTTATTTTATTTTCTGCTCTTGCCCTTTATCTCCTGGTTAGAGTTCAGTGGGTACCAGTTGTTCCTTGGCATCTCACTGCAGTACAAATGGATGGTCAGACTCACTGCTCCATTCAGCTTGCCCCACACAACTGCAATGCCTTGTGCATCACAATATTAAACACTCCCCATCCCACCTGAAATCTATGTCATCTCCTGGTAAAGGTGAAACAACAGAGAAATTCCTGGCCAATTAGGGGGGGAAAAAAAATCACAAAAATTCCTCCCTGACCCTTTTAGGTGATCAAAGCCCGCCCAGTGGCCCACTCTGGTCCTGATGAATGTTATACTGTACCTACCTTTTTATGTAAGGTGATGTCAGACCCAGCCAGAAACTGATCCAGCTCTCATTTGGAGGAATTTAACAAATCAGCTTTCACCACATGAGCCAGCAGTTTGGTCCTCTTATTTTCTGGGAAAAGAACCACCTCCCAACATCTAACCTAGTTCTGACTTTGCATAACTTGGGATTGTGACCCCAGGTCCTTTCTAACCATAACGAGGTATTCATTTTGTGGCTGCCCTCCACGACCTTTCCCAAGCCTCAATATCATTCACCAGGTGAGGAGACCAAAACTGGAAACAATAATCTAACTGAGGCCGAATCAAGGTCTTCTACAAAAACAAAATGATGTGCTTCATTTTATAGTGAATTGTCCTGTAAATATACCCCAGCACCCTAATTCATTCTAGTTATCACTTCACTGCATTGGTCGTCAACCTTTCTCGATCTAAGCACAAGATCTCTGTTTTTGCAGCGGCTTTCGTACTTTTCTCAGAAGGGTGTATGTATGTTAAGTGTTCACCCTGTCCAGGTGCATAATATTGCACTTTTCTAAGTTAAGCAATTATCTGACACAGGCCCAATCACCCAGCACATTTAGATCTGCCTGCAGTAGTCGATTATCATTTACAGTCCATACACTCAGACATATCTTGGTATCATTTGCAAATTTGTAGATTGTTCCCCCAACACCTACAGCTAGATCATTAAAAAAAATAGTAAACCGCAAAGCCTTAACATCAGGACACCACCGGTGACCAGTCTCCAAGCAGATCCAAATCCATCTATAACCACTTTCTGCCCGCTGGCTTCCAGCCAGTTCCCAATCTAGCGCAGTAGATGGCCACTAATATCAGAGGCTTCGATCTTGTAGCGAAGGTTGACGATGTCAACTGGGTTTCTTTCATCCACTATCTTGGTTACTTCTTCAAAAAATATAATAAAGTAAGTGAGACGAGACCTCCTATTTATGAAGCCATGTTGGTCCATCTCTTTTTAAGTAGTCATATATTCCATCCCTATTATTCCCTCAAGCATCATCCATATTACTGACTTCAAACTAATGGGCCTACAGTCATCCGGATCAGTTCTATTTCCACTTAAATTTTTTTTTTAGTTGGAATTACATTAACCTCCTTCCGGTCTAAGGGAAATAGCTGTGCATTAGTTGAAATCCTGGATAGAAATAGTTCGTATGCAATTTCATTGTTGGGGTCCTTTTAAACTAATTTGTGCTTGCATCTGCTGTCCCCATGTGCTCATTGAGCAAGGTTCACTTGATGATGATCAGGAGCAGAATCAATAGCATTCCCCTCTGCCCACCCCAGGGATACAAGTGTTAATTATTTGATCCCCATTCAGGTGGCTAACCCAGCACAATCCAATCAAACCTGGAACTTTTCTGTTCTTTATGGCTAAATTGAGCACTACACAATATTTTTACGTAAGGACCTAGAAAGCATGGAATAAATCGAGATGATCAAGCCCATGAAGCCTGTCACTTCTACAGACCATGTATATTCTATCTTAGAATCCAGTCTGACTACTTAATCCCCTCAGAGAAAGTTTTGCATAAATATTCCCCAATCTCCAAAGGTGATCAAGTAAAACTCCAGAATATCTATCCGTCCCCACGTATTGAATTCAAACCAGCTGCCCCCAATAGACAGCGTTGCTCTTTGACCTCAGTAGTCATCATACACCATAGAATATTTGACCATCTCAGGCCCTTTCCTAAACAGATATTTTTCAAGCTTTTTGTTTGAAGGAGCTAATAAAGCAGGAACTTTTTTTCTGTCAATTTCGGATCTGGTATTGCCCACTGAGGTATGAGTTAACTTTGTTTGTGTTTTGGGTGTATTTTCACATGTGTCGAATTATAGCTAAATAGCATCAAACCTCTTGAAAGAAAAAATATTAGCATGAGGTGAATGAGAGCTCTTGCCAGCCCAACCACCTGTAGCATCTAACCAGCCACCATTGCATGTGTGTAAATTGCTTAGAAGCTGTTGTTGAATTCTCAGAGGACCTTACTTCACAGTATGCACTATTAGACATTGGGAGAGATGAAAATTGCTGTAATCATATCTATCGTTGGTGCACGCTAATAAAACTGTTACTTTCTTTTGAGTAGGTAAGGAATTATTAATATCCCACAAGGAATTCACAGCATTAAAGAATGTTTAGTTACACCCTTTTTGCAGAGGCTAAGGCTTTCTATGTTTGCAGCAGTGATTGAATAGTACAGTTATGTGCTGTTAAAGTGACTGGAATCAAAAGCTATCAAGCAGGTTGCTTTAAATTTTCAAGGAACATGTATTAAAGGTAAACTGAAGTGAGCAGAGATTTCAAATATGCAGATGCTTTAAGGGAAAGGAAGTTGTGAGGGAAGTGCCTTTTTGTTCCCTTCAAATGAATGGTCTTGACGAAGGGTCATCGACCCAAAACGTTAACTCTGCTTCCTCTCTCTCCACAGATGCTGCCTGACCTGAGATTTCCAGCATCTTCTGTTTTTATTCCAGATTCCAGCATCTGCAGTATTTTGCTTTTGTTTTAAATTATTTGATTGAGATATTTCTTAGATGTTTTTTAATTGTCGGTTATGGATATGTTTCAGTTAGGGCTCCTGCATTGCCAAGGTGCTCCAGTTATGTCAGTTGTGGGGAGCATTCTTTGCATCCTAAAGATGTTCCATTGCAAGTAAGGAGTGGAGTGACTCAGCCAACCAAACTCCGGAATCCTCACTGCAGGCTGAGAAATCTGCATTTCTGGCCTCTCGCATGGTTCGCCTGGGTTGGGCAGCTCTAGAGCAGCCCCCAGGCCACAATCGCTCTGTTGGCAACGACGTCATTCTGGAATGCTCCCAGTAATGCCAAGCTGGGACTGGCTAGATGGACCACAATGGTCTTTTCCAGTCCTGTACATTCCTATGCAATTGATCTTCCTAACGCAGGGAAGAAGACCTGACTGAAGGGCTTCTATGTCGGAAAGAAAATACTTTCTTGGAAAAGTTTGAAGAAATATTTGTTCAGAGTGTAACTTTCTTTTATAAAAAGAAACGCATTTTGAACAACGAGTACTTCTCTCTACGCTTTAAGGATAGACAGAGTAGTGATAAATTAGTGACTTACAGAGATGGTGGGGCTGGCTACCAAGGATGGGAGAGATCAATGAAATACCTGATTTAGTCCAGCTTGAGCTTAGAAATTATAATATTCCATCACTAATGGACCACTGAGTACAACAAAGTTAGTTTTTCTTGTACCCAATCTAAAACAGAATTATAAAATGCTGATGTAGTTCCACTAGCATTAATGCAACAGCTCTAACTTTCGACTTTTACACAAACCTAGCACTGAGGATCATACTTTTTGATGTTGAGGTGTACGAAGGAATTTTAAAGGTAGAGACTAGAGAAGGGCTCGAATACATGCATGGGTGTCCAAATTCACTTTTCACATGTATGCCTGTACTCTTGTGGCCTTATGTAACATCTCCATCCTGAAGAGTAACTTTATTTTTTTGTAGTTTTATTCTTAGCTGGAAGAGTTAGTCAGTGTACATTGATGGGGCAAGTGTAAGGTGATCAACTATGTGGCATCATAATAAAGTAGGTCATGATTCTCATTCTGAAGCTTTTATCTGAGGAGGTTTCTGAATTTGCCTTTGTGTAGGAGAGCACCATTCTACTTTTTTACTTGCTCCTCTCAAATGTTTTGCTTGGTTCTCTTCGCCTGTGTGGCTAGAATGAGGAATATGGAAATTCTGTGAGTCATTTGTCTTTCCTGGGGCCCATTTTCCATAGATTAGCTAAGTGCTTGGTTGAGAATATCTGTGCTGTTACGTTTTGATAGGCAAGGTGCCTCATGGGAAGGTAAAAGGCTGTGGCAAAAACTTAAAAAGGAGCTACTAATTTGATAGTAAACCAAGTTAAATATTTGTTTTTTGTTAGAAATACCACAGAGATCACGAGATAATCACAACAGAAAGGATTTTTCCTCCGCAATATTTGCCACATAAATAATAAGGGGACTGAGCACAACTGAAGTGTATTGAAAAGTGACCAGCTTTAAATTTTCAAGTTTTTAAAATCCCAGTGTTCACTGAACCGTTATGAATTTTTGTTGAGTATGCTTGTGTGATTTATAGCTTTTATTTTGATCTGATGCTTCAGTGTAATAAATAATGACACCTTCATCCTTGCAATTTCCACATCATTTCTCTATCGAGTACAGAAACACTGAAGGAATGTTTGTGTGCTGTGTGTAATGAAATAATAAATCCATTAATAAAAATGTGCTATTCCACTAATTGCAGCACTGAGGAAATGTTGTCCCAATGCCTTGCCTTACTCTTGCTTTCAGAAATACTTTTTGCAGCTCATCATTTTATAAGCCATACTGCAGCATACTTAAGTGAGGAAGGTTGGAGTTTAAGTAAAATAGTTCATTCCTTTCTTACCATTTTATTTGTTTAAAATTGAGTCTCAGGATAATATTTTCAGGCTTGGTAGGTTGTGTAAAGATTCCTTGAAAAGTTTACTCAGAATTATACTACCAAATGTTGAAAGTTCTAAACTTCTGAATCAAGAAGATTTTTTTTTTGTTTGTGGTAATTTTCAAATTATAAATTTCATAGATCTAAAACAAACTCCACATGGGAACAATTGATTTTTTTTCCTTCTCTGGATGTGGGTGTCACTGGCAAGATTGGTATTTATTGTCCATGCTTCATGACACTTGAGAAGATTAAGTTCCACCGCCTTTATGAACCACTGCAGTCTGTGTGGTGAAGCTGCTCCCATAATGTTGTTGGGCAGGGAGTTACACACTGTTTACCCAGTGACGATGAAAGAATGGCAATATATGTCCAAAACAGGATGGTGTGTGTGACTTGGAGGGTAACTTGGAGGTGATGATGTTTTCATCCATTTGCTGCCCATGTCCTTCTAGATGGTAGAGGTTGTGGCTTTGGGAGGTGCAACTGAAGAAATCTTGATGAGTTGCTGCAGTGCATCCTGTAGTTAATGCACACTGCACCCACAGTACGTTGGCGGTGGAGCGGTGTGAATGTTTTGGCTAGTTGATGAGGTGTCAATCAAGTGGCCTGCTATGTCCTGGATAATGTAGCTGTAACCATCCAGCAAGTGTGTTCATTGCCCTCCTGACGTGTGCTTTGTGGTGATGGAGAAGAGTTGGCGAGTCGAGAGGTGAGCTACTCACCACAGAATACCCAGTCTCTGACTTGATCGAGTAGCCACTGAGAAAAGCTGTGATTGTTGTCCTTGGAAAAGAGATTAAGGGGAGATTTATTAGAGATATTCAAATTATGAAGGATTTTGACAGAGTAAATAAGGTGAAGCTGCTTCTACTGGCAGTTGGGTCGATAACCAGTGGACATACATTTAAGATAATCAGCAAAGGAATTGAGGGAGATGAGAACTTTTTTTTAAGCAGTGAGTTATTAAGATCTGGATCTGGAAGGGTGGTGGAAACAAATTCAATAGTAACTGTCAAAAGTGAATTTCCCCCAATCCTCATGGCCTTACAAGGTCTCCTTGGTGCAACACTCGGTCAAATGATGCCTTGATGTACAGACCAGTGACTCTCACCGCTCCTCTGGGTTCAGCTCTCTTGTCCATGTTTGGACCAAGGCTGTAATGAGGTCTGGAGCCAAGTGGCACTGGCGGAACCCAAAGTGAGCATCAGTGAGTTATTGATGAGCAAGCACCATTTGGTACTGCTGTTGCTGATAGTGTGGCAATTGGCTGGGTTCGATTTGTCCTGCTTTTTGAAATTACTTGTTTCTGAAATGGGATATGCAGAATGAGTTTTTATTCATTCTTGTATATAAATATTTATAAACAAGACAAGTTTTTCTGCATTTAATTTTTGCTACTTTATAAAAAGCTTTTTATTTCAGTAATAAATTCATGCTAATTGAAATGGAGAATATATATTTGGGTGAATTGTTGTGCTAAGGTTTATTTTCACATGCATTTGTAAAGAAGAGTTTACAGTAATCTAGAGTATTGTGCATTTTAGTTTTCATTATTTATGTGGTTTCAACCCTGTTGTCAGAATTATTTGAGACCTGCAATTCTTTTGCAGTGGCATTCTCTTGAGATTATGTTATACACTCCTTTGCAGTCAGCTGTCTATATAACGAATGCATATATATCTGCTTTAACAGGAGTTGCAGATGCGTCAGTTATCTAGACGGATGTCTGCAGATAAATATAGAAAGGTGTAGGATATAAGGTTTATGGAGAGAATTCTGTAGAACTCGCAAACATTGTAGAATATGTGTTTCTGAAAACTTTGACGAGCTAAGTAGATCAAATTCAGTTTGTTGATGGAATAATCCTTTAAACCTAACTAATTAAAATGCAACAGGTTTTAAAACTTCATTTTTACCTCATTGATTTCCAAAAAATGATCGGCCCTGTCATACAGCCTGGTCCATGGGTTAAAAAGAGTCAGATGTCTTAATCTGTTCCTTTGTAATTGATCAATGGTGGTGTTAGTTCAAAGTTTTTGCACCCCCCAGAATTGGGGTTGTTCCACTGTGACATAGAAACATAGAAAATAGGTGCAGGAGCAGGCCATTCAGCCCTTCTAGCCTGCACCGCCATTCAATGAGTTCATGGCTGAACATAAAACTTCAGTACCCCATTCCTGCTTTCTCGCCATACCCCTTGATCCCCCGAGTAGTAAGGACTTCATCTAACTCCCTTTTGAATATATTTAGTGAATTGGCCTCAACTACTTTCTGTGGTAGAGAATTCCACAGGTTCACCACTCTCTGGGTGAAGAAGTTTCTCCTCATCTCGGTCCTAAATGGCTTACCCCTTATCCTTAGACTGTGACCCCTGGTTCTGGACTTCCCCAACATTGGGAACATTCTTCCTGCATCTAACCTGTCTAAATCCATCAGAATTTTAAACGTTTCTATGAGGTCCCCTCTCATTCTTCTGAACTCCAGTGAATACAAGCCCAGTTGATCCAGTCTTTCTTGATAGGTCAGTCCCACCATCGCGGGAATCAGTCTGGTGAATCTTCGCTGCACTCCCTCGATAGCAAGAATGTCCTTCCTCAAGTTAGGAGACCAAAACTGTACACAATACTCCAGGTGTGGCCTCACCAAGGCCCTGTACAACTGTAGCAACACCTCCCTGCCCCTGTACTCAAATTCCCTTGCTATGAAGGCCAACATGCCATTTGCTTTCTTAACCGCCTGCTGTACCTGCATGCCAACCTTCAATGACTGATGTACCATGACACCCAGGTCTCGTTGCACCTTCCCTTTTCCTAATCTGTCACCATTCAGATAATAGTCTGTCTCTCTGTTTTTACCACCAAAGTGGATAACCTCACATTTATCCACATTATACTTCATCTGCCACGCATTTGCCCACTCACCTAACCTATCCAAGTCACTCTGCAGCCTCATAGCATCCTCGTCGCAGCTCACACTGCCACCCAACTTAGTGTCATCTGCAAATTTGGAGATACTACATTTAATCCCCTCGTCCAAATCACTAATGTACAATGTAAACAGCTGGGGCCCCAGCACAGAACCTTGCGGTACCCCACTAGTCACTGCCTGCCATTCTGAAAAGTCCCCATTTACTCCTACTCTTTGCTTCCTGTCTGCCAACCAGTTCTCAATCCACGTCAGCACACCTACCCCCAATCCCATGTGCTTTAACTTTGCACATTAATCTCTTGTGTGGGACCTTGTCGAAAGCCTTCTGAAAGTCCAAATATACCACATCAACTGGTTCTCCTTTGTCCACTTTACTGGAAACATCCTCAAAAAATTCCAGAAGATTTGTCAAGCATGATTTCCCTTTCACAAATCCATGCTGACTTGGACCTATCATGTCACCATTTTCCAAATGCGCTGCTATGACATCCTTAATAATTGATTCCATCATTTTACCCACTTCTGAGGTCAGGCTGACCGGTCTATAATTCCCTGTTTTCTCTCTCCCTCCTTTTTTAAAAAGTGGGGTTACATTGGCTACCCTCCACTCGATAGGAACTGATCCAGAGTCAATGGAATGTTGGAAAATGACTGTCAATGCATCCGTTATTTCCAAGGCCACCTCAAGTACTCTGGGATGCAGTCCATCAGGCCCTTCTACCAAATCAGCTGGCCAGGAACCAATATGTTTATATGGGGCAGTAGAACCAGACATGGCATGAATTGTCATATTACAGTTGTACACTTCCAGTCCGGCACCCTTGGGACCTGACCGGTGCCGGACCAGAGAATTTTCCGGACCACGGGAGGTCACGCTGATCCTAATGTTGTTAGCAGTACCCTAGACTTATTGGGCACTGCTGACAACAACCTGGCCATGTGGTGCGCAGAAACCTACTGCGTAGTATTTCTCAGGCCCAGCTTCGGTGCCTCAGTCAGCTGCCATGTTCCTTGCTTCCTCTCCGTGCTGACCCAACCAAGGAGGGAGTAGAGGAGCAGCCAGCCCCAGGACACAGAGCGTTTGTCGCTACCCTCTGCCGGGAATGATGCCGGACCAGGGATGTTGCCGGACCAAAGAGTTCCGGACTGGAGAGGTACAACCTGTCGTTACTTAATAAATACTTGAAATACTGACAAAGCCATAGACTCTGATCTGAGGGAACCAAGTGTTATGGCTAAAAGAGGCATCATTAAACTCGAGCAAATTAGAGTATAAAAGCACTTGGTCTGAGCAAATTCCTGGTAATCAGTTGAATGCAAAGACCCTCTATGTGTAGTGTGCCTCCTTCAGTCTGTGATTTATGCTGAACTGATGATAAATGCTAATCATATAGATCTCTGCGCTCCTCCAATTCTGGCCTCTTGTGCATCCCTGATCTTTATCGCTCCATTATTTGTGGCCGTGCCTTCAGCTACCTGGGCCCTAAGCTCTGGAATTCCCTCCTTACACCTCCGCTTCTCCACCTTTCTCTCTTTTTAAGATGCTCCTTAAAGCCTACCTCTTCGACCAAGCTTTTGGTCACCTGTCCCAATATCTCCTTGTGTGGCTAGGTGTCGCATTTTCTTTGGTAACGCTCCTGTAAAGCATCTTGGACTAATTTTTACTGTGTTAAAAGCACAAAATAAAATGTAAGTTGTTGTATCATTGGTATATTTAACTTTGTGCTTTTGTATTCAAAAATGATAAAATAATCAGCAGTGAGAAGCGCTCATCATATAATTATCATCCTCCTTCTCGCGTATGCAAGCCAGGCCCCAGATCTAATCTCCCGAGATGTGCAGAAGGCTTGGACTCCATGGGATTGGGCTTTCTGAAGGGATTGTTGGAAGGCAGGATTTTAGGAGACATATTCATCAACTAGATGGTAATGTTGTAATTAAGTTACTAGTTTGCAGTAGCCTCAAATCGCTTTCCCTTTCCAACCTGAGCAGAAGCCCCTCACAGGGATTGTCAATCCTCTTTTGCTCTTCACACAAATCGTAAAAACATTTGCCATTGTGATCTGTGCCAAATCAGACGTTGGGGATTAAATGTCTAGCTGGCATTTGACACAATCTGCGTTGACAGTGTTGCTGGAATTTCAGTGAGGTGTAATGGCATGGCTGCCAAGATTTGTACTCTGTCCATTTGAACTGTGAAAAATAAACAGCAGCACAGTTGTGGATTTTGTCCATTTGAAATTTGGGTTGTGTCAGAGGAGAGCATTTTGAACTGCTGAACTCCAGGGGAACTGCATAATTAAGAAAGGATTCATTCATTGGTGAACAAGTTGAAGAAGGACTGCTTGAAACCTCTCCTGGGCATCATGTTTAAGACTTCTCTGCTATGCCTGGTAAAGTGAACTCTACTTGCTGAAAAAATCAAGGAAGGATTCATTCTAAAACAAACAATTGAAGCAGGCATAAATAAGAGAAATTGTTCGGGAAGGCTTACTCTTCACCTCACAGGGCCGTGCTTCAATTCAGAGGACTGATTTTTCTCTGTATCGTCAGTGTTGCTCAAACATAGGTCCTTTGCAGTCAGAATCAGGTGAATTTATAATGGGGAACAAAGAAATGGCAGACCAATTGAACAAATACTTTGGTTCTGTCTTCACGAAGGAAGACACCCATAATCTTCCGGAATTACGAGGGACCGAGGGTCGAGTGAGACGGAGGAACTGAAAGAAATCCTTACTAGTCAGGAAATTATGTTGGGGAAATTGATGGGATTGAAGGCCGATAAATCCCCAGGGCCTGATCGTCTGCATCCCAGAGTACTTAAGGAAGTGGCCCTAGAAATAGTGGATGCATTGGTGATCATTTTCCAACAGTCTATCGACTCTGGATCCATTCCTATGGACTGGAGTGTAGCTAATGTAACACCACTTTTTAAAAAAGGAGGGAGAGAGAAAATGGGTAATTATAGACCAGTTAGCCTGACGTCAGTAGTGGGGAAAATGTTGGAATCAATTATTAAAAATGAAATAACAGCGCATTTGGAAAGCAATGACAAGATCGGTCCAAGTCAGCATGGATTTATGAAAGGGAAATCATGCTTGACAAATCTTCTGGAATTTTTTGAGGATGTAACTAGTAGAGTGGACAAGGGAGAAACAGTGGATGTGGTGTATTTGGACTTTCAAAAGGCTTTTGACAAGGTCCCACACAAGATTGTTGTGCAAAATTAAAGCACATGGTATTGGGGGTAATAGAAACATAGAAACATAGAAAATAGGTGCAGGAGCAGGCCCTTCGAACCTGCACCGCCATTCAATGAGTTCATGGCTGAACATGCAACTTCAGTACCCCATTCCTGCTTTCTCACCATACCCCTTGATCCCCCTAGTAGTAAGGACTAAATCTAACTCCTTTTTGAATATATTTAGTGAATTAGCCTCAACAACTTTCTGTGGTAGAGAATTCCACAGGTTCACCACTCTCTGGGTGAAGAAGTTTCTCCTCATCTCGGTCCTAAATGGCTTACCCTTATCCTTAGACTGTGACCCCCTGGTTCTGGACTTCCCCAACATTGGGAACATTCTTCCTGCATCTAACCTGTCTAAATCCATCAGAATTTTAAACGTTTCTATGAGGTCCCCTCTCATTCTTCTGAACTCCAGTGAATACAAGCCCAGTTGATCCAGTCTTTCTTGATAGGTCAGTCCCGCCATCCCGAGAATCAGTCTGGTGAACCTTCGCTGCACTCCCTCAATAGCAAGAATGTCCTTCCTCAGGTTAGGAGACCAAATCTGTACACAATACTCCAGATGTGGCCTCACCAAGGCCATGTACAACTGCAGCAACACCTCCCTGTACTCAAATCCCCTCGCTATGAAGGCCAACATGCCATTTGCTTTCTTAACCGCCTGCTGCACCTGCATGCCAACCTTCAATGACTGATGTACCATGACACCCAGGTCTCTTTGCACCTCCCCTTTTCCTAATCTGTCACCATTCAGATAATAGTCTGTCTCTCTGTTTTTACCACCAAAGTGGATAACCTCACATTTATTCACATTATACTTCATCTGCCATGCATTTGCCCACTCACCTAACCTATCCAAGTCGCTCTACAGCCTCATAGCATCCTCCTCACAGCTCGCACTGCCACCCAACTTTGTGTCATCCGCAAATTTGGAGATACTACATTTAATCCCCCTCGTCCAAATCATTAATGTACAATGTAAACAGCTGGGACCCCAGCACAGAACCTTGCGGTATCCCACTAGTCACCGCCTGCCATTCTGAAAAGTACCCATTACTCTTTGCTTCCTGTCTGACAACCAGTTCTCAATCCATGTCAGCACACTACCCCCAATCTCATGTGCTTTAACTTTGCACATTAATCTCTTGTGTGGGACCTTGTCGAAAGCCTTCTGAAAGTCCAAATATACCACATCAACTGGTTCTCCCTTGTCCACTCTACTGGAAACATCCTCAAAAAATTCCAGAAGACTTGTCAAGCATGATTTCCCTTTCACAAATCCATGCTGACTTGGACCTATCATGTCACCTCTTTCCAAATGCACTGCTATGACACCCTTAATAATTGATTCCATCATTTTACCCACTACCGATGTCAGGCTGACCGGTCTATAATTCCCTGTTTTCTCTCTCCCTCCTTTTTTAAAAAGTGGGGTTACACTGGCTACCCTCCACTCGATAGGAACTGATCCAGAGTCAATGGAATGTTGGAAAATGACTGTCAATGCATCCGCTATTTCCAAGGCCACCTCCTTAAGTACTCTGAGATGCAGTCCATCAGGCCCTGGGGATTTATCGGCCTTCAATCCCATCAATTTCCCCAACACAATTTCTCGACTAATAAGGATTTCCCTCAGTTCCTCCTTCTTACTAGACCCTCTGACCCCTTTTCTATCCGGAAGGTTGTTTGTATCCTCCTTAGTGAATACCGAACCAAAGTACTTGTTCAATTGGTCCGCCATTTCTTTGTTCCCCGTTATGACTTCCCCTGATTCTGACTGCAGGGGACCTACATTTGTCTTTACTAACCTTTTTCTCTTTACATATCTATAGAAACTTTTGCAATCCGTCTTAATGTTCCCTGCAAGCTTCTTCTCGTACTCCATTTTCCCTGCCCTAATCAAACCCCTTTGTCCTCCTCTGCTGAGTTCTAAATTTCTCCCAGTCTCCGGGTTCGCTGCTATTTCTGGCCAATTTGTATGCCACTTCCTTGGCTTGAATACTATCCCTGATTTCGCTTGATAGCCACGGTTGAGCCACCTTCCCTTTTTTATTTTTACGCCAGACAGGAATGTACAATTGTTGTAGTTCATCCATGCGGTCTCTAAATGTCTGCCATTGCCCGTCCACAGTCAACCCCTTAAGTATCATTTGCCAATCTATCCTAGCCAATTCACGCCTCATACCTTCAAAGTTAGCCTTCTTTAAGTTCTGGACCATGGTCTCTGAATTAACTGTTTCATTCTCCATCCTAATGCAGAATTCCACCATATTATGGTCACTCTTCCCCAAGGGGCCTCGCACAACAAGATTGCTAATTAATCCTCTCATTACACATCACCCAGTCTAAGATGGCATCCCCCCTAGTTGGTTCCTCGACATATTGGTCTAGAAAACCATCCCTTATGCACTCCAGGAAATCCTCCTCCACCGTATTGCTTCCAGTTTGGTTAGCCCAATCTATGTGCATATTAAAGTCACCCATTATAACTGCTGCACCCTTATTGCATGCACCCCTAATTTCCTGTTTGATGCCCTCCCCAACATCACTACTACTGTTTGGAGGTCTGCACACAACTCCCACTAACGTTTTTTGCCCTTTGGTGTTCTGCAACTCTACCCATATAGATTCCACATCATCCAAGCTAATGTCCTTCCTAACTATTGCATTAATCTCCTCTTTAACCAGCAATGCTACCCCACCTCCTTTTCCTTTTATTCTATCCTTCCTGAATGTTGAATACCCCTGGATGTTGAGTTCCCAGCCCTGATCATCCTGGAGCCACGTCTCTGTAATCCCAATCACATCATAATGTATTGACGTGGATAGAGAACTGGTTGGCAGATAGGAAGCAGAGAGTCGGGATAAATGGGTCCTTTTCAGAATGGCAGGCAGTGACTAGTGGAGTGCCGCAGGGCTCAGTGCTGGGACCCCAGCTCTTTACAATATGCATCAATGATTTAGATGAAGGAATTGAGTGTAATATCTCCAAGTTTGCAGATGAGACTAAGCTGGGTGGCGGTGTGAGCTGTGAGGAGGATGCTAAGAGGCTGCAGGGTGACTTGGACAGGTTAGGTGAGTGGGCAAATGCATGGCAGATGCAGTATAATGTGGATAAATGTGAGGTTATTCACTTTGGTGGCAAAAACATGAAGGCGGAAAATTGTCTGAATGGCGTCAGATTTGGAAAAGTGGAGGTGCAACAAGACCTGGGTGTCATGGTACATCAGTCATTGAAGGTTGGCATGCAGGTGCAGCAGGTGGTGAAGAAGGCAAATGGCATGCTGGCCTGCATAGCAGGAGGATTTGAGTATAGGAGTAGGAGCAAGGAGGTCTTACTGCAGTTGTGCAGGACCTTGGTGAGGCCGAACCAGAATATTGCGTTCAGTTTTAGTCTCCTAATTCAATGAAGGACATTCTTGCTATTGAGGGAGTGCAGCGAAGGTTCACCAGACTGCTTTCCGGGATGGCAGGACTGACATATGAGGCGAGACTGGATCGACTGGGCCTGTATTCACTGGAGTTTCGAAGAATGAGAGGGGATCTCATAGAAACATATAAAATTCTGACGGGACTGGGCAGGTTCGGTGCAGGAAGAATGTTCCTGATGTTGGGGAAGTCCAGAACCAGGGGTCACAGTCTAAGGATAAAGGGTAAGCCATGTAGGACTGAGATGAGGAGAAACTTCTTCACTCAGAGTTGTTAACCTGTGGAATTCTCTACCACAGAGAGTTGATGCCAGTTCGTTACATATAATCAAGAGGGAGTTAAACATAGCCCTTGGGGCTAAAGGGATCAAGGGGTATGGAGAGAAAGCAGGAAAGAGGTACTGAGGTGAATGATCAGCCATGATCTTATTGAATGGTGGTGCAGGCTCGAAGGGCCAAAGGGCCGAATGGCCTACTCCTGCACCTATTTTCTATGTTTAACAAAGTACAGTTACTGGAACTATACAAAGAGTAACACCAGCGCAAGAAAATACTGGGTTTTATCTTCTGTTTCCTGGTTCTAAAAACTACAAGACAGTTGATGTTCATAGTGGAATAAAGTTGCCAAATTCCTCGAAAAGAAACAGTTCAAGATAGTCATGCTTCTACTTTTTTTGCGCCTCCCAGGAGATCACATGTCTCCAGTTGGAGTGGAGTGTAGAATGTTGCGGTACAAGGGGTGTTGTCGTTGTGTGGGGCAGACTGGTTGGGCCTGATGCTCTTTACCTTTCCGCCATTATTCATAAGTTTATATATAACTTTCAGGGCTGCTAACTGAGGGCCGTGTGGCTCTTTGTCGGCCGGCATGGACACGATGGGCTGAAATGGCCTCCTTCGCTGTCGATTTCTATGTTTCTACTTAACATCAAATCACTGCACCCCGGGGACTGCCTTCAGCTGTGCACCCCAAGGATGCATTTTTCATATTGGAATTACAAAATTCCACAGAAAATATTCAAGTTCAACCTGAAGGAATTCATTATCCGTGCAATGTACTCCTTGAGACTGTAACAACAAACAACCAAGAGGTGGTATGCATTGGCTAAGTTTGTTTTTTCAGAGCACAACATTCTCTGGTTTGGAGCTGCAGCCTGTGTTCCCCCATTTCTTGTATTGTTTACCCAATGACTTCCTTCTGCACTGGGACACTCATCTTGGCATGGGTGGCTGTGGGATTTGTATCCAGTCGTCCTAATGATTCAGCTCCTAGCAAATAAACACAGCCTGTCTTTAACGTGCTTCAATTCCCAACAAATGTGTCCATACCAACTCACAGAGAATGGATAAGACAACGTCACCGCCTATGTTGTCACAATTTAGCACATTAGTGTCAGTAATCTCTCGGAAAAATTGCATTAAGCCAATATCCTTGAGTGTTGTGTGGTACAGTTCTTGTGTGATACTCTGAATTCAACGGCTCAGGTTTCTCCCACAACTAATACTGATGACATTGACAGTCGTGTGGTGCAAAAGCAGAGTATCAATGCCACCTGCACTACCCTGACGGCATAGTTTCTGGCATTAATGCAGTTGAAATGTCAATTATCACCGCTCTACATTTCAGCACTTGTAGAACTTGGTGGTTAGATGTTTTCAGCTGGCGCAGGATTCAACATCACAAATTAATTCTCTCTCTTATGCCCAACCAGCTTTTCTCATTTCTGTGAAATACTGTTAGGTTGAGATGTACATCAAAGACAACAGGGCAATAGTCTTTGATGATTTAACAATCCTTTGAAGAGAGAAGTTTTTGTATGCTTTATGGCTTCCTCCATTTTCCCTCCTAGTACGATTCTTCACAAGTTCCAAGTGGAGGAAACCGTCATTATTTTTGTTCCCCTCTATTGGTCACAGAGGACCTCGCTTTTTTTTCTCTCTCTCGCAGTAACAGGATCCCGTATGGAAGATATTCAGAGTGAATGTACAGAGCTTCAGTTAATGACAGGACAGTCGGCTAGGAGCATTTTGATATATTGGTTATGACAACACTCCATGCATCCAAAACTGCCTCATCCATCAAAATTGTAATGCTGAATGGATGAAGCTTGATTATTTGTGCTGAGAGCATAACTGTGTAGACTCATGTATTGTGACCTGTTATTTGACCAAGAATTGCCCCCCAGCTTGTTGAGTTCATGCTGCTGTGACACATCTCCTGCATTTGCTTAGAATGTCTTCCTCGTTTATTTACTTTTAGAATAATAAACTGTTGTGTGCAGAGTTGATTTGGAGCATCATTGGAAAAATACATTTTTCGTTCAGTGAAATTCTTTTTATTGCAGCATTCACTGAGGTTTTATAATAGGAAATTTTTGCTTAATCAGCTGCACGCGTTGATTCAGCCTTTCTAGACAAATTGGAATTGCCATCATACAACTGACAGGGAGGAAGAGGAGGAGAAAAGTACTGTTGTCAGGCACTGTCCATTTTTACTCTCCACTTGCTTGGATGAGTACAGCTGCAACAGCACTCAAAAAGCTCACACCGTCCAAGACAAAGCAGCCCGCTTGATCAGCACCTTATCCGCTAGTCTAAATGTCCACCCTCTCCACCACCAGCGTACCGTAATGCAGTGTGCACTATCTACAGGATGTATGGCAGCAACTCACCAAGACCTTTTTGTCAGCACCTCCACCACCTAGAAGGACAGTGACAGCAGGTGCATGGGAACACCATCACTTCCCAAGTTTCCCTCCCAGTCACACGCCATCCTGATTTGGACATATATCACCGTACCTTCATCGCTGGATCAAAATCCTGGAAACTGCTTACCCAATAGCATTGCGGGAGTACCTACCCCACAAACATGGCAGCAGTACAGGTTGGTGGCCCACCACAACTTCTTGGGGCAACTTGGAATGGGCAACAAATGCCGGATTGCCAGCGACACCCATATTTTGAGAATTTTTTTTTAAAAAGAACTTTATAAATGCTCATGTAAGGTATCTTCTCCCCACTCTGTTTATATAAAGACTCATTCTAGTCACCAACATTGTTTTGAAGTAAACAATATCTGCTGTGTTCTGGTATTGGTCCACCAAAGCTTGTATTTGCTTCTTCCATTTTGAATTCTAGTTGATGTCAGCTTTTCATTTCCACCTTTGAATGTGATGTGTACTTCTGAGTGTACAACTTGACTGATGCCTGAGACTTAAATTTGATGAAAAGCAAATTGATAAAAGTTCCTGTGAGCTTAAGTTTCTTTGAGTTTGGCTCAAAATGATCCCTTTGCAAGCCAACATTCCAGGATGAGGAATTAGTGCCTGCACTTGTCAGTGATGGATCCATTTAATCTTATTTTGAATATAGATGGGGAATTTCTTGGACTTTATCTGATATATCTGAAGATTTGTCTGCTGCCACATGTTTTTCCTTTTTTTAAAGAAAATCTAAATGCATGGGTATTGAATATTAGCTACTTGTTTAGGTGAAGTAAAATAATTTTGCTTGTTTTGTTGGGACTTAAGGTAAACCCATTAATAAACAGATTAGCAAAAATGATCTATTTGTGTTGGTCAGGGGCAGGGTACAAGTTGTTGAGGAAAAGTAAAGTCTACACTTGTTCAATGTCTGATGAAGCTGCCATCTCCTTTATCTCACTCCATTTTGTGAAGGGCACAGCACACTTGTCATTTCCCAAAGTTGGCAAGTTTTAAGTAAGTATGGGATAAGCACTTGTATTTTATTATTACATGTATGAAAGTTTCATAATCAACTGTAGCATGTATTAGAAGTCACAAATTGTGCTGTGGTCATGGTTACTAACTAGAGGTGCTGTAATCCAGACTGGATGCACCTTTTGGTGAAAATTCCTTAAAATCTGCCAATTGATTTTTCTACCTGTTATTCTTAATAGGATAATCTCCTATACTAACTTATACTACAAATTAATTCTGTATATTTGTGACCCCTAAACACACACATATGCAACTTTTATAAATAGCAAACGTCGCATTTATACTTTTCAAACTTGTTGGGGCACATGCCCATTTCACACACAGGAGATATTTGAACAGTGTCAGCTGTGGCTCAGTGGGGAGAACTCTCACCTCTGAGTCAAGTTTGTGGGTTCAAGACCCACTCCAGGAACTTGTAGCACAAAAAATCTAAGCTGACACTCCAGTGCAGTGCTGAGGGAGCGCTGCACTGTTGGAGGTGCTGTCTTTCGGATGAGATGTTAAACCGATGTCGCATCTGTTCTCTCAAGTGGATGTAAAAGATCCCATGGCAATATTTTGAAGATCAGGGGTGTTATCCCCGGTGTTCTGGCCAATATTTATCCCTTAATCAATATAACAAAAAAACAGATTCTCTGGTCATTATGAGAGCTTGCTTTTGTGCAAATTGGCTGCCATGTTTTCTACATTACAATGGTGACTACGCTCCAAAAGTGATTAATTGGCTGTAAGCGCTTTGAGACATCCAGTGGTCGTGAAAGGCGCTATATAAATGCAAGTCTTTCTTTCAGTTAACCAAATGATCCCTCCAATGTTGCAATTATTTTGAAAAATTACACATTTTAGAAGAATTTTGACTGACAAATGTTGTCACTATATTAAAGTATTTATTACACTGGGAGGTCATAATTGGTCTTGTGCATGGAGAATGATGAATGTTTATAGCATAGGCCTTACAAAGATATATCATTTTTTGTGTATCACTTGAAATAAATCCTATGAAGATTGACTCAAGTGTCTGAAATCCATCTTGAATTTCAACACATGAAGAGGTTTCCAGAGATAAAAGTATGCTAGCTACATTTTTTGACATTCGAATTTTGTTTTTGACGATCACTTGTGCCTGTTTATAAAATGATGTGTCTCAGCACACCACAAAACACACTCGAAAGATCATATTAGAACGAGAGGTGTTATCAATTTGTTTTGGGTCTTTTTCTAGGATCTTCTATTCATCTTCAGTTTTGCTTCAACTTGTGAAACATGCCAATGTTAGGTGGTTTATTTTCTTTTTATTTAGTTGAACTTCAAAAGATGATCCATGTTAATATGCAAAATTGTTGTGGTCAATGTTGAAGGTCAAAAAACTGGCCAGATATCAATAGTATTTACAACCCACTATCCCAAAATGCAAACCTACTTGCCTGCTGAAATACTTTTGATAAAAGTTGCAGAAGAAACATGAAATGTGATGAGACAAGTTTTTTAAAAATAAATCTGTGTTCGGAAGGATCAGTATTTTAAAAGCACTTTCTGACTGTGCTCTTCACAGATAGAATGATGGTGCTACCAGTTTAGATTTTGAACTTGAAATGACATCCCAGTTTCTTGCATGAATATTAAGTGTTAGCAGATCAAAAACACATACCAAGCTGAAATTATGCATTTATAATTTTTATTGAGCATTGAGTCTGTGACCTGGATTGGCAGCAGTAAATGCAGAGGCTGTGAATATTTTGGGATGACCAAAAGTTACAATTTATAACTTACTTTTAGAATATCTTCATTAAAGCATCCTCCACATATCATAGAAGTAAGGTCAAATTGATAACAAGTAGACACGCGGGATACATGGTCTCCTTTGAGGAATTTTTGACGTGATGGATGGTGGCCCAGCAACTCCTCTTCCTGTGTAGATAAACAAGTTTCCCTGGGCAGACTAATCTGTTCTTTCCCCGCCGCCCCCGTTGTTTCAGCTACTCCCACTGGTCATTCTTGAATACGAAGTCATCAACTTGCTTCTGAAATTATTTTCCATCATCTTGTATTCTCTTCATTTCGGATTCTGTGATTCAAGATTCAGATTCTGTGAAGAAGATGGGTGAATTTCTTTTTAAAATCCACTCAATGCATGACATACACTTAAGCCTTCACTATTGATGATGGTTGTGATCACTGCCTTAGATTCTTGTTCTCCCAAGTATCAAAATACCTGGTATTTTTTGCTGCAACCTGCTGGGCTTGGTTTCAGTGGTGAGAAACCGCCCCCAAGATAGAATCTGTTAGTGAGTCCCAGTTGGTGATTTGGTGCTGTTAGCCACCCCCTATAATTAATATCATAGTACCCATTAGATAGAATACTTGATGATGCTTTTTGAGGATGTTTCCAGTAGAGTGGACAAGGGAGAACCAGTTGATGTGGTGTATTTGGACTTTCAGAAGGCTTTCGACAAGGTCCCACACAAGAGATTAATGTGCAAAGTTAAAGCACATGGGATTGGGGGTAGTGTGCTGACGTGGATTGAGAACTGGTTGGCAGACAGGAAGCAAAGAGTAGGAGTAAATGGGTACTTTTCAGAATGGCAGGCAGTGACTGGTGGGGTACCGCAAGGTTCTGTGCTGGGGCCCCAGCTGTTTACATTGTACATTAATGATTTAGACGAGGGGATTAAATGTAGTATCTCCAAATTTGCGTTTGACACTAAATTAGGTGGCAGTGTGAGCTGCGAGGAGGATGCTATGAGGCTGCAGAGTGACTTGGTAAGGTTAGGTGAGTGGGCAAATGCATGGCAGATGAAGTATAATGTGGATAAATGTGAGGTTATCCACTTTGGTGGTAAAGCAGAGAGACAGACTATTATCTGAATGGTGACAGATTAGGAAAAGGGGAGGTGCAACGAGACCTGGGTGTCATGGTACATCAGTCATTGAAGGTTGGCATGCAGGTACACCAGGCGGTTCAGAAAGCAAATGGCATGTTGGCCTTGTTAGCGAGGGGATTTGAGTACAGGGGCAGGGAGGTGTTACTACAGTTGTACAGGGCCTTGGTGAGGCCACACCTGGAGTATTGTGTACAGTTTTGGTCTCCTAACTTGAGGAAGGACGTTCTTGCTATTGAGGGAGTGCAGCGAAGGTTCACCAGACTGAATCCCGGGATGGCGGGACTGGCATATCAAGAAAGACTGGATCAACTGGGCTTGTATTCACTGGAGTTCAGAAGAATGAGAGGGGACCTCATAGAAACGTTTAAAATTCTGACGGGTTTAGACAGGTTAGATGCAGGAAGAATGTTCCCAATGTTGGGGAAGTCCAGAACCGGGTGTCAAAGTCTAAGGGTAAGGGGTAAGCCATTTAGGACCAAGATGAGGAGAAACTTCTTCACCCAGAGAGTGGTGAACCTGTGGAATTCTCTACCACAGAAAGTTGTTGAGGCCAATTCACTAAATATATTCAAAAAGGAGTTAGATATAGTCCTTACTACTCGGGGGATCAAGGGGTATGGCGAGAAAGCAGGAATGGGGTACTGAAGTTGCATGTTCAGCCATGAACTCATTGAATGGCGGTGCAGGCTCGAAGGGCCGAATGGCCTACACCTGCACCTATTTTCTATGTTTCTATGATAAAAGCAGCGGGTGGCCCATAGCCTTGGACAACAACAGAGAAAGCTGTCTAGACTTGTCATTGTGAATTCTTTGGAAGGAAGAGGTACAGGTACTTCGTGACTTTTGGATGTAAATTGTGCCTTGTCTTGCTGTTGTCATTTTTAACAAAAAAAGTGCTCCGCCTCCGTGATATGGCTATACAGTCATGGTGCATATGCAAGTTAGGAGTGCTACTATGGAAAGATTTTGACCTGCCCAAAGGGCAGCTTTCCAAACTGCTATCGCTGTGTTCAGACCCATCAGGATCAGATGGCTACTTTTCAGGCTGTCAACTATTGCTGCCAAAATGACATGGGCCAAGACCAATTTATTTATTCTTTTGCTACCCTTAAGGCCCGAGTTTGGTGAAACCTAAGTTCCGCCCAAGTATCGTCCAAAGGACAGCTAAGATCCTGACTGTACTTTTGGCGGAAGTTTCGTGAAACAATGTGGGAAAAACCACCCGGTGGAAAAAGGGCCTTACATGCCGATTCTGGGTGGCAGAGGGCGGTAGCTCCCATTTTGGGCAGCAAATGTGATCCTCGGCAAAGTATCGCTGAGGATAGAGTTGGGCCCAGGGAGGGGGGAATGGCAAAATTAAAAAATTTTCAAAACAATAAAAAAAACGAACAGAAATCCTTCAGAGGCCCCCATCGACCTAAATTCCTGCAAAAGAAAAGAAGTGTACTAACCTTTTTTTGTCGGTCTTCATACTTGCTGTTCAGGTGAGACCTGCCTCCACGAGGTGATCTCTTCTGCTGCTGGAGCGGAGGACCACCTGGACCAAATTGGGAACTCAGCAGGCGGAAGGACTTTTGTGGGCGTTGCACACCAGCAGATGGTCCCTAGTGGTCTTCTCTCCCCGCCGGCGTGAGGAACTGACCAAACTCGCTTGGAGGGGAGAGTGCCCAAAAAATATCGAGACTGCTGAGAAAACTCAGCGGCACGATGACAAAATTGGGCCCTTAATGTCTGAAAACTTATTTGGATCCTGGGATAGCATGGAAGATGGTAACACTTTGGCGCTGGAGGTTTAGTTGGAACCTGCAATCATTTGTCATGTATAGCATGAGATTTGCCTCTTCCCGTGTTTTAAGCCAAAGCTAGCATGAGGATCCTCCCAGTAAGGCCCACACCCAGTTCTAGTGAAAAGTCTAAGTGACGTGTGCTATTCTTCACCTTCTGAGAAAGGCATCTGATATGCAATCCAAATAACTGAAATTGTAGAGTTGCTAAGACTTTGTGCCAGCTACATTCGAACTTGAATAGTCTGTTACTATATATATTGTTTATAATAATAGGCAACTCAAGCTCCAGCCAAGGACCTTTCCTTCCCTTCATTGGTAGAAAACCCTTTTCTGGGCATTTTACTCCAGTAGTAGACAGGGGTTAGTAACCTGGATTTTAACGTGATGTATGATGTCTCGAACATTTTGAATTGTTAGGTTTTCTTGGTGTTTCATGTTTGGAAGTGCAGTTCATTTGGAATTGGTTCTTGGGCTGCAGTTGCCAACAAATACTCGGCTTTTCTTGGGAAGATTGCAAGGAACAGACCAAATCCTTGCAATATATGATATGGCAAGGCATAAGTCAACTCCAGGTCTTTAGGCACAGCTTTTAAAGATAGCAAGCTCTGTATGTGCATCAGCCCTTCAGTTGCCAATGGTGATATGATTCCTTCCTGTCCAACCAGGAAATGGAGTGGAAGCTGACTGCCTTTGATAGTTTGACTCCCAGTGATGAGATACTACAGCATATGCATCCACTAAAGAGACCACAGAGCAGGTTTGCATACTACCTTTCAACTGGGGTTCCCAAAATTCATGGAACTGACCACTTGGCTGAATCTGGGAGCTCTAGTTGTAGAACTGGGAACTGAAATGACCACTCTAACCTAGTGGAATGTCAAATCGACAATAAGTCAAGGAAAGCCCACAATCTCTTCTTTCCTTGTTAGATGATTTGGTTTATCATAGTAGATTGGAGAGACTGCAAAAACAGCAGTGCAGTATTTTCTCCATTTCCTTGTCAACTATGAGAAATCTGATTTTGAGCCAAAGTATGACCTGATATTTCATAAGTGTTTTCATCCGCAACCAGTCAATATCTTACCACGGTTTCTGTTTCATCTAGAAACCAGGAGGGTGCATTTTCAGTCACTTTGCCAGCATGCATTTTGGATTGGTCATTGGTGTTAATCACTCCAATGAACCACCTTGGTCCAACAATTAGAAACATAGAAATTTACAGCGCAGAAGGAGGCCATTCCAGCCCATCGTGTCTGTGCCGGCTGACAAAGAGCCACACGGCCCTTGGTCATCAGCCCTAAAGGTTACATATAAACCTATGAACAATGACGGAAAGGCAAAGAGCACCCAGCCCAACCAATCCGCCTCACCACAACTGCGACGCCCCTTATACCAAAACATTCTGCACTCCACCCCAGCTGGAGCCATGTGAACTCCTGGGAGAGGCAAAAACCAGATTAAAAATCCAGGCCAATTTCGGGAGAAAAAATCTGGGAACATTCCTCTCCGACCCATCCAGGCGATTGATTCTTTGAAGTCAATCTTTCATGTGCCTATATGAAGAAATGATTAAATTGTTAATGATATCAAGAGCTGCAGGTTGAACCTCCCTTATCCAGAACTCCTTTATCCAGAACCACCCCTCGTCCAGGACCATTCCAGGCCACTGGGTGGCGCATGCGCAGAACTCCGACATGAACAAATTGAGGTCTTTTCTCGCTGCTGACTCCTGCAATCGCTGGCCTGACGCTGCCCAGTCTCCCCCAGTATCTATTTAATTGAAATGATTCTGTTTTCAATTTAACTTATTTCTTCCAACCCCTTCTTAGGATCAAAATTAGGTACTTTATACACTGTAGTGCTTTCCTTTAAACACTCTTGTTCTTGTGAACTAAAATTAATTGCAGTAATGACTGCTGTTCTGGTAATACTGATTTTTGCATATTACGGCTGGTTCTGCCATCCCAAAACTAAGTTCATCAAAATGGCAGGGCAGATGCATTCTGTGGGTTAGATTTAGTGTCAATTTATAGTCAACGAACACCAAATGTAGCCCAAAGTTCCTGTCATCTTGTGGATGAGAAACATTTGCCTAAGGTCAAGAGTCATTGAACTAGATCTTTATTTATGATGTCGGGCAACTTCAAAATAAGGTACTTTGTTCAGTATCCTCAATTTGGAATCATCCTTGTACTTGTACAAAATATTATAGTTTTGATTTATTGGCCAAAGATTATCTACAATTTGGCTGACCTTTTCAAACTTTGTGCCTTGCCTAATCTGAAAGGAGTCGCGCTCTCCCTCAAAGTTACTGATGCATAGACTCCTCCAGTATGCCAAGGCTGCTGTGGCAATGAAAAATGTTAGATTACCTACTTTGAAGGATTATCTTCATTCTCTTAAAGGAAGTAAGCCCCATTTACCAACATCTTTCAATCTGTATAGGGAGTCATTGTCAGTAGTTTTAATAGGCCCAATTTTGGCCATGGCTTGCATCAATTTTTTTTGGAGCAAGTTTTTTTCTGATGTAAGTTTTTAAAAAAAGCCATTTTCCACAAAAAATTTGCTCCAAAGTCAGGTAGGTACGATTTTTTTTTAGTTCAGTATTTTTTTTCAAACGGGGGCATTCCCAGAAACTTACGCCAGTTTTGGCCATTTATGCCACTTTGGCCAGCTAAAACTTACTCCAAATCGACTTCGGTCAGTGTATGTGATCAGCTCTGAAAAACATTGTGGGCAGTTAAGAATTCGGTGCAGGTTAGTACATTTAAAACACCAAGACTTACAAAGCACTAAATCTAAGCATTCAATAACAAATAAAAATACAAGGAAGCTGAGAGGACCTGCACCAAGACTTAAAAAGCACTAAACAAACCACAAAAAGTAATAAGCAATCAATCAATAACAAATAAAAAAAATAGAAGCTCTACCTTTATGCCAGAATCAAGTTTTTTTTTTAAAGTCTCCCCCTGCCCAATCAAAACACTCTTTCTCTCTTCCCTCCCCCCCCCCCCCCCCCCCCCCCAAATCAAAACTCTCAAGCACAACCATCACTAAATAAAAAATAAAACTGAAGTCCTACCTTGGCCCGGGAAGTCAGCGGGCTGGCCGGCCACTGCGGGAGGCCACTCGGCCGGGGATAGGGTGCAGCGAAGATCGGGGCGTCCCTTCGGCCGGGGATAGGGGCTGCGAGCTTCGGGTCCTGCTCACAGCCTGCAGGACATGCTGGGAGGGCAGGAGCATGCGTGCAGCTGCCGGCAGTGCTTTCTGCGCTGGCCTGTTGCTCCGCACCCCCACTTCATTAGCATGCCGGGACACCGGAGACTCGGCAGAGCGGGCAGGACGGGACCCCCTTTTTTCGGCACCGTTTCCAGCGCGCAAAGTCGATGCATTTAAGGTAAGTGTGCCGAAAAAAAGGGTTGGGGAAAATTGGGCCAGTGTGTATGCCATGTTTAGTTTTCATTTTTGTTGCTGCCTTTGTTTAATTTTTTTTTTTTAATTTGTCAACCCAAAAAAGCTGCCTTTATATTTCCAGTTAAACAATTGAGCCATACATCTATCATCTCTGTGCTATGGAGACTTTGATTTAAAAAAGAGACTGTATCCTCAGTTATTACCCCATTGACAAGCTGGGCATAACACTAGTTTGGATAATGTTTTCATTAATTGGTTTCTAAGCAAATATTTAAACCTTGCACTTAAGAAAACAAGTTTAAGAATTTGACCAATCACTGATGAAATAGATTTTGTGAACCCACTGTACCATTTTAAAATAATTGCAGGCCAACGCTGCTGTGCTAATACAGAGCAAGTCTCCAGTTAAACTGGTCAATAAAAGATCTGAAATGAATGTAATTGTGTGATACATGTCCTGGTGTACAGAGTAACTGTTCCTTTTGCCACAGCCATTAACTATAAGTGTTCACTACTGGCGTGGTCCTTGCGATCCACAGAGCCTGATTTTAAAGGTTTCCATGTACAGTATTTAATAAACTCAAGGTGCTGGATAGTGCCTTTTAATTAGCATGAGATCGAGCTGTGGAGATGATGCAGCGCGTCATTGATTGATGTAAGTAACCTCATCTATGCTGTCATGGGAGTCCCAGTCGTCAGCTGAGCTGGTCTGTCCCATAAGTGGTGCTAACAATTTTTGTCTGAACTGTTTTTGAGTCTATAGTCCTGCTGGCTGCATGAATTTGAAAGAGCATTGAGGTTTTTTAAAAAAAAACATTCTGCTTCCCCCTGAGGGATGCCTGTGCCAGTTGGGAAGCGAGTAGAAAGGTTGGGTTGCATTCTGAAGAAAAAGAGAGGAATTCTAAATAGTGGTGATCAGGTTTTGAACTGATCTCTATTGCTAAAATAGTTTGATATTCAGAGAACATTTGTTTCTGTTGAGTAATATTATTCGTCCCTGTTTCATCCATATAGAATGCAACTAATTAAGAAATGATTTAATTTGAATCTGTCCCGTTTTCTCTCAGTGGTAAATGTTCAGTTTATTTGGAAAACGGTGTATTTTATAAATGCCTTCAGATTAGCTTTGTCGTGTTAAACAATGAAATCCATGAGCAATTTTTGATGTATGTACTGTAATAGATAATATGAGGTGTATTTTCAGCCCGTGATCAAGTGAGAATTGATTACCACAGATCAAGTATAATTACACAGTCTAAACTAAAGTGTGGCCTAAAATTTATAAATCTGATAAATGTACACTGACCCATGAAACCATATATAATGCACTAGATTTGGGAATTGAAAGTCAAAGCAGAATGCAAAATAATGAAAAGTTGTGAAGGAGGACAGTTGTACAGTCAATGTAATTGCTGAGGATTTTTAAAGCCCACATCACAGGAATGAACTGCTTTGGCTGTAGTCGCATGTATTGTTCACTGAGCCACTCTGTTAAAGATCAGAGAATAAAATTTGTGTTTCATTTGAGCATCGCATCATCTTGCTCACACAATTGTCATGAAGTTAATTTTGATATAAATTGCGAGTTGTCAATAAATTAGAGCTAGAGGCAACCTTCACTGTTTAAAAATCCATCTTAAAGCAGTTCAAAGATTCCCCACTGTTCACTTGCCTAAAAACATTCCGTTTTTCACAATTGTATAAGGTAAAAAATTGCATCAACATATTTCAGTGTTATTACAAATTTGCACTAGTTTTATAGAAAAATATCAAATGACTTTTGAGGTTATTTAAGAGCTTGCAAATGAATAGCTGCTGCTATTGATTATGTCGTGTTTCATTGTTCTGTGCTTATATTAGGTTTACTAAAAACTAGATTTACTCAAGAATAGCATTCGAGATGAAATGCTTGTGTTAAAACATGTGGCGTATATATTTTCTTTGAAATTCAAATAAACCCACACAGTCTTTTTAGCATAATGACCGTGGTGTGTGTCTTTTAAATTTTTTTTTTTATTGCCACCATTTAATTTTTTTTCACAATTTGTATTGTCAGCACATGTTGCATCTGAAGCCCTTGTGTTGACTTAAAACTGGTGGCTAGTCTGTGGTGCATGTATCAGCAGACGTGGCTTACCCATATGGTGCAGTGCTGCTTGTAAAATCCATATGGTCCTGTTGAAGGAGATCCCAGTGGGGATGAGAGGGGGTGTTAATGCCCTTTAGGCCAAGCTATTCCCTCCTGGTGCTCCTTCGGCATTGTCAGTACAGTCTGCTGAAGCATAAATTTGATTCTTGTTAATAATCAATGAAGTTCATTGTGGTTGATTTATTTCAATACAGGAACAACTGTCTGTATGTGCTTTTGATTCAGAAGGTTAATCTCAGACTTTCTGTGGTAGATACAGTAGTGATTCAGATCCAAGTCCTGCGTGAGCCTAAAATTTTTATTATCATTCACAGGAAGTGCTGCAGACTGTGCCGAAGTTTTGCTTCCCTTTTGATGTTGAAAGGTACAGTATTGCGTGATAAAACAATCATAAGTTTTGTGCTGTGCTTTGAAATAGAGTGTAGTCCAATCTTGAAAGAAAACTTTCTAAAACCTCAGCATGGAGGAAAATTGAATTGTTGAGGTCTTTTAGAAAACAGCAGACTACGTGTACATGTGCCAGCTGATCACTTGATAATTGGACATACTCTTCTATTTAAAAAAAAAAAGCATTGATAAATCTTTCATTTTGAGAGACCTTCTCTGCAGTTAATGATGTGTTGGTGCCTTTTTTGCAGCAGCAGCAGCATTTGAAAATCTTAAGCCCCAGCATTGACCTTTTAACTGATGACATCTTCTTGAGTCTTCACACTTGAGTCTTCCAGCTTATTGTGAATATTTTTGTAAGCCTTTAAGAATGAGCTTTATGCTCTATTTGTTGGGGGTGGGGTTTAAATGTGTCTGCTTGAAGGTTTACAATATGCATGTAAAATTAGGCTCCATTGCTGCCATCCAGTGGTGTACTTATGGATACAATTTGATTTTGGAAGAAGCAAGTGCACCAACACAAATATCAACAGTCTCTGACTATAATTGTGGTGATTTTATTTTTCAACTTTTAAAGGAGCTGTAGGTTTTTTGACCCTATTCATTCAATGTACTTTTCCCCATCATCTGCCAATTTCACTCTTTCTTTCTCCTATTGCACGTACTGTCCTTAAGGCAGCAACTTGTGTTTGAATATGCTTCCATGAACAGCAACCCTCTGTTCCTGTTTTAAGAGATAAACATTATATTTCCTATTAATTGTTGCTATGCAACAAAATGCTTAATAAGAGATTAGCATGCATTGATTGCATAGGCTTATTTTTGTGAACAACAGATTTACGTTTGTTGTGTGGTTCTGAAAATATGGAAGTCGAAGCACTGAATTAAAACTAAACTGTCATTGTGATAATGTTTAAAGAGAGATTTTTTTAAGGTATGTAGAAGCCCAGCATATGGACAAGCATAATGATATCATGCACAAATTATATATGTTTCAAGGCTCTTTAGCTAATTATGTTGAATTTAAAACAAAGCGTCAAACTTTTTGCTCATATGACGATGGATGTTCCTTTTCAAAATTAAACACATAGCTTAACTTGGTAAATTCTAATGTTCGCTAAGAGAATCATGGATATGAAAAATTGTAAAATGAAGGAGGTTCACCCAAACACTTCTGCCGCTTGCTATCATAGGTTGTTCAAGTTGCGAGCAAAATACTGATATTATTGGTGTGCTAATTTGTAGGTTCATGTTGTATTTTTTAACTTAAGCTTTCATTTTGGCAGAAACCACAATTGATTAAAAATAATTTAAAAATAAATAATGCACCTCGGTATTTAACAATTGTTCCCCCTCCCCCTTTTTCTCTTTCCCCAAATCTTACGAAAATGCTTATTTATCTATCTGTCTGTCTTCAGTTCTGATGACGAATGCACAAACGAAAAGTCAGCAACCTATCTTCCCTTTATAGATGCTGATGAACCTGGTTATTTCTCACATTTTCTGTTTTTATTTTAGAATCCCAGCATTTCCTGTTTTTTATTATTCTTGTAACAAGATTTCAGTTTAGCCTTCCTCAGCCATTGTGGTTTGACATGTTGTGTTGCAGTTTTATTTCTTTTAAGATAGTTGACCCTCTGTCCATGAAAGTTTTATTTGCCAATTAATGTTTTTACATGGTCATTTTCAGGGTCTCTCAGAGTCAAGTGGGACAGCACTTTACTTTTGTGCTTACAGACATCGAAAGCAGACAGAGGTTCGGTTTCTGTCGCTTAACGTCAGGATATAAAGTCTGCATCTGTATCCTCAGGTATGTGGAATTAAAATAAATTCCATGCAGCATGTTCAAGTATACATAAAGGTATTGAAGTTCAATTGATGATCCAAACATTCAATCTATGCAGGAGACTGCAAGACTTTTGCTGGCAATCTTGATTTTGTGATTTTTGTTTGATTAATTGCTGTGCCCAGTCTTGATGAATATTTCTGTAAGGTTTTGTTAATGACATCTTGAATTCGTACTCTTAATTGTTTTCTTCACCTCTTCATTGCTTCTGTGTTGTCAGACTGCTTGTCCAACTTCTAGCTGTGGATGAGTCATCATTTCCTGTATTTCAACTCTTACCACAAACTATATTCCCTAGCCACTGATTTCATTTTGCTCCCTGGCCACTGTCTCTGGCTGAACCAGATTGTTGGCACTCTTGGCATTCGATTTGACCCTAAGTTGAGCTTCCAGCTCCATATCCTCTCCATTACAAAGCCCACCTACTTTTACCTTTTTAACTTAGCCAACCTCTGCTCCCACCTCAGCACATCTATCGCTGAAACCTTCATCCATGCGCTCGTCACCTCCAGATTTGACTCTCCTGGCAGGCCTCACATCTTCCACCCGTGTAAAGTTCCTCATCTAAAGCTTTGCTGCCCATATGCTATCCCACAAAAAGTCTAGTTCACCCAACAATCCTGTCCTCGCTGACCTACATTAGCCCCTGGTCCCCTAATCCCTGAAATTTAAAAGTGTCATTCTCATGTTTACATTCCTTCATGGCCTAATGCCTTACTACCTCTGTGACCTCCTCCATCCCTGAAACGCCTCCCACAAACTCTCCATTTCCATGACTTTAGCCTTTTGTGCATCTTGTTCTCTCTCTGCCCCAGTATTGGCAGCTGCCTGCAGCCCTTCTAGGTCTCATACTCTAGAATTCCTTCCCTAAACCCCTCCACCTCCCTCTCTTTTTTTCAGCTTCTTAAAACCCACCTCTTTGACCAAGCTCTTGGTCGGTCCTTTTAATATTTTCTTCTTCAGCTCAGCATTCAATTTTTTGATTACGTCTCTTTAAAGCACCTTGGGATGTTTTTCTAAATTAAAGACACGAAAAGTTGTTAGTAAGAAAATGATGATTATTAAATGGGGAAAAAAAAACTACAATTGTCAGATATCCAAAATTAAAACACAAATTGCTGTCTATCAGCATCTGAAGGAGAAAAGATTGAATGAGGTATTGGCTGTGGAGTCTTCAACATACCTTGGGTACTGCACCCGAAATGCTAACCTATCTCTTCTTTCAGTGCGGACTGACCAGCTTTGTATTTCCAGAATTTTTGGGAGCGTGTCGCTTTCCAACTTCCAGTTTTGCGAAAATTCAGTTTATAGGCACATCCAGCAACCTGTACAGTTGAAGTTATAGTTCTGTGCCATTTTTCTTTGGGTTTCATTTTCTTCATTTTCAACTCCATTACTGTGTGTCAAGTGGCTTGGCTTGTGGCTGTAGTTATCGTTTAGGCTCACATAACAATGAGGCTTTCTGAAGAAATTCTGTATCGTAATTGTTGACGCAAATTCGGATTTTCATCTGCTTTAACAGCAGCAGAGCAGAAGAGGTGGCAAAAATGCTGCTGCCTGACTGGCTGAAGCCCACCTGATCCACCTGAAGGGCAAATGAAATAGTACAACTCCTCAAAGAGCCTTTCCCAGTTCGTGGCAGTGTTTTTGAGCAATTTTAATTTCTAATAATTATCTTAATTGCTGGAGAAATTCTGTAGAGTTGAAATGCTGAAAAAGGCTTCACTATCTGTACAGGGCTTCAGTCACTCATGATGGAAGTCACCATATTTCTTCGGGTACCATTTTTAACCCCACTGCTGGTTGTTTGCATATCAAAACTAAAGCAACAAAATTGTCACATTGGCAGTGGCTAATCTGAGTGCCACAGTCACTGCTCTCTTTGGTTAGTGTGGATGGGTTGTAACTTTTTGTATAGTGTTGGTTTCGATCTTGATGCAGGATCAAGGTAATTTTGGCACTTTTCAGAGACACTGGAAATTATACATAATAATACAGAACTTGTCATTGTTTAAAAAATAGCTGTCTGTACATTGTATTTTACAATTACATTTAAGCCTCTAACTTGTCAACAGAATTCTTTTACCAGCTTCTGGTTCCTGCCTGCTTTATGTTGAGCATTTTATTTTAGATGTATTTCTCTATTTTCTGTTCTTGTAAGCTGGTTATTCCATCAGAAAACATACTTTTCTTGTACAAAAAACCTTAATAGCTGCAGTGTCAGGACAAAAGAATCTGTACTCTGTAAAATCTTTTTTTAGTTGCATCTGGCATTGAAGATTTCAGGATTCTGCTTTCTTAAGCATCTCTTGTTCCAGAGTATTATAATTTGGTTATAATTATATGATGTCCCAGTGTTCATTATCTAAGTATTTTGTTCTAGTAAATACTGCTGACAGATCAATCTACACAGCACAATCTAAAATAATCAATAGACTATGAGGTATATATTATTTTTGTTTGAGTCTAAAATACAGTATTTACTATACCTGAGTAACTGATTTTTACATTTTAAGTTAAAAAATATGCATTACATGAGGGACTGTTATACAAATCCTGAATTCTAAAGGACTTTTAAAATCAGTTTTTGTCAACTTCCACTAATAAATTCCTGGATTATTTTTTGGAGATGTATACATGTTGCATGCTCAATGTAAGCATGAGAGAGTTCAAGAGCCTTAATAATGACCACAGCTGTTGCTTGCAAAATCCATACACTGCAGGCAGTGATTGTAATATAGCATTTACAGCACAACTAAGTATTAGAAACTATTTCATATTTAGTCTGATTTTATATTAAACATTTGTGCTTCACACTTAATATCGTGGTGATATGTTACTTGAAACATGCACTTCAGTAGTCAACAATTTTGCTGTGCACAGTCCATTTACTAATACTATAAATGTATTTTATTGCTAAAATAGCTTGGCTGTATTTTAGTGACTTTGTACTACATTACTTTTGGAGCTGCTATTAAGGTGCACAAAACTGGTTCTGTGAACTGTGTAAATAACTGTGCCTTATTGGTCTCTTGTTTTCTTCAGGTATGATATTCAAAATAAATGCTAATATTTTTGCAGATATTCTCAGAATGTAACCTTGTGTTTGAGCTATAACAACTGAAAAACACATTTTTATAAAACGGCAATAAAAACTGACTGTAAAGATCCTTAGCAATCCTCTTTACACCCGGGAAAAAAACTATTATAATTGAAAATGTCTTTAACCAGATACTGTGGCTAGGAATCTGTGCATCTGTAAAATTTGCATCAATCCATGTGGCCTCAGATTTTTTTATTTTCAATTATTTGAATTTCATGTATGGCATTTCAAAATAGAAAACGGTTCCCATTGCCACATGAAAACCTTAAAATAAATGATATCCCTTAACTAAATGAAGGTCTCTGATTGTGGTCGGAGTAAGTATTTTCAGGTAATGCTATTTTTTAAAGACACTGTAAATCATTAAGCAGCTTTCTCAAACCATGAAGATTATGTTCTTGTGTGCAAGAAGTGTTTTTTGTTCCCTTTTTAATGGGAGTAATCAAAAATGATTTAAAAACTACAGCAATGATAGGACTTCAGGGATTTTGAGTTAGAGTTTCTCTATTTGTAAATCACAAACCTCGTTTTAATTGCATCTGATTTTAGCAGCTTGTGTAATAAATTTTGTCTGCTTGAGAGCATTTTCTTCAATATAAAAACATTTTAAGCATTGCACCATTAGAAAGACCTTCAAATATCATAAATTTTGTTCCAAGTAAGTAGTCCCCTTGAGTCTCAAAATTATTATTTAAGTGTGCTTTCTATGAAAGAGTTGCGGTACAGCCTGTACCAAGGCTGATGCACAGATTTACACCCAATGTTGAGTCACGTATTTGAGTTGTATTGTTGTGGGAAGGTGGCGCATGGAAGCTTTTCCTTTTGGGAAGGGAGGGGAAATTAGGAAAACTATCCGAGGGTAGAATTAAACATTTCTGGTTGGATGGAAAGAGTGGCAGTAGCATTCATACAGTCTGTAAGCAGTTCCCTTTCCAACCCTCTTTAGTGGAGATGGTGCCTGGGTGTGGGAGGACCTGGAAACGGAGGAAAATAAAATTGCTTTATTATTTTTTTTAAATGCAGTGATGGAAATGGTAAGGTAACTGTGCAGTGCATAGATGATGCTGAGGGATGGGTCATAAATGCCGGCCTCGACAGTGATACCGACATCCTGAGAATGAATTTTTAAAAAATCATTAGATTAGTGTTCATATTCTGTTGCATTATTTTTGTGCTGGAGACACCTAAATGAATAATTAGTTGAAAATAAAACCGATTAAAATCGTTGTGCATCACATATATACACATGAATCCAAGTTACTCTATGGTGGTCAATCAAGTTTTTTTCTGTTCAGTTTAATGGTTTCAACTATACAGTCATGGTTATATTCATGAAAGATACATTTCTTGTATAAGTCTGACAATTTTTCATTTTAACCATCTGACTGTTATGCTTCTGTAAACAGATTAGACTTTGTAATCTGTGGGGACAAGACTGCAATAAATCCTTCATCCAGCAGTGACATGAAACCATCATTAAAATATTTGGTCTGCTTTTGATTTTAAAGTATTGCGATTGTTAAATTGTCACCTTCACTTACAAAAGGAAGTGCTCTAACAAGCAAGCTCACTTTTTTTTAAAAAAGGTAAGCCTTTGTAGTGGTGTAGCTCCAATCGAAGTGAAGTCATCAGTTGCCAAAGGCAAATCCACTTAAAAGCAGAATGTTTCAATTTTACACATTTTGTGTCAATTTTCTGCACAAGAAAGTAGCCCCCTAGACATTTCAAGTTAAGGTTTGGAGAACCAGCTTCCTCTGTTTGATTTGATTACTAGGAGCTGCGTTCCTGCTGGAAGTTGATGTCAGTGGTCAGTAAGTTATTTGACGGAAAACATTTCCTTTCCTTTATTTAACCTTTGACTTTTGAAAGTAAAAGTTAATCAAAGCTTAAGTAGAAGCAGCACTAAGGTGGAAGTCCACAGCTGGCAAATAAAGTTGATCCAGGTCTGTAAATGTAACTTTGAAAGACTGCTTTTTGACTCTTTCCAGGTGGAAATCTTAATAAGTTTTTCTGCAGTTTTGCCATTATTTTAAGGTGGGGAAGAACCAGATCAGTTTCACTCTCCAGAAATATCATTGTTGACTTGGAAATTGTTACCAAAGTTACATGAATAAATACATGTTAAAAGCTCTTGGGTTTCATCAACATGAGACCTATTGTATCTTTGAATTTGGCAGGAACAGCACAAGTCATGAGACAATATTGTTAATGGAATTAATGATTTAATGTACAAGTTGCATAGGAATATTGGAACAGGACTGGACCATTCAGCCCCTTGAGCCTTCTATACCTCTGTTTATGAAGCCCAGGATCCCATATGCTTTGCAAACTACTCAAGATGTATGCACATGAACCCCCAGGTCCCTTTGTCCCTACACACTCTTTAGAACTGTGCCCTTCACTTCTGCCATTCAATTAGATTATGCCTGATTTGTAGCATAACTCCATCTATCCGCCTTGGTTCCATAACACTTAGTACCCTTGCCTGACAAAAATCTGTAAATTAAATCGATAATGTATTGCTCTGCAAGGGTAAAGTGACGATTGGAGCAAGTACAATAAATGGCAAGTTTTTGCCATCATATGTGTCCAAAGTTATTTCTTCAGCGCAGTATGTGTTTAATATTTTAATGCACCCATTTACAGATGTACTTTTCAGAAACCTTCATGCCTATTTTGGCAAGCAGTTATTGGAGTGGACATGTTGGGGTGATGTATTTAACGGGGCTATCCTAGGAATACATCCACTTCCTCGCTCTGGTTGTGCGATTGCTTTGTTTTCAACGCAATACTATTTCTGTTTTATGGAAAATAAAGTGCATTATTTAGTTCTTGAAAGTAAGTTTTTTTGGGATTTATGGAGCATTAGCTTAGCTTGGTTGATAAATGTTTTGCCTCTGGGTTAATATGTTGTGGTTTTTAGTCCCCCATAAGAGCTTAAATGCATAATTTAGGCTGACACTCAATGTAGTACTGAGCGAGGACTGCTTTTTCAGATCTGGATTATTTTGGTGAGGTAAAGGAAGTTCTGTCCTGTCTGTTGCGATAGACTCTAAAGCTGTAGTGGGAAAGCAGTAGGGATGGAAGGGTGAGATCAACTGGGCTCAAGTTCTCTATGTGGGAATAAATGCACATTTGGAACACGTGAAGAATGAACACTTTTCTCTTTTGATTTGTATCTTCCTTGAGTGAAAAAGTACAATTGTTATTTTATCCAAGACTCTTTTGAAATGATTGCTTGGGAATAGAATATTTTTAGTGTCATGTAGCAGCTTTTGTAAACATTTCATGTGAAATATTCTATTTGGATTTTAGGTATACATTTTGTAAATTGTGTAGACAAAAATTAAAAATGCAATTTTTTTTTTGAGAGGTCTGTTCAGGTGCTGTATTTTCAGAAGGCAGTCAATAGTTTAAGCAACCACATTGAATTCAGTGACATTTTGCTGCCGCTATTATGAATGAAGATTACAAATTTTCTGTAATAAAACTTGAATTACTGAGCTAATCAGTATAAACAAACAATAACCTAAGCAACTGTTCGAATTAACTTCTTTCCAGAATTAAAACAATTGTGAATTTTCATTAACAATATCAAATGATTTAAATCCTTGTTTTTAAAGATGTTCACTTTTTTTTAAACCCTTGTGCAAGTGCGCAGTTTTTTAATGTAAGTGTAGACAGTGAGTATTGGCAAACGATTGATTCGCAGGACATTCTAGCTAAATCTGATCCTGTCCTCACATACACAGCAAAGCTCACACAGCACAGACCAAGAATCAGACCAGGGATCTTCGGATATATATACTTCTGTTCTGTGCTGCCTTTCGTAACTGGAAAATTAGGAGCGTCCTTATCCTTATATTACTTTTTAAAATTGAGAAACTAAGTTCAAGGGTCAAGACCCAAGTGCAGGACATCAAAGTTGAAATAAGTACAATAGAAGACAAGATAAATGAACAAGTAGTGATTAAGGTTTTCAAATCCTGTTGTAAGGAAATATTGAATTATGCTGTTTGTGCCCTGTGTAGCAAGGATGTAATGCATTCTTGTATATAGTACAGGAAGCTTAACATTGTTTTTCTTAAGTGCTGATATTCACAAAATATATTCCGTGTTCAAAATTCAGATTACTGTGTAGAATATTTAAATAGTCCACAAAACTTTTTAATGTAAATATCAGTGAATAGTAATGTAACACATAATTGAATTTTGCAAGCATCAAGTTTTTCCCTTTTTATACACTTGCTTTCACAAACAACACTCGGTCACCACTCGGTCACAGAGATGATCATTTAGTTGATTTGTTTAAAAAATATCCACCCTGTATTGATTTGTGAATTTGGCACTGAATCAGCCATTCATTTTGCAGACCAACAGTAATTTTCTTAATTGCCTTATAATGGGAATGTAAATGAACTGATGGATGATTTATTGGAAAAATGAAAATTTAAATTTTTAAAAGTATATTCTGTTGTGTGTTTTTCAGTACAATTTTGAAAATGTACAGTGGTGGTTTACTGTATATAATTAAAATAATGGGTTTTTGCTCACAGATCAAAGGAAAGGGGGGGGTGCGATGATCATTGCAAACGCATGTCTGGGATGCCAAGGGTTTAAGAACATTTGCAACAAAGGCACCATGGTTTCATTTAACTATCTTGTGCATTTTGGCTAAGATCATGCGTAACTGACCTGACAGGGGAGTAACCATGACCCCAAAGTGGTTCTCCCTGGATCAGGAAGGTGGTTCTCCTATGCTTTTTGGAAATAGGAGGTGGGTGGGATGGATTGACTCATCCACCACCACGGAGGTGTGTGGGGGGCCTGACCCATCCACCTCCATGGCACGAACCTGGTATTGCAGTACTTCCAGGAACAGTGCAATGGCTCTCGGTCTTTTGGCTAAGAGCATTGGCGCAGAGTGATCCTTGATGTGTGCAAGGTGACCTCTGGCGTTTGTGATTTGACAAAGAATTGGAAAGATTGGCTACGAATTAAAAAAAAAAAACTATCTTGTGCATCAAAGTGGAAGGACAGACAACGATCAACCGGGACCTCTTCGTGAAGAAAATCCTGCTTGAAACCTGTGGCCTGAAAGTTGCCGATGTCTTTGCCTTGCAGGACATCCCGAAGAGAGGTTACTTTGATGTAACCTTCAGAAACGTCACCCTATGCCTGAAGTTCCTGAAGGGATTGAAGGAGGCGAGTGAACCACTGCGGTCAGTGCTGACTTGGGAACCACTGTTCACCCTCCCGTCACAGAGGAAACAGACTATCACAGTGCACATGTACAACCCCCACATCCCGGTCATTGATGTGCTGACATTCCTCGCCAGGTATGTTGATGGGGCAGGAAACAGCATCGACCTGAAAGACTTCCACGGGATTTGGACCAACAAGCGCCAGCGGAACCATCCTGTACCCCCCCTCGAGCTTCGCCATCGGAGCAAGTTGGGGCTACATGGTGTACGCTGACCAACCCAATGTGTGCCGGACCTGCGGGAAGGCAGGCCACGTGGCGGCAAGCTGCACAGCAGTCACCTGCTGCAACTGCAAGAAGGAAGGCCACCAGACAAAGGACTGTAAAGAGACCAAGTGCTGCAACCTTTGTAGTCAGGCTGGGCATCTTGACAAAAACTGCCCCAAACGCAACTTCAGCTATGTGTAGACGGCAAAGAACATTGCACGAGAGGAGGAGGAAGCTGAGGAACACAACACTCCAGAGGAGACCTACACCCTCCCCCTGATCAGCATGCTGTGCAAAGAAGCAACCGCCCTCGTGGACTCTGAACTAGTCAGGGAGGAAGAGAAGCCTGCTACGGCGAGCTGCGAGACACCAGTGCCCAGCAATGAAGCTCTCCCCCAGCGCACCGAGTCCATGAACGAGGAGGCAGCAGGTGATGAAGCGGGACTGGAGATCGTCAAGAAAAAGACCCGCAAGCGTAAGGAAAAGAGGCAAGCAAAGGCCCCTGCTGAAACGAAAGGGAAGAGGCGGCTAACATCCATGACAGACAGCAGCGACAGCCCCTCACTACCGCCACCAGAACAAGAGGCAAAACGCCAACCCACAGCCCCAGGCGACCGGGAGCAGTGAAGCGACCAGTGCAGCCCCGCTCCAGGAACCCGGGAGCAGCGAAGTGGCCAGCGTACACGAGCTTCGGAACACCGGGAGCGAAGAAGCGAACAGCGCAGCCCAACTCCTGGACAATGGGAGCAGTGAAGTGCCCAGCACACCCCACCTCCAGAATACCGGGAGCGACGCAGCGATCGAAGCACACCAGCTCGAGAACGTTGTGAGTGATGAAAAGAGCGAACCACCAACACCAGGCAAGGATATATCGGACTATCTGACAGCACTGCAGCAGTCCCCTGGTCGGAACACTCCCACGGAAGAGGATGACCAGTATGCCAGCCCAGGTGAAGTAGACTTTTATAGAGTTAATCTATGTATGCAGGAACTGGCCACTAGGCAGGTCTCCAACTTAAAGGACGGTTTATTTGAAATGTAATGTTTGGAACTGTAACCAGTAACTTTAAAATGGATTTTAAAATTGCATCTATTAACGTGTGTAGCGTAAAATCCACTATGCGATGTCTTTCCACCTTGGGGTATCTTGCCAAGGTCAAAGCAGACCTGCTGTTCTTGCAGGAGTGAGATCTACCGCACTTCAGCAGTTACCGGCAGTGGTCACGATGGTGGGCCCATGGACCATCCATATGGTCAGGAGGCAATGACTGCCGGTGCTCCGGCCTGGGCATTCTGCTGTGGGGAGGCCACTACACCATCACCGAAGTTAAGGAGGTGGTGGGCGGCGGCCGCCTCGTAGCAGATGTAATGTACAAAAACTCCCCTCTCAGGTTAATTAATATTTATGCTCCAGCTCTCAAGAACGAGCGGCTGGCCCTCTTCCAGCAGCTCCCACTGCTACTGGCAATGTCCAGGCCGGTCATTCTGGGCAGTGACTTCAACTGCATCATCGATGCGGTTGGACGATCCAGTAGAGCCGACAGCAAACTGGACGCCACGTCCAAACTCCTGATGGACGTGGTAAAAGATGCCAAGCTGTGCGACGTCTTCAGCAACCCTGCAGACGGAGCACCGCGCAGATATACTTGGTCGAGACCAGACTGGTCCGTCCGTTCCAGAATAGACTTCCTGTGCTCAAGGTCAGACCACCGACGTCACGCCGGTGTTCTTCCCTGACCACTGCCTCCTACTGGCCGACTGTCACCCACAGGAAAACCAGAAAGTTGACAGAGGGATATGGAAGCTGAATGTGAAACTGTTGACTCTGGAAAATGTTGATGAACTCTAGAGGGATTACAAAGGTTGGAGAACTGTAAAACCCCTCTGCGATTCCCCAAAGCACTGGTGGGAAACAATCAAGACGAACATCAAGAGGTTCTTCATCCTCAAAGGTGTTCAGGAGTCGAGAGGGAGACAGGGGGAACTGTCCCAACTCCAGAAGAGTATACAAAACCTGCTCCTGCTGCAGTCGATGGGGGTCGATGTCGCGGAGGAACTCGAAGAGGTGAAGGGCCAGCAAGTCTCGCTCTTAGCCTCAGAGTCCTTCAAAATCATCTTCCGCTCCATAGTCCGCTCCATCGAGCAGGCTGAGACATGTTCGTGTTTCTTCTTCCAAAAGGTACACAGTGAGTGCTCTGTGATCACCAGCCTAAAGGAAGAAGACAGTTCTGTAACTTCTTCGCAGACTGACATGCTGAGGATCAACAAATCCTTTTATGCCAGGCTGTATGACGTCACGCCCACAGACCGCGCGGCCTCCCAGTCTTTCCTGTCGTCTATCTCTCAGGTCTTAGACGACAGTGAGCGGGAGAGTCTGGACCACGCGCTAACTCTGGACGAGCTGACAAAGGCCGTCCGGTCCTTCGAGATGAATAAAACCCCCGGAAGCGACGACTTATCGGTTGAGTTGTATTCGGCTCTGTGGGACTGGATGAGCCCAGACCTGCTGGAAGTGTACGGGGGTATGCTTCTGGCTGGCAGCATGTCAGAATTCATGAGGAAAGGCATCATCGTCCTCAACTACAAGCAGAAGGGGGAGAGGGAGGAAATCAAAAACTGGCGGCCCATTTCGCTGCTCAATGTGGACTACAAGATCCTGTCAAAGGTCATCGCCAACAGGGTCAAGTCTGCTCTTGAGCTGGTGATTCACCCGGACCAGACCTGCGCTGTCCCCGGCAGGAAGATCTCTGATAGCCTCGCGCTACTCAGGGATACGATCGCCTACGTGCAGGACAGGAGGGTGGACACCTGCTTAATTAGCTTCGACCAGGAGAAGGCCTTTGACAGGATATCGGACACATACCTGATGGACGTGCTCTCTAAAATGGGGTTTGGGGAGGGTATCCGCAATTGGGTCCAACTGCTCTACGCAGACATCAGTAGTGCAGTTCTAATCAACGGGTGGGAAACTGAAAGCTTTCCGATCAGATCTTGTTTGTGTGTTGTATCGAGCCCTTTGCCGAGGCCATCAGAAAGGATGCGGGCATTAGAGGCATGACGATCCCAGGCAGCGGAGGCACTCGGGTCAAGACCTCCCTGTACATGGACGACGTCACCATCTTTTGCTCTGATCCGCAGTTGGTCTGCAGATTGTTCACAATCTGCGACCAGTTTGAACTGGCCTCGGGGCGAAGGTTAATTGTAGCAAAAGTGAGGCCATGTTCTTTGGCAATTGGACCGACCGATCCTTTATTCCCTTCACCATTAAGCCAGATTACCTGCAGGTGTTGGGAATATGGTTCGGAGTGGATGGGGCGTGCGCCAAAAACTGGGAGTGCATATCGCCAAAGTGAAACAAAAACTGGAATTGTGGGAGCAGCACTCCCTTTCCATTGCAGGAAAGAACCTGGTCATCAGGAGTGAGATGCTCTCGGTGTTGTTGTTCGTGACGCAAGTCTGGCCCATCTCACGCTCCTGTGCAGCGGCAGTCACCCGAGCCGTCTTCCACTTTGTCCTGGAGGTCCAAAATGGACCGTGTCCGCAGAGCCACGATGTACAAATCTCTGGACAGTGGAGGAAAGGATGTTCCGAACGTGGCCCTCATCCTGAAGGCCACCTTTGTGTGCGGCTGCATCAAGCTGTGCGCAGGCCCCTGGTACACAAACACCAAGTGTCACTACGTGCTGAGGTTCTACCTGTCCCCGGTGTTGCGAAGGATGTGTCTGACCACGCTGCCGCGAAACGCCCCCATCAGTTGGACCATGCCTGTCCACCTCTCCTTCGTGGAAAAGTTTTTCAGAAAAAACCCCTTTGACCACAAGGCCATAAAGCAGTGGTCGGCACGTAAGGTCTTGGACGCCCTACGAAAGGAGGAGAGGGTGGACCCTGTCGGGTGGTTCCCCGAGCAGAGCTCGTTTGGCAGAACGTCTCATCGCCAGAGCTTTCACACAAGCACCAAGACGTAGCTTGGTTGGCGGTGAGAAGGGCCCAACCCGTCAGATCCTTCATGCACAGCCGGCATCTCAGCAGCATGACACGGTGCCCCCGAGTCGGCTGCGGGGCAGACAAGACTGTCACCCATCTCCTTCAGGATTTTCCCTTTGCAAGGCAGGTCTGGAAAGAGATGCAGTGGTTGCTGTCGAGGTTCATCCCAAGCAGCTCCGTAACACAGGACTCTGTGCTCTATGGGCTGTTCCCAGGGGCACACACCAAGATAGACATCATCTGCTGCTAGAGGGCCATCAACTCGGTGAAAAACGCACTTTAATCTTGCCGAAACTTGCTGGTCTTCCAGAGCAAGGAGATGTCCACGTCTGCGTGTTGCAGACTGGCGCAATCCAAGATCCAGGATTACGTGCTGAGGGACGCACTGAAAATTGGTGCAGTCGCCGCAAAGGCACGGTGGGGAAGAGCCGCAGTTTAACCCAGGGGCTGGAATCAGTCTAAAACTACCCTCGGGCTGCACTTGTAAACTTTTTGGATACATAAGAGCACCATGATCTGAAAACACCTATATCGTGCCATGTATATTGCAAGTTCTGTTTCGTAATGTATGTTGCAAAGAAATGTAACTGTACCCTCACCCATTCCGTGTACCATATAGTGACACATGTAACGTAATTTGATGAATGTATTACAATGTATCCTGGATTGTACTGAACTGTACCTTGAAATGTTAAGCAAGCAAATGTATTGAAAGGAACTGCCGTCCGCATCCAAATGTATGGAATTGCTGACCGCATCCAAATGTACTGAACTGCTTTCCAATGTATTGTGTAAATTTTTATATGAATAAAGCATATTTTGAAATTAAAAAAAAACTATCTTGCGCATCAAATTACATTTTTGGTGAACATTTCCATTCTCGAGGCCGAACTTTAGAGATATTGCTTAGTCCTAATTTTCGTTTGTTTCATTTACATGGGTAGTTGAAATCGTACTCGACAGAAATGACACACAACCTTGTTATGATCCCAGATATGAATATAGGCTGGACCTCTCTGATCCGGCTCCCTCGGGACCTGACCGGTGCCAAACCAGAAAATTTCCCCAACCACGGGAGGTCAGCACTGATACACTCCTAGCCTTGGCTTACCGATACCTGTAAAGTGCTGCTCACTGCTTTCCTGATTAGGGCTAAATAATAGCACAGAACACTGAGCGCCAGGACTGCCGGCCGGACATAAACAAACTTTGCGGGAAACTGGGGCGCCAGCCACGCAAAGCAACAGCTCCGCAAATTAATGTTGAACCACGGATGTTTCTGGACCAGTGAGCCCCAGACCAGAGAGGTTCAATCTGTGCTGGAAACTCTCTAGAAATTAAAACACATTTCGCAAAATATTCTTGGTTAGAAAACCAGGTAACTGAAGCTGCCAACTATGCATTTGATGAAATGGAGATGCTGACCAATCCAGTTGCAGTAAGTGGCTCCAGTTGAAATTAGGATTTTTCAACATTTATTCGGGCTCCAAACCGAAAGATTTGCTGCAAACTTAGATTCTGTTTGTCTGACTTAAACTGCAGAATTTTAAAAAGACTTTTCAATTGGAACAACTTAAAAGAAGTACAATAAAGTGATCAGTCTGTTTGTGAAGAAGGGCGGAGATTAAGACTGGAAGCACCAGTTTTTGTTGATCCTTTGTGGTGTTTGGCTGTTCATTATGGGGTAAACTATGGAAAGTGAGTGACTGCAGCTCAGTTCTGTTGTATTGGAAGTGATTGTGCCAGATCCTGGGCTTTATAAATAGAGGCATAGAGTGCAAAAGCAAGGAAGTTGTGCCAAACCTTTATAAATCACTGGTTAGGCCTCAGCTGGAGTATTGTCTAATTCTGGACACCACACTTTCGGAAGGATGTCAAGTCCTTGAAGACGGTGCAAAGAAGATTTACTAGAATGGCACTGGGGTGAGGGAGTTTAGTTATGTGCAGAGACTGGAGAAGATGGATTGTTCTCCTTGGAGGAGAGAAGGTTAAGGGGAGATTTAATAGAGATGTGCAAAATTATGAGGGGTTTTGATAAAGTAAATAACGAGAAACTGTTTCCACTGGCAGGAGGGTCGTTAACCAAACAACTCCGATTTAAGGAAATTGGTAAAAGAACCAGAGGGGAGATGAGAATTGGTTTTACTCAGCGAGTTATGATCTGGAATGAATTGCCTGAAAGGATTGTGGTAGCAGATTCATTACTAACTTTCAAAAGGGAATTGGATAAATACTTGAGAAGGAAACATTTGCATCACTATGGATAAAGAGCAGAGGAGTACAAGTAATTGGGTAGCTCTTTCAAAGAGCCGGCACAGGCACAATGGGCCAAATGGCTGTATGTGCTGTATGATTCATGGATTTCATTTATTTAAGTAAACTAGCTAAAAGGTTCTATGCATAATAGGTTGCAGATTTTGGTTCAGCAGAAGATTCAGATTTGTAAACCTAGATATCAAGTATAGATGATAGAAGCATAGTGTCAGAATGGATTGTTGATTGAAGCAGCGTACACCAATATGTTTGTGCATGTAAGGGAAAAATAATGAAATGTACAGGAGAGTGAAATTGAGTGAATGGGAAATGTATATGTCGATGCTGAAATGCAATTGAATAGTATGAAAAGTAGATATGAATAAATTATTGGAGGGGGTGATTAATCACATGGTTTACCAGTTTTAATAATGAAAGAAGACATTTGGGTGTGGAACATGCAATCTTCATTTAATTAAGTGTCTCTGTGGATTTTACTAACAATTCTCTATAGATTTCAATTACCTCTGATCATTTTATTTTAGACTTTCTCATTGCCGGGCAGTTGTCTAACTTATTTAAAGTCAAAACATACAGTCATGAAGTTCGCTGATGACTGCACAGTGTTCAGTGCCATTCGCAACTCCTCAGATAACGAAGCAGTCCATGCCAGCATGCAGCAAGACCTGGATGATATTCATGCTTGGGCTCATAAGTGGCAAGTAACATTCGCACCTCTCACACATGCCACGCAATGATGACCTTCAACAAGCCAGAGTCTACCCATCACCCCTTAACATTCAACAACATTACCATCGCAGAATCCCCCACCAACAACATCCTGGGGCTCACCGTTGACTAGAAACTTAACTGGACCAGCCACACACACACTGTGACTACAAGAGCAGGTCAGAGGCTGGGTATTGTGCTGCAAGTGTTTCACCACCTGACTCCCCAAAGCTTTTCCTCCATTGACAAGGCACAAGTCAGCAGTGATGGAATACTCTCGACTTGCCTGGATGAGTGCAGCTCCAACAACACTCGAAACTTGACACCATCCAGAACAAAGCAGCCCGCTTGATTGGCACCCCATCCACCACCTTAAACATTCACTCCCTCCACCACCGCCATACTGTTGCTGAAGTGTGTACCATTTACAAGGCTTCTTCGGCTACACTTCCCTTAGAAGTCAAAGGCACAGGCATATGGGAACACCACCACCTTCAAGTTCCCCTGCAAGTCACACACCATCCTGACCTGGAAGTATATCTCATTCCTTCATTGTCGCTGGGTCAAAATCCTGGAACTCCCTCCTTAATAGCACTGCAAGGAATACCTTCACCACACGGACTGCAGCGGTTTAAGAGGAAGGTGGCTCACCACTACCTTCTCGAGCAATTGGGGATGAGCAATAAATGCTGGCTTTGCCAGCGGCGCCCATATCCCATGAACAAATAATTTTTTTTTTAAGAATGCCTATACAGGTTCAACCTCTCTGGTCTGGCACCCTGACCGGTGGCGAAACATAGAATTTTCCAAACCACGGGTACCGGTAACCGTCGACCACGCCCAGGCTCGCGTGTGTGCGGACAGCCAATCAAAACTTATTTTTAATAAACCCTCTTCTCCCTCAGGGCCCAACTAATGCCGAGCCACGGATGGTTCCGGATTAGTGTGTCCCGGACTGGAGAGGTACAACCTGTACTACATTCAGAAACCCTGTATGCCTTGATACTACATTGACTCAAATGAGGATTTGAGGAGAAAAATTAGCCCGACTGTAACAACAGAACACAAAATTAACCATGTTTGCACTTGTATTTTAGTGGTGGCATCCAGGAGTAAAATTGACATTCCTTGTTGCTTTGAGAGGTGGCTTAGATCAAAGGCTTCCTGAAGTCTCACTCCAGAACTATGTTTATAATACACTAATGTACAGCAGGAGATGAGGTTTTGGACTGGTGCAAGAATGAATAGTACAAAATTGACTCTAGAATGCGGTTCATGCTTGATGCACTGCATTTTGTTGGGAGAGAACCATAACCCTTTGTTCCAAATTACAAGAATTGCTTTGTATAGTCGAGATTATATTCCACCTGGGGTTTTTCAGGAGGTGTATCTAATAGGTACAAATATATTTAAGTATGTATACGTGTACGTGTAGATATATATATATATATATGTACATGTCTCATGTTTGTAGACCTACAACTGAACACTCGAGATTGTGAAAACTATTCATACAAGAGTTCAAGTAAAGTAGATTTTTTTTGAGAAGAAATTCGACTTCCACAATGCATTACCATGTTAACCAAATTTGCTAAATGCCTGTGCAGTTAAAGTGGAGACAAAGGATACACAATCTACTTGCTTGAATATCATCATCCTCCAACTCCGATAAGATAGATTATGTTGCAACAAGGCTCAACTGCACTGATAACTGACTGACATTACAATTACATGTTTTTAATCTTAGTCTAGATATGGTACTCATTGCATAAATTGAAACTTACTGAAATTGTGCTTGAAAAGTATAGGAGGATTACAATTTGTTTTGATAGAATCTTGAGTTTATTTTTTATAAAAAGAAAATAAATTTATTAGCTACGCAAGTTCAAGTTGTCAAAAAACTATGTTTGCAGTGGATATGCCCTCCCTAAATGACTGGCATTTTTAAGCTTATTTTAAAAAGTTATGGTACCTAAACGTCACACTTGCATCCAATGTAAAATATTTTGCAACCATTCGGTCTTGTTTTTAACAGTAGGAGAGAATCAAGGAATAAATACAGTGGTAGATAAATTTTGATAGCTGAACGTGACATTGAAATGTAAGACCTTGTTTATACAACATCTTTGAAGGAGGGGAAAAATGAAAGATTATAAGTTTTGAAACATAAATCAAATTGGTTAATCCAGTGTGGAAAAAGGAATCTGAAAAAACAAAGGAGTAACTTTATTTTGAAGCTAGTGGTGCAGTGACTGATTATAGTCTTGGATAAATAATATTTATAGCTTCAGTATATTAAGATGATGATAAATACATTTTACACCCTAAGGTAATCACAGTAGATTTAAAAGTGTTAACTGGAGTGAACCCAAAGGATATGCTATGCCTATCTCTAAAATGTGTTAAAGATTGAAATATCATTGTTGAGTATTGCTCAGTTTATAAATTAAAAGTTGTCTATTCCATAAATTATACTTGGGTTTTACGAGATTATTTACTCGATTAGATGTTAAACATTGCTCTGTGGTAGCAGTCTTGCCTATGAGTCACGAGGTTATGGGTTCAAGTCCCACTGCAGAGACTTGAACACCTAATTTAAGCTGACAAACAGTACTGAGGGAGTGCTGCACTGTCAGAAGTGCTGTCTTTCCACTGAGACGTTAAACTGTCTGGTCCCTCAAGTGGAAGTAAAAAATCCCACAGTACTATTCGAAAAAGAGCATGGGCGTTCTTTCGGTGTCCTGGCCAACATTTATCCCTCAATCAACCTCACTAAAATAAATCATTTATTTTGTTGCTGTTTGTGAGAGCTTGCCGTGTGCAAATTGGCTATCGTGTTTCCTACATTACAACAGTGACGACACTTCAAAAATACTTTATTGGTTGGGAAGTGTTTTGGGATGGCCCGAGGTGAAAAGCGCTATTGAAATGCAAGTCTTTTTTTCTTTGTATCCTTCAGAGACATATTTCTTTATTGTTAGTTTGCTTTTGAGTAATGCTTCTGTGCATTGTATTGGAGCATTGAACACTTTACAAATGTACCTTTCTAAAGTTTAATACGTAACATTAATTTTTGAATCTGGATAAACTGAGGAAAGATGAATTGAATTGTGTTACAGATGATTATAACAAACTACATGCATATACTGTACAATGTAATCTGTCTTCATTCGCTGTAAAATACTTTGAGACGTTTGGTGGTCATGAAAGGTGCTATATAAATGCAGTCTTTCAATGTTTACCAGGCACCTCCAAGGATTTTTTGTTTTAATTTCAATGAAGTCTTTAACTTTTGCAGCACAATTAGTACTTATGAATAAAATGTTTCTTCTTCCGCTGCCCAGTATCACCATTGTGCTCCCAGATATGGCGAAGCACAGGTTGAATTTCATTCCATGCCTTCATTGCAGCCACGCAGGAGCACACGTTAATGTCTGTGTGACATCTCCGTTTAAACCATTTTCAGGTGATAGAAATTCCATGAGATACAATTTTTATTTAAATATTTAAGACCACACATCAGGATAATAAAATGTGTTTACTGTTCAAACCAAAACAATTGTCCTCCAATCCTCTCTGGGCCATATGATGCCTTGGATTAAGGAACAAATGTTCCCCTTGCAGCAATATTGTCAGCTATGAGTGGCAGAACTAAAAAAAAAAAAATTAAAATAAATTGTGCGCTGGTTTTCTGTGGAATTGATCCAAAGACTGAAGTACCAGAACACACTTGCAATTTCATTTTCGATATGTCCCAGGTCTATCGTTTTTGCAGCAAACACATTTGTGGCCTGTTGGAGTGTGATTGCTTGTTAGGAGGTTGAGGCACCCCAGAGAGGCGATGACTAAAGTTTGTCAAATGCAAGCAGAGGCCTTGTGTGTTGAAAACTCCTCTGTCTTTGGCTGTGAAGGTCACAGCTGACCTGAACAGTTTATTGCAATCATTTTACATAAAACCTCTCTGTATACTGTACTGGCCAACACATTGATAGATTCGGTAGAAATCCGAAACAAAACGAGGCCACCACATCAGAGAGGAAGAAAGCGTAGTAACAAACCCCTCTCAAACCCTACATGCGGTGAAATGAGAGTCTGCCTTGCATGCTGGCCTTGCTCTGAGGAGGACCAAGGACTCTCATAATTTATAGACTATTCCAGATGCCGCTGAGAACATGATCCTTTCAGCAATGTGAAGCTCCTCTGCTCACCCTATCCTTTTCTTTGCCTCCCCTCCCCCCACTCTCTCTCTCTCAAGCATGTGGATTAAATAGTAATGGGATATATAGTTGGAAAGGGTGATCTTAGCCTGGGGCTGAGAAAGCACATCAGGAGCTCTTCCTTGGATATCTATATAACAAAATCCCCATTACGAGTTGCACAGCATCCCCTTTCTCCATAGCGGCAGGGATGGACTGATAGTATACCAAAACCTGCTTTTGGGACTTCAAATAGCTTTTTGATCCAACAACAACTCCCAGATACAATACAGTAGACCCAAACTACTGTCCAGCCGACTAAGTTCCATAATTGTGTGGCTATTCCGATCTCAAAGTGTAACACACTTGATTAAGAAAATGTACAACCAAGCCAATAGGTGGTCAACAATTATCAGTCATCAAAGATATGCGTGTGTAAATACTGTGCAAGCCAAGTGTACAACAGTTGTACCAGCGTAAAATTCGGAGAAGTATATGTTTTTGTAAAATGGTTTGCGTTGTGCCTTCATTATGCCAGAGGAAAAACTGCCAGAATTGACGTGTCTACAACACAGACATCGTATTTTTGTAAAAAGTAAGTGACCTGGCTATCGATTGGTGGAACTGCCCTTGCATGGTTCAACTCTTAGCTGTCAAATCATAATGAGAATATATCTAGCAATGGCTTTATTTCCACCCCTGCACCGTCACTTCGAAAGCATCTCACTCCACCCCCACCCCCTTAAATTATCCATCTTGGGTCCCCTCTTTTTCTACATGCTGCCCCTTGGTGACATCGGCCGCAGACCGGTAAGCTTCCATAAGTAGAGTGACGCATCACCTCTCTTGACCCCTCTGCTGCTCCTGCTTTCAACATCCAATTTTGTTTGAACAATAGCTTTCTCCAGCTAAATAGTGGGAACAGCAGAGCCATAGTTTTCAGCTCTTGCAATTCATTGGACTGTCTGAGCAATTGGAAAGACTTCACATCTGTTGTATTGGAAAGCCATTGATGCCTATTTTTGGCTGTGATCAGAGTAAGACAGACTGTGACACAGGCTGGCAGAGGGATTTATTGAAACAGGAAGGCTGCAAATACAGTCAGGCTTGTTGAAGAGAAAGCAGAGAGGTGAAGAGGCTAGAAATGCCAAAGGATAGTCAGAAGCCATCTTGTTTAACTCAAGTAAGGAGTTCAGTGATGTGGGGTAGCATTGCATGTTGTTTATTTTGTATTACATCGCCTGCATGCGAAGAACAAATAACTAAAATGCAGCAAACAAACGAAGTTCATTCCACCTTTGGAGAGACTATGGAAGCACGAGTGAAAGGCACTGATGTCCATCCCAATTCATAAGAGGATGCTTTTGTTATGTCTCTAGGTTATGCTATTGTACAAGTAGATGTAAAGCAGTGTGAGCCAAATTCCATAAAAATCATTAAGAAGCTCAGACATTTTACAGGAGTCACTGGTTGCCACTAAGCCTGACAGGGCATCTGGTATATCTGAAAGGTGGTGAGTTTTAACGGAGGAGAGGTGGGGTGGGGAGGGGGATCAGAAGGGAATTCCAGAACATTGGGCCTGGTGGTCAATGGTGAGGAGTATTCTTAAGAACTTGGAGTCAGCAGAACAAGTAGTTTGGGAGGAGGATTTTCCCCCCAGGTTTTATGCAGCTTGCATCAGCCTCAGACAGTTGAGACCAGGATGTCAATAAGGTTATCCACAATGAGTATGTATGGATGGCTGGGGTTTTGTTTAGGGGTGAGCAGCCATTCTGGGGGATATATGTAGAGGGGTTTTATTGATTCACTAGCAGGGTCCAAGGGAACAATGTTGGGTACGCTGGAAGAAGGTTGGTGAGGTTAGCCTCCAGTCGGCATGCTGGCTGGGAAAGTCAGTGAAAGAGCAGGATGAAGCAGTTGGGGGTTGTTGCTCTTGTAGAGGCAGTGACAAGTGCCTCAATGGGCCCTTTGATGAATGCCATGAGATTATTCAAGGGGAATTTTCAGCCTAAGACATTGGCAGGAGAGCAGGAGTGGGGTGTTGCATTAGTGATTGGGGCAAAGTACCTGAGTGTGGGGGTGGGGGGAGGTGGGTGGAAATGAAAGATGGTATGACTGAATGAGGAAGAGAAGGAGAGAAGTGGCTAAGAGAACAAACGCGGTCTGGAGCAGTGAATTGAAAAAAGGAATTCTGGTTGCAGACATGGCAGAGATTGACCTGTCACAGTTTAAAACAAGGAAGGGAAAGAAACAGTCCAAGGTTCAGGTCCGAGGCCTTGTCATGAGGTGAAGTACGAAGTATGGAGTCACCTTGGAATGTCCACAAAACCATGCCCAGGTTCAGTCAGTCAACAACAATAACAACTTGTATTTATAATAGCAGCTTTAATGTAGTAAAATGTCCCAAGGCACTTCACAGGAGTGCTACCAAACTAATGTGACACTGGGCCACATTTCTAACCCTGAGATATTGGCGCTGAAGTTCAGTCAAAGGGTTATGTTTTAAGAAGCGTCTTAAAGGAGGAAAGAGAGGTAGAAAGGCAGAGAGGTTTAGAGAGAAAATTCCAGAACTTGGGGCCTTGGCAGCTGAAGGCACGGCCGCCAATGGTGGTGACTAAAATAGGGGATACTTGAGACCAGGGCTGGAGGAGATTAGAGATAGGGAGGGACGAGGCCATGGAGAGATTTGAAAATAGGGATGAACATTTTTAAATCGAAGCGTTGCTTAACCAGGAGCCAATGGAGGTCAGTGAGCACAGGGGTGATGGGTGAGCGGGATTTGGTGCGAGTTACGACATGGGCAGCCGAGTTTTGGATGGTCGCAAGTTTACCCGAAAGGCTGGCCAGGAGTGTGTTGGAATACTCAAGTCTCAAGGTAACAAAGGCATGGATGAGGGTTCAGCAGCAGATGAGCTGAGGCAGGTGCGGAGTTGGGCAATGGAGATGGGGTGGTTTCAGGAGAAGTCAGGGGCAAAATATTAATGGAGATCAATCATAACAGCTGGAACTTGATATAGCAATAGGAGTTTTATTGATAGACTTTGCTGAAAAAGTTTGAAAAGAGCAAAATACAGACTTGCAATTTGATACCATTGGAAACCACACAGACCAACTTATGGGAATGTATATTCACTTCATAAGTGTACAGAAGAAGTGATTCTGATAAGTTCATAAACAATTAGTTTTAGATGGGAAGTGAAAAGATTCAATTTCAGTCATTATATAAAATGTTTTAAATTTAGAATTCTAATTAGTGGGAAATACATTATAAAAATATTTTAAATAGTTTAACAAATAAAGTGCATTGATTTAATGTAAATAGTTGGTACATTATATTTGTATCCAGCAGCTCAGTTATTTTTAAACCTTTAATACTCGAGGGAATTTTGAGTCTTTTAAATATTGAACGAAACTAAAAATGACAATTCTAAACATTTAAACAGTGAAATAGTTTGAGTGTGGATAAAGGGTTTTTAAAACCATCAGCAGCAGCATCATCTCGACATCACAGACTGTGATAAAGGCTGGTAAGAGAGAGAGAAAAGTGCATGCTCTGAAATGGTCGGTGTGTATTAGCTGCTTTGGTGCAGACTTTTTGGATAAGAAGTGCCCTGACTTCTGTTTTTACGAAGTTCATTTTTGTGCATATGAGTTTTAAAATCCAATTCATCAGAAATACTGGTATTGGCATCATCCTCATCCATCATCCAAATGAGAAAAAGTGTAATTGTATTGTGCAATATTTGTGTCAGAGTGAATGTCTTGTTGTCTTTTTCTTTTTCAGTTATTTGCCTTGGTTTGAAGTTTACTACAAGCTACTGAATACATTGGCAGATCTTTTAGTTAAGGATCAGGTAAAATATTTACTTGGAATATGTTTCTTATTTTCGTGGTTGATATAAACTTGTTAAATTAAGCGCTAAACAAGCAATTATATTATTTCCAGTTAATAACTTGTAATTAATTTAATGTCATTTTACCAAGGAGCGAAGGTGTAAAATTTGTACCCACAAGTTCTAAGTGTAATTTCTAATCAGGTTAGCAGACCTTTAAACAAAATTATAATTGTAGCCGAGATCAATAAACAAATATTGCTCCTGAGATATCTGTGGACAAATTAAAATGCACATCTGACCTAATAAAGCTCCTATATGATTTCTTTCATCTAAGCAATGATGTATGATTCCAGTTATTAATCAGTATGATGTGGTTTATGGGAAATTACGGTTTTGGAAAATAAAAAGCTCCAGTTCACTGAACTACAGTAATTATGGGACATGAAATATTTTAAAGGAAATGTGTCATTTGTAGTGTTTCAATTCACATTCATAAATTCTGAACATTAAATTATCCTATAATATTTTAGTTACCGTTAAGGGTTCACTCAATGACCAACTTGAGAAAAAAATGTTGATTCCAGGAGCTCGTGTGTGTGCGCATATATATATGTATGTATGTGTGTATATGTATATACCAAGACACAAGCCTGTAAACGGTCTGAACATTTACTGTGCTATCACTGACTTATCCTGCAAAACTTTTAAAAGCTGTTGTCATAGAAGCAAATCCAGGGTCAGATATTGTAGTGGTTTGAAAGAATTAAGCAATCATATTGCAAGACTGTGAAAGCACTGAGTGAGGAGGACACAAAATCTGCAAAAGGACACAGACAGCTAAGTGAGTGGGCAAAAATTTGGCAGATGGAGTATAATGTTGGAAAGTGTGAGGTCATGCACTTTGGCAGAAGAAAATCAAAGAGCAAGTTATTATTTAAATGGAGAAAGATTGCAAAGTGCTCCAGGACAGCGGGACCTGGGGGTACTTGTGCATGAAACACAAAAGGATAGTATGCAGGTACAGCAAGTGATCAGGAAGGCCAATGGAATCTTGGCCTGTATTGCAAAGGGGATGGAGTATAAAAACAGGGAAGTCTTGCTACATTTGTACAAGATATTGGTGAGGCCACACCTGGAATACTGCATGCAGTTTTGGTTTTCATATTTACGAAAGGATATACGCGCTTTGCAGGCAGTTCAGAGAAGATTCACTAGGTTGATTCCAGACATGAGGGGGTTGACTTATGAGGAAAGGTTGAGTAGGTTGGGCCTCGACTCATTGAAATTCAGAAGAATGAGAGGTGATCTTGTCGAAACGTACAAGATTATGAGGGGGCTTGACAAGGTCGATGCAGAGAGGATGTTTCCACTGATGGGGGAGACTAGAACTAGAGGGCATAATCTTAGAATAAAGGGCCGCCCATTTAAAACTGAGAGGAGGAGAAATTTCTTCTCTCCGGGTTGTGGATCTGTGGAATTCGCTGCCTCAGAGAACTGTGGAAGCTGAGACATTGAATAAATTTAAGATAGAAATGGACAGTTTCTTAAACAATAAGGGGTTATGGAGAGCAGGTAGGGAAGTGGACCTGAGTCCATGATTGGATCAGCCATGATCGTATTAAATGGCGGAGCAGGCTTGAGGGGCCGTATGGCCTACTCCTGCTCCTATTTATTATGTTCTTATGTAAGATGTTAGTGGATCACATTGCTCGCTGGATTGCCTCCGATCTATGCTGTTTAGGTCTTGAAGACCATTGCTCCTAATAGGAAACTCCAGGTAACTGTTGCTATTAATGGGCTCAATTTTCCCCAGTATTTGCGCCGTTTTTTTTCTGGCCTAACTTAAAAATCCCCAGTTTCCTCAATCAATTTGCACCAGAGTAACTCAGTTAGTTACGAATTTTTTAAGTCCGTTTTTTTTTCAGCCAAAGGGGGCGTAACGAGCCACCTACACCACTTCTGGCCATTTAGGGAAGTTTGACCAGCTGAGAGTTACCCCAGTTCTATTTAGGCCAGCGCATGTGACCTGTCCTGAAAAACCTTCCCTAGAATTAAGGAAATCGGCACGGGTAAGGAAAGCGGTGCAGCAGATGCCCGGACACACACACAATTGAAAAACACATGGCAGCAACTTGCTTCCAACCCTGTCCGAAGGCTGTCCGGTCCCATTCTCGGTCTCCGGTTCACACACACAGTCCGGTCCCATTCGCGGTCCCCAGTCTGAGAGTGAGAGAAGGACAGCCTTTGGGCGGGGCTGGAGGGAAGTTGGTGCTATGTGTTTTTCAATTCTTTTAATGTGTTGGGAGGTAGCTGTATGCTTGACTTTGCAGACTCAGCTCGCATTGTGTCCATGGTTACCATGGCAGCCTGATCTTTTTGGCGCAGCTCAAGGCTCCGCCCTCAAAACTAAAGGTCCGGTTAGGCCACGCCAAAATGAAGAGATCCAACGGGGAAACTTGCAATACTTTTGTGACGTACTTGGGCCCCAAGAAATCGGCCATAACTCTTCAAGTATGCCAAAAAAATGCTTTGGGGAAAATTGAGCCCTATAAGTGGTTGAGGTTAATGGAAGAACAGTTGTAACTGCTTGTAAATTTCAGGCTCCAGTTCAGTGACTCGCTTTTTCTTCTGCATCCAACGCATTGTAATGTGTGGCATGCGATAGCACCATGCCAAAAGTGAGGCATCAATATAGATTAATATACAAGGGGCAGGTGCTCAGATTACAAAATACATTTTATGGATTAAAATGTGACTTTATTTCCTTGACGACTCTATTTTTAGTTTCAATTACTGACTATACAGGCTCTAAAACATATCAAGTTTTGAATATGCAAAATGTTCTCCTAAAAGAAACTAATGATTTTAAAAGTTTTCCTTTTCACTGCTTTTTGATTTTGGCTAATTAAACATTTACAGATTAAAATTTATACTTTTAGGAGGGCAACCTGTCAAAAATGTGGTGACTCAAATGACTCTAGCTTTAAATAGTTTCTATTTCGTTTTTTTCAATAATTTTTATTTATGTCCACTGTAGATGAATTCTGGGCCGAAATGGCGGCCTCCTGCCCTGTAAATTTCTATGTTTTTATAACATCTCCAGTTTGTGAAAGCATTGCTCCTATCTGTCTTGCAGGAAAATGACTTGAATGATGTTTTACAAACTTTGTACAAGCACGACGTACCAATGCCAAATACTCCTGTCAATCTCAGTCTGGTATGTTTTTGGGGGTTTTGTTTGCTTAACGGTGTAATCTGACATTGTGCATTCCAGCATGTTCTGACACTAATGCATATTATCTGGACGAGAAATAAAGTGTGCCAGTCAATAGTCCATTTTCTAAGTTACTGTGCAAAATCAAGAATAAGCCTTTCATTTGCTGCTTCAGTGTTTCATTTTGAATTTGGCAGTCTGCTATATAATAATTGCAATAATACTTGTTTTTATGTTATGGTAAAGTATTTCACACAAATTACTTTTGAAATGCAGTATATTTTATTGTGTTATGAGCAAGAAAGAATCTTGGGTAATGCAAGCAGTGGTACTTTGCAGAAAATTACATGAAATCCAACTGTTATTGCTAGGGAACTTTGAATTCCAGTTGTGTGTAAATCTACATTCAGAAATGCATGTGAAGTCAGATTCTAGTCAAAATTACCTGTTGATGGGTTTGTGAATACAATATTAGCTGAAAAGAAACAGAATATTGAACTTTGCACTTTCAACAAGAGAGTTAACCTAACTTTTTGAAGAGCAATTTGAGTGTATCACTTTGTTTTTAAGATACAGTCCTGAGTTGATGGTGATAGAAATTGCTTTCTAAAATAGTTGCTGTTTTTTGTCAGTGTCGTTATCTGTAGATTGTCCATTGCCCATAATGCTTCGAAGTAAAGCTATCTTCAAGTCAACTCATTGAATTAAAGCTAAGTTTATATCAAGTGTAATATTCAAAGCTCAAGTAAAAGCAAAAGGAAACTCAGCTAAAATACAACAGTTTAAAAAAGAAATGGCCCATTAAGTCTGGTAAGCTTTTTTAAAAGCATAGAAATTTATGTTGCAGAAGGAGGCCATTCGGCCCATCGTATCTGCAGTGACTTTTTGGTAGAGCAATTCAAAAATGTTCCCAGGTTGCCCAGCTCAAATCCTGCATGTATTCTCAAAAGTGTCCGCAGCTTGACCATATGCATTATCTTAATTCCAGTCGATCTTGATGTAGTTAAAACCACCCAATGTCATTGCCCCGCTGTCCTTGCGATTTAACTGTCTGCAGATCTCTAACTTGTATCCACTGCTTGGTAGCTTGTAATACCTACAATAATTGTACCATTTTCCTTCCTATTCTATCTGTATTACTTCTGTCTTGATGCAACCCTGAAAATGTGCTTGTGTTCTAGTGCTGTGATAGAATCCTTCACTAATGCTACCATCCTGTCCCTTTTTTTGGCTCCTTATCAGCCCTGAAAATGTTTCATAGTTATTGTTGTTTCCAACTTTCCACTTTTGATTTTGAATTTTTATGCATTCACATATATGGCACTTAATCCTGATTCAAATTTCTTTGGAATATTGACCATTGTTCTTTATCCTGGTTTCCTCATTTTTGATTGAAAACTCCATTTACCTTCTCCCTCACCATGTGTCTCAATGTATTCTATCAAGAAATGCTCTTAATTGTTTCTTGATCACATTTCTTGTATCCAGTTCAGTGGCCTTCCCTGATTTCATTTTCAGTGAAAGGTTTTGATGATTTCTGTTGTTTGAGCTTACTTTTAAACTCCCTGCTTGAGAGAGTTGCTTTCAGAGATGATACCGAACTGGATAGGAGAAAATAAAACTATTGATTTCAACTTGTCAGTCACGAGGAATTTGTTTTTCAAAATGGATAACGCTATTCTATTACTTTAAGTGGAGGAGTTTATAAGGGGTAATTGACCCATTATAGACCTTTCTCAATAAATTTATGTTTGTTTGCAATGTAATATTAGCATTTGCCAAACTTCTGTACTTGTTTTTTTCTTATTGTAGGTAAATATTAATGGTTTTCATTAGTAAAATGTACTCTGTGCTTAATATTGACCATTTTGGAGTGATGGCTTACGAAATGGCTGGCTGAACAGTTGTGCAGTGATTATGTTACTTAAGTAGTAATCCAGAGTACTGGACAAATCATGAGAATTTTAATTTTTTTTTAATAAAAATGAGTCCTGAAATTAAAAAGCTGGAATCAGTGGCAAGGGAGTGTCAGGTTATTTTTTTTTAAACTGATTCACTGATGTCCTTTAGGAGAGGAAATCTGGCATCCTTACCGAGACTCCAATCCCACACCAGTGTGGTTGACTCAATTGCCCTCTGAAATGATCTAGCATACCACTCAATTGAATCAAATTACGAAAAAGATTCAAGTAGAAAGCCCACCGCCACCTTTTCGCAGCAAGTAGGGATGAGCAATAAATGTTGGAGATTCCCATATCCCAAAACCAATTATTTTTAAATTTAGTGAGTAGAAAGAACACTGCAAGCAAGGGTCATTTACATTTTGAAAAGTACAGCTTGCAGCTTGTAGAGAACCAAGTCCACATAAGGGAACTTGACTCTTCTCCACAAGTATATGAACTGTTGGTTGAAAAAGCTCTGCCTGACTTCTGCTTTTACTTACTGTTTCCGAATTTTTAACTTTCAAATCTGGTGAGGTTCTTCACTTTTTGTACCTATGGAGGGGATACAGGAAAAAGCTTATTGTCGACATAAATAGAACATAAGAACATAAGAATTAGGAACAGGAGTAGGCCATCTAGCCCCTCGAGCCTGCTCCGCCATTTAAAAAGATCATGGCTGATCAGGCCGTGGACTCAGCTCCACTTACCCGCCCGCTCCCCGTAACCCTTAATTCCCTTATTGGTTAAAAATCTATCTGTGATTTGAATACATTCAATGAGCTAGTCTCAACTGTTTCCCTGGGCAGAGAATTCCACAGATTCACAACCTTCTGGGAGAAGAAATTCCTTCTCAACTCGGTTTTAAATTGGCTCCCCCGTATTTTGAGGCTGTGCCCCCTAGTTCTAGTCTCCCCGACCAGTGGAAACAACCTCTCTGCCCCTATCTTGTCTATCCCTTTCATTATTTTAAATGTTTCTATAAGATCCCCCCTCATCTTTCTGAACTCCAACGAGTAAAGACCCAGTCTACTCAATCTATCATCATAAGGTAACCCCCTCATCTCCGGAATCAGCCTAGTGAATCATCTCTGTACCCCCTCCAAGGCTAGTATATCCTTCCTTAAGTAAGGTGACCAAAACTGCACGCAGTGCTCCAGGTGCGGCCTCACCAATACCCTGTCCAATTGCAGCAAGACCTCCCTGCTTTTGTACTCCATCCCTCTCGCAATGAAGGCCAACATTCCATTTGCCTTCCTGATTACCTGCTGCACCTGCAAACTAATTTTTTGGGATTCACGCACAAGGACCCCAGGTCCCTCTGCACCGCAGCATGTTGTAATTTCTCCCCATTCAAATAATATTCCCTTTTACTGTTTTTTTTTTTCCCAAGGTGGATGACCTCACATTTTCTGACATTGTATTCCATCTGCCAAACCTTAGCCCATTCACTTAACCTATCTAAATCTCTTTGCAGCCTCTGTGTCCTCTACACAACCCGCTTTCCCACTAATCTTTGTGTCATCTGCAAATTTTGTTACACTACACTCTGTCCCCTCTTCCAGGTCATCTATGTATATGTAAACAGTTGAGGTTCCAGCACCGATCCCTGTGGCACACCACTAACCACCGATTTCCAACCCGAAAAGGACCCATTTATCCCGACTCTCTGCTTTCTGTTCGCCAGCCAATTCTCGATCCATGCTTATACATTTCCTCTGACTCTGCGTACCTTTATCTTCTGCAGTAACCTTTTGTGTGGCACCTTATCGAATGCCTTTTGGAAATCTAAATACACCACATCAATCGGTACACCTCTATCCACCATGCTTGTTATATCCTCAAAGAATTCCAGTAAATTGGTTAAACATGATTTCCCCTTCATGAATCCATGCTGCGTCTGCTTGATTGCACTATTCCTATCTAGATGTCCCGCTATTTCTTCCTTAATGATAGCTTCAAGCATTTTCTCCACTACAGATGTTAAACTAACCGGCCTATAGTTACCTGCCTTTTGTCTGCCCCCTTTTTTAAACAGAGGCGTTACATTAGCTGCTTTCCTATCCACTAGTACCACCCCAGAGTCCAGAGAATTTTCATAAATTATAACGAATGCATCTGCTATAACTTCCGCCATCTCTTTTAATACCCTGGGATGCATTTCATCAGGACCAGGGGACTTGTCTACCTTGAGTCCCATTAGCCTGTCCAGCACTACCGCCCGAGTGATGGTGATTGTCTCAAGGTCCTCCCTTCCCACATTCCTGTGACCAGCAATTTTTGGCATGGTTTTTGTGTCTTCCACTGTGAAGACCGAAGCAAAATAATTGTTTAAGGTCTCAGCCATTTCTACATTTCCCATTATTAAATCCCCCTTCTCATCTTCTAAGGGACCAACATTTACTTTAGTCACTCTCTTCCATTTTATATATCGGTAAAAACTTTTACTATCTGTTTTTATGTTTTGCGCAAGTTTACTTTTGTAATCTATCTTTCCTTTCTTTATTGCTTTCTTATTCATTCTTTGCTGTCATTTAAAATTTTCCCAATCTTCTAGTTTCCCACTAACCTTGGCCAGCTTATACGCGTTGGTTTTTAATTTCTCATACTCCTTTATTTCCTTGGTTGTCCACGGCTGGTTATCCCTTCTCTTACCGCCCTTCTTTTTCACCGGAATATATTTTTGTTGAGCACTATGAAAGAGCTCCTTAAAAAGCCTCCACTGTTCCTCAGTTGTGCCACCATTTAGTCTGTGTTCCCAGTCTATGTTAGCTAACTCTGCCCTCATCCCACTGTAGTCCCCTTTGTTTAAGTATAGTACGCTCGTTTGAGACACTACTTCCTCACCCTCAATCTGTATTACAAATTCAACCATACTGTGATAACTCATTCCGAGAGGATCTTTTACTAGGAGATCGTTTATTATTCCTGTCTCATTACACAGGACCACATCTAAGATAGCTTTCTCCCTTATAGGTTCTGTAACATACTGTTCTAAGAAACAATCCCATATGCATTCTATGAATTCCTCCTCCAGGCTACCCCGCACGATTTGATTTGACCAATCGATACGTAGGTTAAAATTCTCCCATGATTACTGCCGTTCCTTTTTCACATGCCTGTATTATTCCCTTGATTATTGTCCATCCCACCGTAAAGTTATTATTTGGGGGCCTTTCAACTACGCCCACCAGTGACTTTTTCCCCTTACTATCTCTAATCTCCACCCACAATGATTCAGCATTTTGTTCATTAGAGCCAATATCATCTCGCTCAACTGCCCTGATATCATCCTTTATTAACAGAGCTACCCCACCTCCTTTCCCTTCTTGTCCTTCCGAATTGTCAGATACCCCTGTATGTTTAATTCCCAGTCTTGGCCACCCTGCAACCACGTTTCTGTAATGGCCACCAAATCATACCCATTTGTAATGATTTGTGCCGTCAACTCATTTACTTTATTTCGAATGCAGCTTGCGTTTAGGTAGTGTTTTAATACTAGTTTTTAAACCATGATTTTTAGTTTTGACCCCTCCTGCAGTCCCTTTATATTCATACACATTGTCCCTTCCTATCACCTTGTGGTTTACACTTATCCCAGTGCTACTCTGCTCTGTTGCCTCCTGCCTTTTGCATTCTTTCTTGGGTCCTGTTCATCTGCGCTCTCACCCACTCTAACTCGCTCAGAGCCCTCTCCTGGGTTCCGAATACTCCTCGCATTGAGGCACCGAGCTTTCAGGCTTGCCTTTTTATTACACTTCGACCCTTTAGAATTTTGCTGTACATTGGCCCTTTTTGTTTTTTGCCTTGGGTTTCTCTGCCCTCCACTTTTACTCATCTCCTTTCTGTCTTTTGCTTTTGTCTCCATTTTGTTTCCCTCTGTCTCCCTGCATTGGTTCCCATCCCCCTGCCACATTAGTTTAACTCCTCCCCAACAGCACTAGCAAACACTCCCCCTAGGACATTGGTTCCGGTCCTGCCCAGGTGCAGACCGTCCGGTTTGTACTGGTCCCACCTCCCCCAGAACCGTCTAGACAGTCAAATTTCTCATTTCTGACCTTGCTTTCTCGCACCATTTCCATTTTATTGACACTGCTATGGCAATGCTCCTCTGAATCTGCTTTCCTTCCTTCCAGGCTTTAAATATGTTGTGATATTATATCTCCTATTCTACTGTTAGAAATTGCCTCTTTACGGCTATTTCTAGTCACTTTAAATGATCAGGTTCGAGTGCAAACCAGTATGTGTTTAATCAGAGTTTAAGACGAAATATAACATATTAGCTATACAGTAAAAACATAATCATCATCATAAGCGGGCCCTCGAATGAGGATGACTTGCTTCCACACCAAAAGGGATGAGTTCACAGATGTTTCAATGAAGGACCCGATGTTCCAGTCCTGAACTCCAGGGGTGGAAGATGTTTGTGCATGGATTTTTTGAATGTGTGGTGTCCGTTGCACATCAGCCACCACACGGGCTTGACAGAGCTAGGCCTTTATCCAGTGCCAAGGTTAACCAGGATGACTGGACACCTGCTCTGCTGCATGGACCCAGTGCGCGCGCACATTGAAGTGTGGCTGGCCCATGCTGCCCCTGGGCCCACGGCTCTTCTGGGTCCCATACCCTCATTTGCCGCTCCTCCGCCGCAATCTCTCGCCGCTCCTCCGCCCCAAACCTTTGCCGCACCTCCACCATGATCCCTCACCGATCCTCTGCCACAATCTCTTGCCGCCACTCTTCGATAAAACATTCGTCGCAACTCCGCCATGATCTCTTGCCACATCTCAGCCATGATCGCTCACCGCTCTTCTGCCCCGATCATTTGCCACACTTCTGCCATGATCTCTCGCTGTTCTTCTGCCCCGACCTTCCCGCTCCTCTGCTGTACCTGGGTCCTGCCGATGTTACTGCCAATGCTCCAAACGGCGACCTGGCTTTTAATTACGTTGCCCAGTCGCCCACCTCGAAGTCGGCGCACACTTGGAACGGCTTGCGCTGGAAGTTAAAGTGATATGCTCTTCTTTACTCCCGCCCTGCGGTGATGTTCTCTCGCAGGTCGGGGTGACCCATACGACCGTAACAATAGTTGAAATCGATCCGATCGGACAGACAGTTGACACACGTGGGCAATTCTGTTCTTTCTATCATCTAGGGCTTCCTTCTTGCTCTCGCTCTCCTTCCATCTGTGTGCCTCCTTCTCTCTCTCTCTTCCGTCTGTGACTACAAGCTTCCAGGAGGTCACTTTTAACCTATTTTTAGGGGTGGGCCTGAACCTGAATATTGACAAGACCTTTTGACCAATAGAGGTTCCCCATAAAATTTATCCAACACTGTGTCATGTTCCTTGTCTCGATTCTTGTTTCAAGAACCCGCCTTAAAGATGTCTTACAATTTTGGTCATGATATGTCCTTACTATACAGTACAAATGCACACGAGGCCCATGCTTGAGAGAAATTCACTCTGTGACCAGCAACTTTTATTCCACCACTGAAGTGATGAAGGTGGGTGGAGCTTCCTCTTTATACTTGAAAGACCAGGTTAAGAGTGTCTCCCACAAGTTCACCACCTAGTGGTCAATGTTCTCACAATGTACAACTAGTCAGTTTATACATGGGTTACAATGCCAGTTAAATACATGACAGGTCACATGTCATTGTTTATACCTTATCGAAGTCGCTTTTCTGTAGAATTCCTTTGATATATATATCTCTATTTTCTTGGGTACAATGAATACAAAGCCTTATCCCTCTACACTTTGAACTATGAGGCCCAAACCGGAGCTTTGTCACCTCAACCATTCTTAACGACATAGTAAACTGCCTTTGTTTACGTTAATTGCTACAACGTCCTTCGATTCTAAGCCTTTCCATACAAATTGTCTTAAGGTACATAAACAAAATGAAGCTTTTACTTGAAAACCACAGATAATTAGCATTTCTAAGCATTTCTCTATCATTCTTAGCAGACACCTCATCTCCAGTCCAAAACAACGATTTAAAACACAGCATTCGTATCAGTTTTACACATTTTTAGGCATCCTTAGTTTCTACCAATTATTTTACGGAACCTCAACTCCTTACCATCCTCATTTATTATTTCCCTTTACAATCTTCAAACTTTGAAAACCCAAGCTTTACTTCCAATTTACCTCATCCTTTATTCTTTGCAACCTGGTGGTATCCTGCCCTCTGGGATTTTAACCTTGCATTTTGGGTTCTTAAGAAAAAAAAACTGGCGTCTCTTGGTATTGGAATCATAGTTTAACAATTTGCCTGAATTGACTTTGCTAATTTACTTAATGATCTTGAGAACTTCAATTCGGCCACCTTGTGGTTTCCAAAGAATTGCCCAATAATAATTAATATTTCCTCATAAGTTCAATTCCTGATATCCAGAATCATCAACATTGCTTTATAATCTTCAAGGATAACGATGTCTATCCAGTGATTAAGTTATCAGATCGACATACTGTCTCTTCTCTCAAAGTGCCTTTCCTCTTTTCTCCTATTGATATTCCTTGGTGATCTGTCTCTTTTTTTCCTGAGGACTCTATATATGGTCTGACTAACACCTTGTATAGCAACAATATTTCCTAATTTATACTCTTTCTCTGCTGAAGTAATGTAATGCCTTCATAAAGTTACTTATAAAAATTGTTTGACACTTTTATATGAGCAGAAATGAAGATTACATTGAAACCTGTATAAACGGACACCCCCAAAAAATGAACATATACAAAAAAGACATTTATTGATACTCCCAAATAACTTGCATTGTAATAGATATGAGCTGTACCTTGTAATCACGGGCACTCGCAGATTATGAACAACGGACAGCCTGCAATGCACCAAGTCTGTTTACAACTTAAAACATGGGCCAGGTAGGTAAAAGTGAGGTGATAACGGCTGAAAGAAACTTCTTTTGTGGCATGGAGATCTCTTTTTGTCCAGCATCCATAGTGGCAGAGAAACTGCTCCATCTCTGGGATTGAGTGTTTGCACAGCTCTATCCCACGGACAGAGGAGTCTCTCTGCCACTATGGCTCCTGTGTAAAGAACTCCCAATTCTACCTTGCCTTCAATTTACATCCTGGGCTCCACTCTGTAATTTCCTGCCTCCGGCCCGGTGACATCACCAGCAGCTGCAGAGAGCCGCAACCAGCCATTCAGGCCAAGAGCTACACAAGCACAGATATCGGGAAAAAATCAAATGTTGGGAGTCGAGAAGGACAGGGTGGGAGGGAATTGGGAGCCTCAGGAATTAGCAGTCAGGGGAAGCTCAGTAACCAGCAAGAGTGGGGCGGAGGGGGCACAGGATTCAGGAAGCAATGGGGCTGGGGGGAGTTGAGGGAGAGTGAGGGCTCGGAAGAGAGTGGGGAATGGGGACTTGGTGAGGGGTGGGTTGGGGGAAACTCGTAATCAGGTGTCACATAATTACGTGTCACATGAACAGATGCAGTGGTCAGAATGCCTCCAACTAGAGTTGGCAACCCTACTCCACCAGTATGTCAACTACTGATGAGCTGGTAACAGCCTCCGAGCTACCCACCAGCATCTCAAACATTAGCAGCTGAAACACATGAGAGAGGGCGTCCCAAACAGGGGTCTGAAGGCCATTAATTCCCCCCCCCCCCCGCCCAATTTGGCTGGCGGGGGGCATAAGGACATCCCTCCCTCAGTGGAAAAGGATCCCGGGATGGCAATGAACTGGGAAACCCCAGCCAGAGCCCTGGCCACAATCATTAACTTAGGCATTAGTTACACACACGTTTAATTATCATTTGCTATCTTTTGTAGGTTGTTCACATCATTGATTTGATCATCTAAAACTATAGCACTATGAGAAGCAGGCTGGCTAATTTTACTTGTTGCAACATGTTGAATTATGCCTGGGGACATCTTTTATATCACAGATTGCTTGCTATGAATGGAAAGTTTCAATGCTTGTTTGCATGTTTTATTTAAATTTGGACAAAATGGTGCAGTACGTCATTTAAAATGGGGCATTGATTGTCAGGAACCACGATTTAAATGAATGTTTTACAGCAATGTACATGTGCCAGATTGTGTTTTATTGGGTCACTAACCAAAAAAAAAGCAAGGTCAGGCATGAGTGGATCACATGGCCATCCCTATTCAAAATCAGAATCATTTTAATACAACTGCCCAATCTCGCTGAAATGCACTCTTTAAAAAAACATTTTTTGTTAAATGTGGAACAATAGGTATTGGAACTTGCTGAGCCAGTTTTGGAGAGTCGCAAAGAAAACAACAGTTTAACAAGGGTCAGAGTTGTGTCGGTGAATATTTGTGCGACCTTAAAATGGGATTGAGATATTTGGGGAGTTTCTTCCGTCAAACTATCCTATCGGGTCAGCTGTGGCTCAGTTGGTAGTACTCTCGCCTCTGAGTCGGAAGTTGTGAGTTCAAGTCCTATTCCAGAGAATTCGGCACAAAATCCAGGATGATACTTCAGTGCAGTACTGAGGGAGTTCTGCACTGTCGGAGGTGCCTTCTTTCGGATGAAGATGTTAACCCATGAGATGTCTGCTCTCAGGTGGCAGAAAATGATCCCATGGCACTACTTTGAAGAAAGCAGAGGAGTTATCCCTGGTGTCCTGACCAATATTTATCCCTCAACCAACAAAACAATCAAAACAGATTATCTGGTCATTATCAAATATTGCTGTTTGTGGGAGCTTGCTGTGCAAAAGTTGGATGCTGACTTTCCTACATTACAACAGTGACAACACTTCAAAAGTATTTCATTGGCTGTAAAACGCTTTGGGACGTCCCGAGGTCATGAAAGACACCATATAAATGCAACTCTTTTAAACGTTTTTATCTATTAACTATCGTTAATAGATAGTTATCCTTCTTTCTTCAATTTATGCTCCTGAAGACCCAACCTGCTCCACCTTGTTCTCTGTGCTGCCTCAGTTTTACTGGGCTTCTCCTGTTCACTGTCTGTGGTGCATCAGTGGCCTTTCCCACTCTCCTGCACTGTTACATCAACAGGTCTCCGGCCCCAACTCACTTGGCACCAATGCAACAGCATTGATTCTGCAAGTGTTGCAGGGACAAATGAAAGAGTAACGAAGTAGGATGAGAGAGAGAAAATGAGTGGTTGGAAGTAGCAAAACACCACAGCTGCTGGGAACCTGAAATACAAACTAAACGCTGGAAACACTTCGGGTCAGGCAGCATCTATGGAAAGAGGCAAAAGTTAACGTTTCAGGTCTTATCACCCTTTGTCAAAGTTAAAACATTTTGGATTGACACTAGAAATGCCCTCTGGTTCCGCATCACAATATTAACTTGCAGTTATCTAGCGCCTTTAAAGTAGTAAAACGAAACAAGATGTTTCACTGGAGCCAATCAGACAAAGGTTGGGAACATCAGAACAGGAGTCGACCATTTCACCCCTCAAGCCTGTTCCACCATTCAATGGGATCATGGCTGATCTGTGACCTAACTCTATCTACCTGCCTTTGCCCCATATCCCTTAATAGCATTGGTTAACAAAAATATATCAATCACAGATTTAAAATTAACAATTGACCTAGTATCAATTGATGTTTGCGGAAGAGAGTTTCAAACTTCTACACTTTGCATGTAAAACTGTTTCCTAATTTCACTCCTGAAATGCTTGGCTCTAATTTTTAGGCTACTGGTCCCCTAGTCCTAGACTCCCCAACTCGTGGCAACAGTTTCTCTCTATCTACTCTATCAGTTCCCCTTAATATCTTGTAAACTTTGATCAAATCACCCCTTCACCGTCTAAATTCCAGGGAATACAACCCTAGTTTCTGTAATCTCTCCTTGTAATTTAACCCTTGGAGTTCAGGTCGCATTCTGGTAAATCTACGCTGCACTCCCTCCAAGACCGTGTATCCTTCCTAAAGTGTGGTGCCCAAAACTGAACACCAAACTCCAGTTGTGGTCGAATGCCCCTTATATTCTAGTTCTCTAGATATAAAGCCCAGCATTCCATTAGCCTTTTTGATTATTTTTTGTACTTGTCCATGACATTTTATTCTCTGTACACAGACCCCTAGTCTCTATAGACCTCCACTGTTTCATCATTTATAAAGTACACTGCTCTATCTTTTTTAGGGCCAAAGTGGATGACCTCACACTTGCCTATATTGAAATCCATTTGACACAGTTTTGCCCATTCACGTAATCTGTTACTATCTCTTTGTAATTTTATGCTTTCATTTAGACTGCTTATAATGCCACCTATCTTTGTGCATTCGGCAAATTTGGATCTGTGGCTATCTAGCCCATCATCTAAGTCGTTAATAGCTGTGAGTAGTTGAGGCCCTAACACGGACCCCTGTGGGACACCACTGGTCATATTCTGCCAATTAGAGTACCTACCCATTATCCCGACTGTCTGTCTCCTGCCACTCAGTCAATTTTATAACCAGGTCAATAATTCCATGAATTGACACCGATTCTCTCCCATAAGTAGTCCCACGTCCCCTACAATGCAGAGTTGACCTGGACTGACCAATATCTAGTGATCCAATTGCATGACCTGGGGGTCATTAAAAACAAAACCCCTTGTTTATGAGTGCTGTATTCATCAATCTCATGCGTACCCTCTTGTGTGCTTTTGCTATCTGTGGACGGACACTATAGTGAGTTGAAGCCAATTATAATCCAACAAGCTGGATTATTTTTTACATGTAATATATGAAAAATAATGTTAAATTATTTTCAATCCATTTCATAATGCTTCTTGTAATATAGAAAGTAACAGCATGCCACACCATTCCTGTTAGAGGGCTAAATTCACTTACTGACTAAAAAATCTCTCAAACTCATTAATGCAAACATGATGGAGAGCGTTCTCACCCACTTTGACTTTTGCTACAGATTTTTGCAGGCTCAGTGACTTCCAACTAGACAGGAAGCCAATGACATGGCCTCCGATCCATCCCCAACTCTCTGTGCCTGGGAATTAAACCAGTTGAACTGCCAATTAAACTTGTGACTGCCCTGGCAGGTACTCCTCTGGAAACAAATGTCGCGATTCCAACATATTGTGAATGTTTACTGGAATGTCCTAATGAACGTCCATTGTCTTCAGCTGATGTGGTTTGCAGAAAGCATCACTTCAACCAGATCATCCGGATTTGCTCCACATTCCCAAAATCTTGTGTATTTCACCACTTATATGGTGAATTCATCTTAACATCAACATTATGATACAAATTACCTGTGATTCTTCTCATATCAGATAGTCAAAAATCCCAAAACATAACAGGAGTGAAGGAGTAGTGAAAGGGAAAAAATAAATATTAAGATGCAATCGAGATAGAAAGACGAGTGGAAGTGATAGAGGAAAGATCGAAAACAAGTGGTGGAGAAGAGAGACAGAGAAAAAAAGGCACACGCACACGCACCAGATAATTTCTCTGGCTATTAGAAGTTTGGAGTGCTGATTCTGCCTCATGGGGCTGGATATTCGGGCTTTTGCGAACGGTAGTTTTTCACCAAAATTACCGTTTTTGCTGTGCTACCGTTTTGAGGCCTAACTTTCGGCCTTTACTGGCATGTCAGTAAAAATCGGCGTTGCACGAGGATTCGAGGTGCAAACCACGAGTTTCGGCAACTTTAGTCCGAGGCTGGTAGGGCTGCGAGAGAGGCTTTGGGAGGGGGGACAAAATTGTAAAAAAAAAATTTAAAATTCAAAAAAATCCTTACCTACTAAATCATTGTAAAATAATAAAAAAATTAAAACTTTGGGCCCAAGTTTCCACACGATAAAAAACGGGCGCCCCTCCGAGCTGGGCGCCCGTTTTTCGCGCCTAAAACGGCGCCGGAAAAAAACCTCACGACTCTGGAGCGTTCTGCAGCTCCTTGACTGTTTGGCGCGGCGCCCAGGGGGGCGGAGCCTACACTCGCGCCGATTTTGTAAGTGGGAGGGGGCGGGTACCATTTAAATTAGTTTTTTTCCTGCCGGCAACGCTGCGCGTGCGCGTTGGAGCGTTTGCGCACGCGCAGTGTGAAGGAAACATTGGCACTCGGCCATTTTTGTAGTTCTTTGTAGCTGTTTAATTTTTGAAATTTTTTAAAATAAAAGCACATTGCCATCAGCACAGAGAAGGCTGCAGGAAGCCTCCAAAAGTTGAGGCAGCTGTTTCCCTCCCCCTCCCCACCCGCCATCGGGAGCAACCGTCTGCCTCCTCCCCCGCCCCACCCCCCCCCCCCCGCGGGAACGAACGGCTTTCTCCTCTCTTTCCCCACCCCCCCGCAGGAATGAACAGCTTTCACCTTCTCCCCCCGCCACGCGGGAACGAACGGCTTTCTCCTCCCCCCCCACCCCCCCCCTGCGCGAACGGACGCCTGCAGCATTCTTCCTGGCTTGAAGCACTTTCACACAGGTAGGAAGATGGTTTATTTAATCTTTTCTTTACTTATAAATGTTTATTTAGGTTGGATTTATTTGTATAATATTTGTAGAAGTATAAATAAGGATTTATTATAGAATTTAATGACTTCCCTCGCCCCCCCCCCCCCACCTCGTTCTAGACGCCTAATTTTTAACCTGCGCCTGATTTTTTAATGTGTAGACAAGGTTTTTTCAGTTCTACAAAAATCTTCACTTGCTCCATTCTAAGTTAGTTTGGAGTACGTTTTCACTGTGGAAACTTTGAAATCAGGCGTCAGTGGCCGGACACGCCCCCTTTTGAAGAAAAAATTCTGTTCCAAAGTGGAACTGTTCTAACTGACTAGAACTGCAGAAAAAAAAATGTGGAGAATTGCGATTTCTAAGATAGTCCGTTCTCCATCAGTTGCTCCTAAAAAATCAGGCGCAAATCATGTGGAAACTTGGGCCCTTTAACTTGCCATTTTGCAGGTTTTCATACTTGCCACTGCTGGCAGGGCTGTACCTACAGGTTTGACCCTGTCAGTCTTCTGGAAGGGTCGGGAGAGTGCTGAAAGTACGACGCAAACGCATTTTGCATCATTGCACATCGGCGCACCTCTCCCCAGCGGGATGTGGAAGCGCGCCACAAAGAGGTCACCGAGTATCCCACTGACCATGTTTTCACCGCGGAGGGTCAATTTGCAGCAAAAACCCGGTCGCAAACTTGGCAAAAATGCAGCCCTTAGTCTTTGATAGGTGAGAGGAAGAGGAGTGTGTGTGATACACATAGGATAAGAGAGAGCAAATGTCAGAGGTTCAGAGAATCTCACATAATCAGAAAGAAAAAGAGAAAGCTCTATGGAGCTTTAATGTTCTGTTGCCAGGTTTGTATTGCAAGCCAACTGTAAAATTGGCAGAGTTCACTGCTGGGAAATCCCATTTTCTGTTGATTTTCCTGGTCTCAACAAGTCTCAACAGTTTCATATTGGGCTTATAGCTGGCTTCATCAGAGCAGCGTTTTAGGATTCTGGCAGTACCAACACAATATAAAACTACTCGTATGGAGAGATAAACAAAATGTATGAAACGAATAGAAATTGAATCATGCAGAAGAGAGGAGTTGGTTACAAAGATTTTAATAAACGGAAAGTGAGTGGTGAAGGGACATAGACGAGCAGAGAGCAAGAGATGGACTAAGAGTAGAAAGCAAGCCAAGAGGAGTGCAGAAAATGATTTTGCAGAAAATGGGAAACTCATCATCATAGGCAGTCCCTCACAATCGAGAAAAACTTGCTTCCACTCTAAGGGGTCAAGTTTCGGGCCGCGCCTAGAACTGCGCAGCCCCGCGACCCACGCCTGATTTACGCGCCGAAAACTTACCTCAATATTCTCCACTCCCTCAGCTCGATCCAGGCCCCTGCACTGAAAACAGTGGCCGGGACCTCTGCACATGCCCCTCCATCTCCTCTTCCCCTCCCGCCCCCCCCCCCCCATCTCCTCTTTCTCCCCCCCCCCCCCCCATCACCACTTTCCCCCCCCCTTCCCCATCTCCTCTTCCTCCCCCCCCCATCTCCTCTCCGCTCTCCCACCCCCCCACACTTCCTCCTCCCCCCCCCCCATGCTTCCTCCCACCCTCCCACGCTTCCTCCCCCCCCCCCCCCCCCCCACGCTTCAAAAAAATAGGAGCAACTCAGACTGAAACTTGACCCCTAAAAGTGAGTTCTCAGGTGGCGAAACAGTCCAATGCAGGAATTACAGTCTCTGTCACAGGTGGGGCAGACAGTGGTTGAAGGAAAGGGTGGGTGGGGAGCCTGGTTTGCCGCACACTCCTTCCGCTGCCCGCTTGATTTCTGCATGCCCTCGGCGACAAGACTCGAGGTGCTCAGCGCCCTCCCGGATGCTCTTGCTCCACTTAGGGCGGTCTTGGGTCAGGGATTCCCAGGTGCCGGTGGGGATATTGCACGTTATCAAAGAAGCTTTGAGGGTGTCCTTGAAACGTTTCCTCTGCCCACCTGGGGCACGCTTGCCATGTAGGAGTTCAGAGTAGAGCGCTTGCTTAGGGAGTCTCGTGTCAGGCATGCGAACGATGTGGCCCGCCCAACGGAGCTGGTCGAGTGTCATCAATGCTTCAATCATGGGGATGTTGGACTGAGCGAGAACATGGACGTTGGTGTGTCTATCCTCCCAGTGGATTTTCAGGATCTTGCGGAGACAGCGCTGGTGGTATTTCTCCAATGCTTTGAGATGTCTGCTGTATATCGTCCACATCTGTGAGCCATATGAGAGGGTGGGTATCACTATTGCCCTGTAGATCATAATTTTGGTGCCAGATTTGAGGTCCAGGTCTTCAAACTCTCTCTCTTCCTCAGGCAACCGAAGGCTGTGCTGGCACAGTGGAGGTGGTGTTGCACCTTGTCATCGATGTCTGCCCTTGCTTGATAGTAGGTTCCCGTGGTATAGAAAATGGTTCATGTTGTCCAAGGCCATGCCGTGGATTTTGATGACCGGGGTGCAGTGCTGTGTGGCGGGGTCAGGTTGGTGGAGGACCTTTGTCTTACAGATGTTTAGCGTAAGGCCCATGCTTTCATACACCTCGGTGAAGGTGTTGACGATGGCTTTGGAGTTCGGCCTTTGAGTTTGCACAGACACAAGCATTGTCTGCCTACTGTAGCTCGATGACAGGATGGGACGACCTTGGATCCAGCCTGGAGGTGACGAAGGTTGAACAGGTTCCCATTGGTTCTCTAGTTTCGTTCCACTCCAGCGGGGAGCTTGTTGAGCGTGAGATGGAGCATTGCAACAAGGAAGATCGAGAAAAATGTTGGTGCGATGACGCAGCCCTGCTTGACCCCGGTCCAGACATGGATTGGGTCTGTGGTGGATCCGTTGGTCAGGATCACGGCTTGCATGTCATCGTGGAGCAGGTGGAGAATGGTGACAAACTTTTGGGGGCAGTCGAAACGGAAGACGACGCTCCATAGTCCCTCGCAGTTGACAGTGTGAGGTCAAAGATTGCCATGTTCAAGGGTTGATGCTGTTCCCTGCATTTTGCTTCTAGTTGTTGCATGGTAAAGATCATGTCCATGTATCCCTTAGTGGATGGAATCCTCATTGTGACTCTGGGAGGAGCTCTTCAGCCACGGGGAGAAGACGATTGAGGAGGATTCTTGCAGTGGCTAACAGCAGGGAGATTCCTCTGTAATTACCACAGTCGGACGTCCCCCTTTTTGAAGATGGTCACGATTATGAGATCTCCCGGCATGCTCTCCTCCTTCCAGATAAGAGAGATGAGGTCATGTATTCGTGCCAATAATGTTTCTCCGCCATACTTTAGTGCCTCGGTGGGGATTCCATCTGCTCCTGATGCCTTGTTGTTCTTGAGCTGAATAATGGCCTTTTCCACCTCGTGCAGGGCTGGGGTTTTGCTGAGATGGTCAAGGACACTCGCTGAGGGCAGAATCTTGGTTAAGGAGATCTTTGAAGTGCTCCTTCCAGTGGGCCCTGACTGCCTTGGTGTCCTGAATGAGTGCCTCTCCGTTCTTGGCCAGCAATGGGATGGGGCCTTGGGTGCTTACGTGGTAGGTGGACTTGACTGCGCTGAAGAAACTTTGCACGTTGTGGTTGCTGGCCAACTGCTGGATTTCCTGTGCTTTCTCCACCCACCAACTATTCTTTAGGTTGTGGGCTTTTGTTGGACCTCGGCCTTAAGCCGCCTGCAGAGCTGCTTTGCTGCTCCCGAATTGGTTTGCTGCTTTTAGGTTCAGAAATGCCTTCCGCTTGCGGCTTATTAGCTCCTGGATCTCCTGGTCATTCTCGTCAAACCAGTCCTGGTGTTTCTTGGTTGAGTGACCAAGCGTCTCTTCGCAGGCGCTGGTTATGAAGCCCTTAAGGGCAGACCAGGCGGTGTGGGCACTCTGCGTCTCGGGGTCATCGAGGGTCACCAGGTTGGCAGTGAGGCATTGGCTCTATAGGGCTTTCTTAACTGTGTCTGAGTGCTCCAGCATTGATTTTTCTGCAGCATTATTTCTGTTGCCGTCGCTGTTTTGGGGCTATATTGATAATGATGGAGCGGATTAGGTGGTGGTCCGTCTGGCAGTCGTCGGCTCCTGTCATGGCGTGGGTGATGCCCACAACCTTCCGGTCCTTTGCTCAGACGATGACGTAGTTGAGCAGATGCCAGTGCTTGGAGCGAGGGTGTTGCCATGATGCCTTGTACTTATCGCTCTGATGAGTGGGAAGCAAGACAGTTAAAGGAAGCAAGTTTTTAAAAAAATGTGAGCAGTGCATGGGAGTTTAGCGAGTGATTGATGAATGAGCAACTTGAATAAAATCCTGCTATAAATAGACACACTTTTGCAAAAATTAAATGCATTGTTCTATCGATACAATTTAGAAAGTGTTCACTAATGGCAAGATGCAGGCATCGGCTGGACTGGAGGTGAGGTAATGAGAGAGAGAGAGAGATAATTGATCTTGCACACCTGGCACTGGTTACAACATGGCAGTCACCTGTACGTCATTTTCATGACAAGTTTGACAATTCAATAATTTCTTTGCATAAGTGACCAAATTTACATTGTACAGATATCCTCATTTATTTTCCTCCTCTTTCACGTGACTCTTTTTACTGCCTTGTGCTTTTTACAATCTCCTTATTTAATTTCCTTTCTTTTAATTTCATCCCTCCCTCCAAAGTTGCAGACTCCTCCTGAAAAACAGTTCCAGGAGGGGGTCATTTGCCCTCCAGGACCTCGCCTGATGAGAGTTCCCATTTTTCCATTTGAGATGTCACGGTGAATGTTGGCGAGATGTTTGGCGTATGTATGCCTATTTATGACTTTCAAGCAATGGTGATTGGATAGCAATAATGGAAGATTCCCTCTGTTCCTTGTACGTAACAAAATCATTGTTTATTAATAATTTCTGATCTCGCCTAACATTGTGGACAGAGGAAATCTTCGCAGTACTTGAGAACTAGCTAATATTTTCTCTCCCCACTCCCCAACTTTTACCTAGGGTCTGTGAGTCTGATTATAGTGTCTGGGCTCAAATCAACAAATGTAGTATGATTGAACTGTAATCTGTATTCAGGCCCACATAGGATTGTACAGTTACCAACAGAGCTCTCCGGGAGCCCTCATTTAATTTGTTGATTCTGATAAATCAGTTGAAAAAACGCTCTTTTTTTTTTTTGTTCAGCTTTGACCAGGCAAGCTGATTCATATTTCCATGTTTAAAATCCTCATTTTAATCTTGAAATCCCTCCTTAGCCTCACCCTACTCTTATCTGTATAATTGCCTCCAGCATTACATACCTCATCTCACAACCTTTGGTTCTCCGATTTTGACATTTTATGCATCCTGCCCACTCTTTGTCCCATCATTAGTGGCAGAGCCTTCAACTGTCTTGACCATACTCTCTCGGACTCTCTACCTAAACTTCTCCACCTCTCCCTATGCTTAAAAACCTTCTCCGGATCCATCTTTTTAACCAAGTTTCAGTCATCTTTCATAACTGTCCCTCACTGGTTCAGTGTCCGTAAATGCAAATAGCTGGTCATACTTCAGATGGAGCTCCCCAGCTAACAGCATTGTGGGAGTACCTTCACCACATGGAGTGCAGTGGATCAAGAAGGCGGCAGTCCACCACCACCTTCTCAAGGGCAACTGGGGATATGCAATAAATGGCAGCCTTGCCAGCGACGCCGATATCCTGAGAATGAATTTTTAAATGAATGTATGGAAATTTCTGAATTGCACTTCAAATTTTTTTTTAAAAAGTCAGCCATTTGCAGTATACAGTGAATCTTTCCCATCAATAGAAAGGAACTTCTATATGACCTCAGGCGATGCACCTTTTTGGGGAAAAAAGCAGAAGAAAAGCTAATCTGACCTCTAATTGACCAGAATACACAAGAATAACTACCTTCTAGTTGACTCAGAAAGGCACAGCAGTTAGACCTTAAAGCAAACATAGTTACATATGGCACAAATAATACATTGGGCCCAAGTTTCCACATGATTTGCGCCTGATTTTTAGGAGCAACTGGTGGAGAACGGACTATCTTAGAAATTGCAATTCTCCACATTTTTTTTTCTGCAGTTCTAGTCAGGTAGAACAGTTCTACTTTGGAACAGAATTTTTTCTTCAAAAGGGGGCGTGTCCGGCCACTGACGCCGGATTTGAAAGTTTCCACAGTGAAAACGTACTTCAAACTAAAGTAGAATGGAGCAAGTGAAGATTTTTGTAGAACTGAAAAAACCTGTTCTACACATTAAAAAATCAGGCGCAGGTTACAAATTAGGTGTCCAGAACGAGGTGGGGGCGGGGGGAGGGAAGTCATTAAATTCTATAATAAATCCTTATTTATACTTATACAAATAAATCCAACCTGAATAAACATTTATAAGAAAAGAAAAGATTAAATAAACCATCTTCCTACCTGTGTGAAAGTGCTTCAGGCAGGCCTTTCGAGACCGAAGGCTGAACGGGCCGGCCCCGTCCCCAGCACCAGATTTACAGATAGGTGGCGTCGGGTCGGAGGGAGGGAGGGAGGGATAGATCAGGTCGGATGCAGTCGGGGAGCGAGAGAGAGGGGGAGAGAGAGAGATCAGGTCGGATCCAGTCCGGGAGCGGGAACAGGAGCTCGGGGTGGGGGGGGGGGGGGGGAGAGCGGGAACAGGAGCGCGGGTCAGGTCCAGGCGGGGAGCGGGAACAGGAGCTCGGGTCGGGTCCAGTCGAGGGGGGAGCGGGTGTCGGGTCTGGTCCGGAGGCAGTGGCGGGGGGGGGAGAGCGGGTGTCGGGTCTGGTCGGGGGGGGGGGAGCAGGAGCTGGCCGTGGGAGGAGCCTTATTCATGCAGCCCCAGTGAGGCCATTCGGCCAGGGCTAGGGGCTGCGTGCTTCGGGCCCCTCCCACACAGTTCGGCGCCTGGAGCTACTGCACTTGCGTGCCCACTGTAGCGCGCATGTGCAGAGGTCCCGGCACTGTTTTCAGTCATGGACCTGGCTACGCCCCCCTACAGCTCGTGCTGCGCTGCGCAGAGGGCCTGCAGGGAGGTGGAGAATACGGAGGATTTTTTTAGGCGCACTTTGTGGCGCGAAAAACGGGGGTCCAGGTCGGGACTGCGCCGTTCTAGGCGCGTGTGGAAACTTGAGCCCATTGTGCTTCACATGGTGTAATACTCTTGTCCTAATGAAACAGCATATCCAACTTAGAATGAGGTGTGCTACAGGAGATCTGCGAGTATTTGTAAAATCTAAGTGAGGAATTATACCATGATAGTTTACTTCAACATCAAAACATTTTTGATGGGTTCTAGCACTCTTGGAAAAAAGGAACTTGATCATTTTAATTTATCTGATGTGCATCTGAGGAACTTTTAGCAGTTCTGTAGCCAGCAATAAAATGATGTCCTTGTTGTGCTATAGCCATGTTATTCCACGTCTCTGCTGAAGAAACTTTTAATATAATGGTTAAAAAGCTCCCATTAATTCCTGAGTTTCTGTAAGTTAATAAGTAGCAATTTATTTACTCGCCTACCCAACGAGTGGTCCAATATGTTGTTGAAAGCTTGTATTTCCACCCTGTAGTCAAATTTAATTCTAATAACGGTTTGAGTAAGTTGATAGTTAGGGATATTCTAATGTAATGGTGGAAGATATACAAAAATAATGGCTATCTTCCCAATTTCTTTCAAGTTTCCACTCTGCTATTGTATCTGCTCGGTGCTTAAGCCAGAGAGGGTGAATGGTCTAGTCCATGAACGTTTCTGTAGCCACCATGTGTATAACAATTTTAATCTTTCAAGCACCACGGTGGGTTTACTAATCTGGGTGCTGGATTACTCTGGCAATTCACCTCAAAGTGTATTTGCTAAGCACCCCTCTTCCTGGATTGATGTATAAACCTGCATTAAACATGCGACTGGGTGGCTCTTCCAAATCTTGATTTTTGATTGGCTGGATTTCAGTCAATGAAAGTTTGCTTTTTCAAAATTTGTTTTGATCTCCAAAAGGGATCAAGAGTGAGACAAAGTAAAGTCAAATTCAAAGGATAGGCAAGATAGAATATATTACATTAGATGAAAAAATAGCATAACATTGAAAGTGGAAGAAACAAGCAAAAATAGAAGTAGAAAAAACAGTGGGGGTGATACAATTATTAAAACTGTATTATGTTAATTTTATTGGGTTGAGGCTTATCTTGCAGTCATAAAAGAATTCCTGATTGTTACTGTCATAAGTATTTTCAGCACCCAAGTATCTGCTGAAAACAGAATTGATTGGCTCGGGTGCAGATAAATTTCTGTTACAAAAGCAAAATACTGCGGATGCTGGAAAACTGAAATAAAAACAGAAAATGCAAGAAACACTCAAAAGGTCAGGCAGCATCTGTGGAGAGAGAAACAGATTTAACGTTTCAGGTCGAAGTCCCTTCTGTTGTCTGCCTGTTGGTCAGGATACCAGTTTGGGAATGTCACATTCTTGCAGCTATAGGAAGATCCCAGGAGGTGAACATTGCTTGTGGAAGGCATGTTGGGAATATTTAAGAAAAAAAAATGGGTGCACTACAGCAGCTACACCACAGCACTGACCTGCTAACTAAGAGACTCAAGAATGAGTGAAATCTTGACCACCGTATGTAGCCTGGTTACACTTCGAACTTCAATAATTTGAGTTGTTTAATTAAAGGAGAGGAAATGTGTCCTGAGGGTGAAAACTTTCAAACTTTGAAATTGTTAAAAATGCATCAGCTAATTTATATAAATGAGTTGATTGAAAGATTTGGAATAATTTCATTATTCCAAAATGTTGGATTATGTGATCTGTCCCAGATAACCATTTATGAATAACAAACTGTATCATTGATACACTACGTAATGTTTGCAGTTAGGTAGTTGTAAGCCATTGTACAGCTCAAGTCCAAGGAAGTAATAAAATCTCTGTTGACATAAATTGAACCAAATCACAGAGTGCCACACATATATGCCACACATATATGCAACAGATATGTATTAGATATAGATAGAGAGCGATAGGAGAGCTCTTTATATCTTGCAAATGCTAAGTTGCTTTTCATCAAAAATTTGTGGTAGAGATGCACTTGAAAATTGACTTTGCTAGCTCATTAAATGTGAAAAATGCTGAATTCTTTTTCCATATATATAAGAACCAACAGATATGCATTAGAAGTGGACAACTGAAAAATATGCCAAAACTTGGTTTGGTGAGTTTAAAGCTTGGGAGTTGTCCTTGAAATATCTGTCTGATAAAATTTTCTATCAATATTTGGGCAGTAATTGGTGTCTTTATTAATTTCTTATCAAATAACTTGTCTTGCCTAGTAGAACTTAATTTCAGCGCATGTCAGTTAATGGGGACTTGATTAATGATAGCATTTCTGCAAAGCTGGCAACATATCCAGCATTCAGATGTGGTTGCTTAACAGAAAATATTGGATTAAGGAAGTAATGTTTCTTCCTCAGGATTGTTCTCATTAAGACGTTCTTTGATTATATGCAACCAATTGGCAATTCTCCTGTAGCATTACCTTAAATGGATGTCATTTCTTTGTTGGGCAACCTGTTTTGAATAAGGCTTATCGTAATGTAAAACCTGATGTATATTTTTATCAAGTATTTAGTATTAACTAAAAATTTTAAATAAATACTGCCAATCTGATTAGTGTGATGTTTTTGAATTGACCATTGCCCAAAATTTGACGGGTGAAATGCTCAGAAGGAAGTATTTCCAATTGGTGAACTGACGAACAGAAGAAATTCTGTCATTTGCAATACTCTTTGCATTGACATTGGGTTTGCTTGATTTATAATCAGGATTTCTTGCATCATGATATTTTTTGTAGGGTGGTGGCCAGTTTTACTACACTGTTTTTCTTTTACCCCTTTTCAGCTTTTTCAATCAAAACAAATTAAGTATATTAAAAAATTGTTCATTACAGGTGTATTAATTAAAGGGCTGTGATAAATGACAGTACAATCTACCAGCAGCATGCTGACATGAGCAATGATTTTGCATGTTAAAGTTTAAATATGAGATGTGCAGCCAGAGGTGAATTGTCTGTCAGTGAGCTTGATTTAAATACGAAGCGTGTGTTTAGTTTTGTCAGCTACCAACATTTTTGTTTGAGACCTGAAATTGGTGCAGAAACAATGATGATCTATTTCAAACTAACATAATAAATTTAAGATTTTAAGAGCTTAACTCTGAACCTAGAAGGTCGTTGTCATGACACTAATTGAAACATTTCCCTAATGAATCAGTTGTTACACGATGTGCAACTGTAAAAACTGTATAAATCAGCCAGTGGCAGATCTTGATTACACTGGAGGAAGGGAGAAACTAAGGAATTCAAGTCTTGTAAAGTTTTACTTTTGGTGCAAGTATTTCTAACACTTAGTGGAGCTGATTTTCTGTGCAGTTTGCATATTTTTGGTGACGGGAGTTTTATGGCTTTATTGATGTGAGTATACCATGATGTGGGGTATTGTATGTATTAAGCTATAAATGTATGCAACCCACAAGCCCAAGCTATCCAATCTGCAAAGCCATGTTTATGCCCTGAATTTCTGCACGATCAATCAACTGAATTTTTTTCGGTGAAGTTGCGAACCTTTTGCTAAAGCAATTCTTAATAAATCTGGCAGCAGTAGTGACTGCACTGAAACACTTTTTTCAGAACAGTCTAGCTTAACCTTGCATTGATCGGTAGTCACACTTATAACCAAAATGCTTCAGGTTCAGTTGTAAGAATTAGCTAACCCCAAACTGCTCAGCGTTTGAAGGGAATCAGCACGATGAGTTCACATGTTGCCCAGATCACAATTTCTTCCCATCTTCCTACAATCCTGCAGATTTTTGCTCAAATATTTCTTCATATTGTATGAGTGAAGGTGCTCCCCTGTAACTCCTCCATTCTCTTTTTTTTTTAAGTGTTTGATTCCTGTTGGGTTGTGGTTTTGCAGAACAGGCAAAACTCCAGGAACTCTCCTACATGAGCAGGGACAGTATCGGCAGCCTTTTTTGTGGTGGTGCGCATCCCCCCTCAGCCCAAAAACGAATTGCATATTGGAAGTTAGGCATGCTATTTTTTTAAATTATCCAATTTTGGTGTCTGCCTTGGTTCAGTGTTAGTGGTAGCATTCATCTAGTAGAGATTGGCTAACTGAGCACACCCTGGGAATCAAACCTGGATCTTCCAATCCATGTGTCTCGGTGCTTCACCAGGTAGTGTTTTTACCCAATAGGTCACTGGGGGTGCTGGACACAATCTTGGTTTTCTCTCTTTTCACCCCCGCCCCGCCCCGCCCCCCCCCCCCCCCCCGGAGTGTTATGAAGATTGTCACTAGCATATACAATACTGTATGGCAGTATAGGTTCTCTTATATATGCATCAGTTTGTTGTAATACTGTACCACCCATAGTAATCATCATGGTCAGTAAAAACACAAACACAATGCAAAATCAGCAATTTTTATTGACATTAATGTCCTATCAGTGGAAAACTGATTCTCTGCAAAGCTTCAGTCCTTATGATCATCTTGATTTATTTGTGTCCTGTGGCCCTTGTCCTAGGTGTGTGATTAGGCCTCCTTCAAAACAAGCCCATTTAACTTTATAGTTGTTAAGATTATTGATAGTTCACATGAACATATATAGTTCGAACATTTTTGGTGCTTAATAATTAGAAAATTCTTGGTGATAATTTCCCTTTTAATTTTAGTACCTCTCATTCTTGTCTAAGAAAAGCAACATGGAGTTTGTTGAAGAATACTTGTTGAGATATTGATATGGGTCTAATATTCCTGTAAGCCTTCAATGAAACTAGTGTAGGTTTAGTTGACATTAACACCCGTGTTTGCCATTTGTCCTTTTTCATTTTCAGTTTATAATTTTCATCTTTTTATCAGGTTGATGAGAGACAAAAATTTTGTTTATAGTGCATACTTGGAATAATTTTCAGATTTTTTTTCATTACTTGCTTTTTTTATGCCTAAATTCAGTTTGGATAATACAGTTTTTGTTTTTATTTGTGTAGTATTCGTACTTCATTACCCCCGATACGAGTGGACTGCCTACAATACCCGAAAGTGTAAGTACTGTGAATAATTGTACATGGCTTTCATTTCAGGTTGCACATTTCATAGGAGAGTATTTTCGTTATTTTACTGAACAGCACTTAAAAAAATAATTGTAAATCATCCTTCGACCTCTAACATTTGTGCTGAGTATATTTGATTCACATGACGGCCAAATCTTTACCTGTATATTTTAAGGGTTTAATGTCTGAAATATAACAAACCAGAAATGGTGAGAAAAATATTTTCATGTGCTTCTGAATAAAAAGGAATCGGTCTTTATGAATGTTAAATCAAAATATAATTCACAATGGTACCTGTTACAAAAGGGTTAGCCAGTATTTTTATTGGATACAGTTTAAAAATGACCTGATAACTTTGTTTACCATGTAGACATATTTTGTATTAGATTTAATCTAATTGAATCTCTAGCTGTGAGAGGCCAGTGAAGTATGAAAAACCAGAAGAATATGGAGTTTAGCCTCATTAGGAGTTCAGCTTTGAGGTGCAGTTGAACATGAGTTTTTATCGACACGTAATACATGTGTGAAGCAAATGAGCAGATTTTGACTTTTGCAAGATTTTGGTTGCAGTGCAAGTTCCTGGTCAGTATACACCATCCTGGAAAGTGATGTATGTGACGAGTTCAGTTTAGCTGAAATGTTGAGGGACAAGTAACCTACTAAAACTCACTGTCTATCTTAACCATGAAGTGCAAGAGAGCTGCTGATAGCTTTGGAACTCTACTCCCTCAGCAGTCACTGCCATTGGGGCGAAAAGAGGAACGAGGATTTTGGTGGTTTTCACAAAATTATGGACAATTCCCCCAAATCCAATTTTCTCAAATTACCCTAAAATATAATAGCTAACCATCTTCATCTAGGAACGTACATTCATCTAAATTTCCAATGTTTTTCTGTTCGTGATTTGTACAAAGAACGAGGTTGAACAAACAACTCGTATTGATTCATAAATACCATTTTGGAGCTATTTGTTTTCAAGCAAAAGATAAACGTGAAATAAATACAATTGTGTATTTTTTAAATATAGAATATTAAATCTAAACAACCTTGCCCATTAAAAAAAACAGAATTCCAAATCTTATAACGCAAGCAACAAAATGTTCAACTGAAGCAGAATTTTATTTTGTATAATTTGCTTATTATGAATATTCCATTTTCACGTTGCAGAGAAATATGACAGAATATTTTGTTGCTGTGGATGTCAACAACATGTTGCAACTTTATGCCAGTATGCTGCACGAACGACGCATTATTATTACCTCCAGTAAACTTAGCACTGTGAGTACTTGTGTCACCTAATGGGAAGGGGATTTTTTTAATCTTGCAGCTTTTTGTCTCAAAGGAAACTACACACAAAAGATTTATCCCATTCCATTCCTGATATACAACGTCAAAGCACTGTATGAGAGATGGCTTTGACTTGGCTTTTGTATGCACAAAAGTCCAAGCTCAACAAGGTCTTCTCGGCTATATTCAGATAAATTAATTATTGCTGGTTATCAGAAGAGGAGAGGTTTTTGACTCTTCAGAGCTCATTTAACTGTCTTGTAACGAATGTAGAAGATTCTTGAGGGCCTTGTATTCTTTATTACTCACTTGGGGCTTACAATGCCAAGGCTACTTCAGAGAAAACAAAAGACCATGATAAAATTGGTTACCTCAAGCTGTAATAAGTAAATTCATTCCTGCTTCTGAAACAGCAGCTAGGGAAAATGTAATAGTACTGTTTTAGAGTAAGGCTGCTCGTGCTTTGTGGTTGAAGAGGGGCTTTTTCTGTCATGTTTTCAAGGCTTTGCACTCAGATAGTGGAACCAAGTATCCTGAATGCCTATTTATAGTGCTTAGGTAATTCAAAGCCAGCTATTGCTTGTCAACCAAAATGAACAGACCTATTGTGCACAATAAAGGGGCTTAGCTCTCGTTATCGGCATGGACACAAAGGGCCGAAATGGCTTCCTTCCATGCTGTAAATTTTTGTGAAATTTCTACGATGACCTATACTAAATTAAAAGTAAGTTTTTATGTGTGCGCTATAAGACAAAGTGAAATTGTCTGTAGAGATGAATGAAGTTCCAGACTGGCCGAGAGATCTGTAAGATTATTAATGCCCCAATAACATTCTACATTAGGTGAGGAAGCAGCATTTAGTAAATAGACTTAACATCAACCGAATCTCCAAAACTTTGTTTTGAGGATTGGAACTGACTCACTTCAATACTAATGGGCTACTTTGTTTATTTACATGGATTTTGTTTTATACCAAAAGGGCGTTGAATCGTCCCCACCTTCTCGGGCTTATTTGCAATCTTTCAGTTCTTAACATATATTCATGGCTAGTTAAAATGCTCCAACACTCCTGTCGGTGACTAATAATATGTGTCCCAGTGTCTGAGTTCCTATAGTTAGTGATCTCCATCCCTATCTTCTGCGACTGCCCATAAAGTTGGGTATTCCCAGAATCCCTCTACCAAGTGGGATGTGTTGAAGCATTTAAAGTGCACAACAGTCTTTGTCAACTTTCCTTCCTGATCGTAGTAATTCTTGCCATTGAAATTAAGATAATCCCCTCCTTTGTTATTTTTCAAAGCGTCCTTTTTCGAAAGATCCCATTTCTCACCATTAGATGCAAGATGAAATATGTTAAAACAAATATTGCACCTGGATGAATCCTTAGTAATAGTTTGTTAACAAGTGTTCTCTCTTGACTCTGTTTCGCCTAAGCCTCCCTTTTGTTCTCGAGCATATCTGGTCATGTGTGTTTATCGTAAGTTGAGAATTGTTTTCAGACTGGTCTGTAGCTTCAGTTTTGGTATAATTTACTGTTTTGTTGGATCTCAGCCTTGAACTGCCTGTAATATTGCTTTGCTGCTCCCGAGTTGGGTTTTTGCTCTTGCGATCTGTTAGTTCTTAGATTTTCTGATCATTCTCATCAAACCAGTCCTGGTGTTTTCTGGTTGAGTGACCAAGTGTCTCTTACAGGCACTGTTGTAGAGGCCTGGAGGGCAGATCAGGTGCTGTGGGCATTCTGCGTCTCAGGGTCATCAAGCAACGCTAGGTTAGCTGTGAGGCACTGGCTGTATAGGGCTCTCTTAGCAGGGTCTTTAAGTGCCCCGGCATTGACTTTTTTGCGGCACTGCTTCTGCTGTCCCCTCCGCTTTGGGGCTATGTTGATGCCGATGATGGATCGGATTAGACAGTGGTCCGTCCAGCAGTCATCAGCTCCCGTCATGGCGCGGGTGATGGCACCTCCTTGCGATCCCTGGCTCGGACGATGACATAGTCGAGCAGGTGCCAATGGGTTTGGAGCGAGGGTGTTGCCACGATGCCTTGTATTTGTCCCTCTGGCGGAACAAGGTGTTGGTGATGAGAAGTTCATGTTCTACAATTTTTGTCAGGAGTTGGGTACGGTTGGAGTTGACTTTCCCTACCACCTCTCTGCCAATCACGCCTCCCCAGAGGTCTGTGTCTTTGATGACCCTGGCATTAAAGTCACCTCGGAGGATCAATTTGTCATCCACGTTTGTTATCAACAAAAGCAGACATTGATGACGAGATTCAACATCGCCTCCAGTGAGTCAGCGCAGTCTTCGGCCGCCTGAGGAAAAGAGTGTTTGAAGACCAGGCCCTCAAATCTACCATCAAGCTCATGGTCTACAGGACTGCAGTAATACCCACCCTCCTGTATGGCTCGGAGACATGGACCATGTACAGTAGACACCTCAAGTCGCTGGAGAAATACCACCAACGATACCTCCGCAAGATTCTACAAATCCCCTGGAAGGACAGACGCACCAACATCAGTATCCTCGTCCAGGCTAACATCCCCAGCATTGAAGCACTGACCACACTTGATCAACTCCGCTGGGCAGGCCACATTGTCTGCATGCCGGACACGAGACTCCCAAAGCAAGCGCTGTACTCTGAACTCTTTCATGGCAAACGAGCCAAAGGTGGGCAGCGGAGATGTTACAAGGACACCCTCAAAGCCTCCTTGATAAAGTGCAACATCCCCATCGACACCTGAGAGTCCCTGGCCAATGACCGCCCTAAATGGAGGAAGTGCATCCAGGAAGGGCATTGAGCGCTTCGAGTCTCATCGCCGAGTGCATGCAGAAAACAAGCGCAGGCAGCGGAAAGGACATACGGCGAACCTGTCCCACCCTCAACGACTGTCTGTCCCACCTGTGGCAAGGGGCTGTGGTTCTCGTATTGGACTGTTCAGCCACCTAAGGACTCATTGTAAGAGTGGAAGCAAGACTTCCTCGATTCCGAGGGACTGCCTGTGATGATGAATTTACTGTCTGCAGTAATCAAATCTCCATTTGTAAGTTGAGCGTGAGTATCTCTTGTTTTTGTCCTCTTGCTGGCTGGTGAAATTCAGTAAGGGCTAGACTTTCACTTCACCTCGCCCATATATCACCCAAAACGGCCTTTCATTGCCCATTTTGACAAAAAAGTGGAAATTCAGGCTGGATCATCACCAAAAAATGATCCCCCTGACTTTCGGCTCATATCACCAAGCTAATTGCTGAGGTAATCGCCTGCACGTCGCCCAGCCCAACTTTCGGTACATCGCCAGGCTGATCGCTTGCCGAGAACATCGCTGGAGAATAGTTGCTTTTTTCTGGCCTTCCTCACAAAATTCGGCACTACGGATGCCATTTTGAACGTCTGAGGAAGGGAGAAGACTGCTAAAAGGGGCTTTTAACATCCTTTTACTGATAGATCCAATCACAATCACATTTATACTTATATTTATATTTAAATGTACAACAGTTGCATTCATGTTTTAACTTAACTTGTGCTATTAAAAGACAATGCACAAAAATTGTAAGATTCAACAACATTTTATTAACAATTTCAATTTTAAACGCCCCCAGCTCCCTCCAACAGCAACAGTAGTAAGACGAACAAGAAAAACATGAACAACAATAACATCTCCTCCCTACCTACAGTCACGTTTCCCTTCAGATCCTGGACCGCCCGTTTTGGTCCCCCAGTACCAAGAAGACGTGGGCGTGCAGTGGGCAACGGCGACACTTCCTGCCATGGTGGGGTAATGATGGCACGATCGGCTGTTGGGGGGGCGGGGGGGTGTTGGAGGGGAAGACAAAGCATGGGCAGGGGCATTGTCTTCCAAGTCAAAAGGAAATGCTTCCTCCTGACTCGCTTGTGTGCTGGGGGTTGTGTTTCGATCGATCACGGCACCTTGGGGTGCAGCGCCGTGCTCAGCCAGCAACACATCTCCTCCGCTTGGGCAGCAGACACCCGGGAAAATTCCCATGCGAACCGCTGGAGATGCTCGCGATTTATCGCGACTGTCTCCTCGCACAGGGAGATCAAACCCTCTATCGAATCGTCCACTGCAGGCAAGTGCTGAGCTCGCTGACCCGACCTCCGTGGGGTTGGCGTGCGCATTATAACGCACCTTGGCATTGCCAGCTGCACGCCACTTGGTCCCGGTGCCTCTTCAGTCGCAATAGCAATTTCCACGGTGGCCGTCGGTTCATCCCCCTCTGGCTTCCTCCATTTCTTCCTCCTCCTCTGGCTCGGTCGTATCCGTCTCCACTTGCGCCTCTGGTTGACCTTCAAAGCACAATTGAGCCGATAGAGCTTATTAAAACCGAAGGGTACACATTACCGACAAGACTTTACAAATTAATGTATCATGTGGATTTAACTGCCCCAGAAGACCTGCCACGGCTGCATCAATCGCAGATGGACACGGGTTTATGGGGAGCGTACAGAGAAGGGGACAGTGGGACAGATGACCTTCCCCTGTTCTTATTGCTTATGTTCTTATGTTGTCAACCTGAGAGTAGCACAAAGGCCGCATTCATGACATGACATGACATCATCTGTACATTGCATTTTAATTAAATGATGTTGCATTACTTTAAAACTGTTTCACGCATTACTCACGTGACACATGGGAGGGTTCCGCAACACTACAGGTGGTGGCCGAGCGACTGGTGGTCCCCACCAGTGCTGCTGCACGCTCCTCCAGCTCACCTTAAAGTCTGTACGTAAGCAGGATCCCCTCCGGTGCACCTCCGCTGTGCCCTGTTGTTAGATATCTTCTGAAAACGTGAAAAGAACATGGCATAAGCTAATTGACTAGGTAGTTTCATGGAAAGACAACAGCTTCAAATGTTACATGCAAATGAGATGCACAATTGATGCACGGTTATAACAAAGAACAGCGTGTTTTGGATCTACATATTTATATATGCGTATGTATGTAAGAATTTACAAAATTTAATTCAATCCAGGAGATTTACTATTACAGTTTTAATTACAATCTTCATCAATACAATATAAAATCTGTACTTACTCTAACTGACTCCACAAGGCTGTTCCAGCGCTTCCGGCATTGGTCGGGCCCCCTTGCCTCCTGGGACGCCGAGGAGACAACGTCCGCAATCTCGGACCACAGCTTCCTGTACGCCCGGGGTGGAGGTTTGCCCCTAGCACCCCGGGTAAGTTCTGCCCACCTGGAGTGGAGCTCCTCGACGTTGGCCTCATCCGAAAACGGCTTTGCCCTTTACCGACCCCCATCCACGCTCTTAGACGATGATGAAGATGACATCTCGACAATTTATCCAACTCTCCAACAGCAAAAAAAACTCAACAAAACTCCACAAATCTACTCCCTCCAACTCCAACAACTCTCTCCCTTATCTCTCCTCTCTCTCTCCCCAACGGCCTTCTGCGCTTCTGTGATTGACCCCTGACCTCCCGAAATGTGCTGTCAACTGGAAAAAATTTTTTTAAATCGCATGCGCAGAAGGCCGTTGCTAGGGAAGCTTTTGCCTTCCACATCGCTGGCTGTTTGTTGGGCGAGCGTCACATCGCTGACCTTTTGCATCGCCCATTTGACATCGCTGGCCTATTGCAGAGTGGAAAATCGCCATCCAAAAAATGGGCGATGAGCCAGCGATCAGCAAGGCTGAGACACTGAACATCGCCCATTTTGGGGGCGATAGACAGCAAAGTGGAAAGTCTAGCCCAACATGTTTTCTTAATGGTGTTCTGTAGAAGCTAAAAGCAGTTGCTGTGACCATGAAATATAAATGAACGATCTTAGCAATTATGCTGGAAAGATGAGATTTGGAACTGAAGGAAAATTGCAAGCAAAAACAGAAAATGTTGGAAACATTCAGCAGGTCAGACAGTATCTATGGAGAGAGCAGACCAGCTGAAGTTTCTGCTAGATGGAAAGACAAAGGGCTGGATTTTAGGCTTTGCCGTTTTCAGGAGGAAAACGGAGACGGGGCGGGAAATTTACCACCTGATTAACATTTGCACTTTGTGGAGCAACTTTTGTCCTTTGGGCCCTGCATGGACACAGCATAAAAGGAGGCGTTGTACTACTTTTGCGCAGCTTCTTCCGTTTAAAAGCCGGTGAGCGGCTGCGCGAGACCTCCAGTTCGCTGCGCAGCTTAGGGGGCAATGTTGCTTGTAACCCCCACCCCCAACCCTCCAGCCTGTGTTTCCCCCACTCTACCAGATACTATTCTCCACATTAACAACAGTTAATCTTTAAGTTAATCTTTAAAGCTGACTTTGTATGAAATGTTTACGACCTTTCATGCAGCACAAAGTGTGATGTCATGCCGTGGTTATCGTCTAGTTACAGTTGATATCACAGGCTCACATGGCTGATAAGAACCTGAATGCTTCAAGGTCTGTGCTCAACTTTCCCTTGTGGGAGATAGACACGTTGCTTGAATCTATCTTGTCGAATTTTGAAATTTATGGTTTCATAGATTCTGGAATAGAACTTTTTATTTAAAAAAAAATGGTTGGTTTGTGCGAGTTGCGATTAGCAGTGTTGAATTCACAAATTTACAGTCTTTGTTCTATTGCTCAATTTGGACCTTTTTGGCAAGCTGCCATAAACAGGTTTGTGGTTTTAGATTCTTCCCCAATAAACTGAAGTAAATATATCTTTATAATTGTGAAACCAAGAAAATAAATTGTTATAATTTTTGCCACTAGAACTTGAAGGATTAAATTAAATGCATTTTATGGTATTCAGCAATCCCAATTTCAAGTGACTCCAGGTTGAACATTTCTTTTCTTTTTATGTATAATTTGCATTTCTTCTTTCATGCTCTTTATACAATTTTGTTAGTATAGCATGAATTAAATAATGTCCTTTTTCCATTTGTAGAAACATTGTCGCACTCCTGTTGGCCAAATAGTACATACATCAACAATCTCATACATTTAGCGATTAATTCATCTGACGGCTAATTTAATTTAACGGGATCAAGATGGAATAGTGCAGAATAATTGTACATAATTACCCATGGCCAGTTAAACACTCCACGAAAGATATGACCTGTTTGTTCCTATACCAGAGTTATAGGCATCTGTATTTGTGAATATCTTAATTTCTTCTGGTGCAAGACCATCTCACTTGACCCTGTCTATTATTGGCATGAATTTTTACATGGAATGTATAGCACAGAAACTGGCCATTCAGCCTTACCAGTCAATGCCGGTATTTATTTTCCAGGTGGGCCTCCTCCCACCCCTCCTCATCTAACCCTATCAGCATAACCTTGTATTCCTTTCTCTCTGATATGTTTATCTAACTTCTTAAATGCATCTATGCTATTTGCCTCAACTACTCCTTGTGGTCGCGAATTCCACATTCTCACAAAGAACTTTCTCCTGCATGCTCTATTGGATTTATTATTGTATATTTATGGCCCCTAGTTTAGATATCCCCCACAAGTGAAAACCTCTTCTCTACACGTACCCTATCTAACCCCTTCATAATTTTAAAGATCTCTTATCAGGTCAACCCTCAACCTTCTCTTTTCTAGAAAAAGAGCTCGAGCATGTTCAGTCTTTTAAATTTTAAAGAATTCTCTTCCCCGATTCTCCACCGTTATTTTTTGTTAGGTTAGAATTGCTAAAATGTCTTGACACAGTTGAAAGAGTTCACATTATGTCAAATAAGCAATGGATTCACCCTCAGCCCCTGTGCAACTAGGCAGCCTGGAGCAATGTATTATCAGGAAATTCAGAACTTGAATATATTGTTAATGTTATTATATTATGTCTAGCATTTTGAAAGTTTTTAAAGAGAAACTCAAAGTGCCTCAATGTGATGGTTTTGATTGATTTAAGATTAGGTTTAATTTGCACAAGTGTTATGGTAACCCAGTGAAGCATAAACATAGAATTGGTCGCCCTTCTGAAGTAGTTATCTGTGAGGTCCTCAAACAAAACATTATTTTTATAAACTGTTTATTCTCAGAAATTTAGTCTCTTGTGCTGCAGGTCCAGTTTTGCAGTGAGTACATCCCTAATTTTAGGTGTTTACTGAAGAAACAATGCATCGCGTTTGCTAAAATAAAGGTGAGAAATTGCCCTCGTCTGTCAGCAATGGGATCAATTATCAATTCAAATAAAACTAGCACAGCGATTAAAATTATAATTTATCCATGGTCTCATCCCTCCCTATCTATGTAAGTTCGTCCAGGACTACAACCCTCAGCTATCTGGGCTCCTTCAATTCTGGCCTCTTGTGCATCCCCAATTTTCATCACTCCACCATAAATATCTCCTCCTCTACCTCACCCCCTTAAAGCTTATCTCTTTGACCAGCTTTTGGTCATTTGTCCTAATGTCGTCTTATGTGGCTCAATGTCAAATTTTGTTTGATAACACTCCTGTGAAGCTCTTTGTGATGTTTTACTACCTTAAAGTTGCTACGTAAATGTAAGTTATCTATGTTTATTAAAAGTTTTGCATGTAGCACATATTTCTCTCAGAAAAGGATGAGGCGTAGGAGGAGTGGTGCTATGGTCTAGAAGTATTGGGGAGGGGAATCCTTGGGTCGGAGATTGGTGGGAGAGCAGTTCCTGGCTATGGAAGTACTAAGTGGTATTCTGGGAGTCTGGAACTAGAGAGACGGTGGTTTTGGGATGTGAAAACTTAGTTGAGGGTGGGGAGGGGGGGTGGGGAAAGCTACTTGGGGTGGTATTTGCATAGCATGTCTGTGGTTTCTGGGATTTCTAGAGTGTGGAAGTAACGGGACACACCCAAGGGCCTGATAGCACTGGAATGGGAGTCCTGGTGACTTGAGAGCAGAGAGACAGAGTCATCAGTGAGTCCTGTAATGGGGAGCTTAGTTATGTGAGCACTGGGAAAAAGGTTCATGGAACAAGTCGTTTGAGGCATTAAGAAATGGGATCACTGGGCTTGATGCACTGAAAGTACAGACCAAAGGTGGGGTTTAGTAGTGGTCGAGTGCTAGGATCTGGGAGCGCTGGTGGAGGGGATCATTGGGTGTCGTAGGGCTATCGGAAAAGATTGTTAGAATCTGGGAGCAAGGATACGGCAATCCTGGGATTTTGGAAATAAGGACAAATACTCGAGGGATCTGTGTGAATTGAGTTTTTAAAGAGCTGGGATTATTGGGATGTGCAGGGTATGGAATTTGTGGGGGGGGCAGCAGTCAGATCCAACATGGGGGCTGGGGTCTGGCTGTATTTTGCGGTAGGGTTCCATGGATGTACGGAAAAGGAATTGGTTACATTCTGCCTCTTATCTTCAAAAGTGTTGCCTCATTTGGGGGTGGGGGGGGGAGAGAGTCTTGTCTTGTCAGCTATGTTACCGGTACAGACATGATGGGGCAAATGGCTTCCTCCTGTGCAGTAAATTTCTATGATTGTATGTGACCTGACTCTTGGGAAAGGTTGAAGTGGCATTTAGCAATATTTTTCAGAAGGGCGAAATACAGGGAAATGGAGACTACCTTGTCCTCCTGACGTTTTACTTCATTTTCAAACACGTTTTCCAGATCCCAGGGACCAAGGGCAGTTTGTATCCCTGTCGCCTGGCCCCTTTCCTCCCAGGCCTGCGAGACATTTTCAAGATTGAGATGGACAGATTTTTATTAGCTAAGGGTATCAAGGGATACAGAACAAGGATCGGTAAATTAAGTTGAGGTACAGATCCGCAATGATCTAATTGAGCGTTGGAAGGGGAAGCGAGGGGCTGAGTGGCTTTCTCCTGATCACATGTTACTTGCAGTACCACCTGGAAGAACAGCCCTGGGAAATAGAGCCTGGAGGACAGCAGTACCATTAAGCATTTTGAGAACTGAGAGCTAAGTAGACATAAAGGTTAAAATAATAGCCATGCATGACAGAACTATGATGAAAATAGTATTAAACAAAAACCGCCATGCAGGAAATAAAGTATTAACTAGATGAAAAGCGCATTCCGTACATAAAACTTAAATAACTATATTGTAACATTTTAAAATTAAAACTAGATTTAAATTTACAATTTTGTTTTCTTTAATGAACCATAGATTGAGCAAAGTTTTGGATCAAGTTCAAAATTGAGTTCCTAATTAACATTTTAAAAATGTAATATAGGTTCAAGTATGTTGTGCAGGTAGAATACAGACTATTTTTTAAAGATCAATTCTGATCTTTAATTTAAAGGAAAATTGTACTCATCCCATTACCTTTATGATTTGTCTGAAATGTTGTAGCTTTGTGGTGAGGAATCTTGCAGATAAGCTGACAATCTTAACTTTAGAGCCAATTGTGCAGGACGATTCTTTTCATTCTTTCTTAGTTTAAAGCTGCATCCTGCTGGTTGTGTTAGAATCTACATTCTAATGTACTGTGACTGGAACGTGAATTACAATTCTCTGAAATTCCCAGTGCTGGCCATGCAAGTGCCTGCATATTGCTGTAACCCCCATTATCTGAGAGCAGTGATGCTGGAAATCACGAGATATAAATATTATTTTAAAAATCCAGCCTGGTCAGATTTGTTGATCTTGTTTCATGTCATTCCCCAAGACAGTTGAATTGCGTCTTGCATGTCTGCAGTGGAAGTGTACGATCAAAAAATCTTTGATAGGAATCATATATTTCTTTATTTCAAAAAGGTTCAGATCATCACTGAAATTAGTTTCTGCAATGGTAAGATGATAGTTAACTGTGATAAGAGCAGCAATGCTGATTTTGTGTGAGCAGAATTCAATTTATATGGCTCCGTATAAACACGATGTGGCAAGGCGTTTTGAACATCAAGCTGTACTCGTAGATAATCAAGGCCAAGGAATAAATCATGATTTTACAACAGTGCATAAGCTGGCTTATTGGTGTTTTGTGACAATAGGTAAGGAGTATCACAGTTTAAAGCCATGTCATCAGTTTTCAAGTCAGTCAGCCGTGCAGGCTTGTCATATGCCTGTATAATTGTACCACACCAGGCTTTTTTTAACTAGTCAGCTGGGGCCGTGCATTTTGTCTCGGAGACTTTGGCTGGCCTGCAGCTGACAAGAGGCTTCTCATCATCCTGTCAGACGTATGCTAACCAGAGTATATCATTTGCAACCTGCAGTGGCACCCGAGCAGGTTGTTTATACATGGACCTGCTGTCAATATGTGTGTGGTTAGTAAGTCCAGCATTATATATGGGACATCATCTTCGCAGAACAGAAGAGCTGGAAAAACAAACTCAGTTAAAAGCTCTTCACCTTGTAAATCAATCTCTTTTTGCCACTTTCTGTATGGATTCTCGAACCCTCCGCCTTGTTTATAAATAAATCATGACCATTTTCTTGGCCTTGAGGCCTTGTTGAAATAATTGGAGTCAGTTGCACAAGTTTTCTGAGCCATTACTTCATAGCACTGGCTGCTGAAAGGTTCTTTCCTTAGGGACAAGACAGCAGCTTGTTTGCAGTGTCCATGTGGCCTCTAAAACTGGTTGGCTATGTCAGGCTGCTGCAGAGAGTTTCATTGGGTCAGGAACTGATGGCACATTGTGTTCTAATGATTTCGAGTTGGACCTAAGGAGAATTACTGCAACTAAACCACGCACGTTATGTTACTATGCTTAAAAAGAATAGTTTGATTTCAGGCAGCAACAATTACATTACTTTTGTTGAATGTTGTATTGAAGGTGCAAGGCCCTGTAGTTGCATAAATGCTAGTTTTAGTTTTCAATGTCTGTATTCATTTTAATCCTTCAACACATCTGAAACAACGAGTACAATAAATAACATGAAAATTGGCCATTTCATTCTGCTGGACCAACAGAATCATATCTCTAAATGAAGAACATTTTGCAGCATCCCATCTAATCGTAAAAGTGCTGCACTTTATATAAAAAAAGCTATATGTGTGTAAATGACATGAACACAGGTAATGAAAGTAACTTGCTTCAGCAGGGGGAAGACTGGAGTTTGTTTATCTTCTTAGACTGGGAACTGACTCACCCCTGTTGTTGAGATAACACTTCAGAGTCTGGACCTTGTCTGGGTGAAATGTGCCCACGCTGTCTCAGTTGCTTTTCAACCGAGACCACCTCTGGTTCTTCTAATGAGTCGTGTCGGGTGGGTCTTAATTCAACATCAGGTCTTTATTTCTCGAGCACATGCACGGAGAGCCTCTCTCGACTGCTCAAGGTGAAGCACTCCGCAGAATACAGAAATGGTTACCTCCTTCTACCTTTTTTGGTCCCTGTCCATGTGCTCATGAGGGCGGCCCCCAGGGCACGGCTCGCATTCTTTCTCCTTGATTGTATTATAGTTGCGTATCTATCGATGTTCAAAGATTCTTGGCTTGCTTTTAATCCATTTAGTACCTCTAGCTTATTTACCTTGTTTGCCCACCTGACTCCACATTCTTGAACTGTTACTTCAGAAATAGCGACAATGGCAGTTTGTTAATTAGATCAGTATCCTGTCGGCGTTCTGCAACTAGCTCAGTATTTCCCTGACAACTTTCTTGATTTAAATTTCCATCATACTATTTTCCTACAACACCTGTGGAGCTTGTGTTACATGTCTTTCACACTTGAAATATAAATTCAGTTCCTGCGAGCTCAGCAAGTTATCTTGTATTAATTTGGAGCAATAAATACTTAAAGAAATACTTCGCTACAGAAGCAGATTTCATGATTACGCACTTCAATCAAAAATTGAAGCACTGACACTTACTTTCTTATGATTGATTGTAAAACACAAGATCAACACTTCTGTACACTACTGCATAGATAAGCTGGAATGGGTATCGTGCTGTGTTTGTGTATATGTATTTATAGGTGGGTTTGCATTGACTGTAGTGTCAATGCAAAGCAGTTTCACTTTTCACCAATGCCACACTTGTAGTCCAAATGCAGCCTAAATCCATGGAGCAAGGCAGAGAGTCCCTGGAGCAAGTCTTGATCTGGGTGTTCTGAAGTCAGGTTGGGCCCTGACAATTTATGCAGGTTTATTGTTGGCCATTTGCATGGACAATACATGTACAAATCTGCGTTTGGTCGTGTTGGGAAATCACTCGTGATTTTTAAAAAATTATATATTCTTGAAATGTGGGAAATTCTGGCAAGGCCATATTTATTGTTCCTCTCTATTGCCTTGAGAAGGTGGTGACATACTGCTATTTTGAACCTTTGAACTCCTTGTGATGGTGCTCCCACAACGGGGTTAGGTAGAGAATTCCAGGATATTGACCCAGCGACAATGAAGATACTTCCCAAGTCAGGATGGCATGTGATTTGGAGGTGATGGTGTTCTCATGACATTGTAGATTCCGTCTACTTCGGTGATAGAGGTTGAGGGGCAGGGAGGTATGACCTGCGTGAGAACATCAGCAGCAAGTCAGGGCCTTAAAAGGAGCGGTGTGAAGGCCTCGAGGAGTAGCGTGGAGGCATACTACTTCAGGGAGTAGTGTGAGCTGGTGCAAGAAGGCGACGGCAGCGAAGAGTGACGTCATCAAGGTCCAGATTGGTGCTTGGAGCATGGGAAGATACAGCAGGCGTGGCGAGGTTGTGGCGAAGGAGTGGTGAGAGGCTGTAGAGGGACGTGATCGGGGCCCAGGGCAGGCGTGAGTTAGGGGCCCATGGGCCAGCCCACACTGCGATATGTGTGCGCACTAGATGCGTGCAGCAGAGCTGGTCTCCAGTCATCTTGGGTAATCCTTGCCACTGGACCAAGACCTAGCTCTGTCAAGCCCGTGTGGTGGCTGGTGTGCAACGGCCACCACATGTTCATAAAATTCACGCACAGGCATCTTCCACCCTTGAGGGTGTAGTTTGGGTCCTTCATTGAAACACCTGTGAACTCATCCTTTTTTGGCGTGGAAGCAAGTCATCCTTGTTTTGAGGGACTGCCTATGATGATGACAATTAAAATAACCTTGGTGAAATACTGCAGTGCATCCTGTAAATGGTACATGCAGTGTAATTTTGCTGGGGCGGGTTGACCTCAGTGCACTGCTGCCAAGCTTTCTTTATTTCTACCATGCAAAATTGTGGTAAAATTCTAAAATTAAGTTTTTCTATTAATTGTCTGGCTTTCAACAAAGTCATATTATGGAATATGAGGTGTGGTATTCAGTGAACTGATTGCAGAATGAAACTGCATCAAGCCTGAGTCATCTTGGCAGCTGGGAGGAAAGATGTTGAACTATCCACAAGAGAAGAAGAATGGTGAGATGGTACGGGATTGGCTGCCATTTGGACACAACACAAGGAATTAATTGTGTTGGTTTGGGAAGCAGTAATGTGTCCATTATACCAATGTTGTGCCCATGTTGGGACAATTTAAAAAAAAATACAATCATCCTGATTAAGAAACCAATAATTGCTTTTTAAACCATGCAATGTTTTCCTTGAAAGTTAGTCATTATTTATTATATTTTGTCTAAAATTAATCAGCATTGAGTTAAAGCAGTCAGATAATTTTGGTATAAAAACAGAAAATGCTGGAAACACTCAGCAGGTCTGTGGAGAGAGAAACAAAGTTAATGTTTCAGGTAGATGAGTGACAAAAGGTCATCGACCTGAAACGTTGACTCTTTCTGTCTCCACAGATGCTGTTTTTATTTCAGATTTCCAGTATCTACAGTATTTTGCTTTTGAAATAATTTTGGTAAGCAGTTTGAATGGGCTCCTTCCCTGCTGAGAATCTACAGTGGTAATTTTTGTTCACGAGACTTCTGTTGGCAGAAATATAAGAGAAGCTGATGCTAGCAGATGTAAATCACCAGATAACAAAATAGTGGACTATTTTAGCTCATAAGTGGAATTAATGCAGTGCCCACAGGCTCAGTGAAGGAAGTTAAAGACCTCACTAAGTGGCATCAGTTGACAATAGAACAGAAAACTATTGCCATCTGACTGATCTCATGATGAATAAAAGATTTTATTTCAGGGATTCCTTTGAGTCTCCAGCAAGTGGTTGGAACAAAATATTTAAACAAATGTTGACTGCAGCTTTATAGGTTAGTTCTAAAATATTGCCTAAAAAGCTGCAGAACTAAGCTCTAGTGTACAATAAAACTCTTAGCTTTCAGCTTTAGGTTATATATAACGCTGTCTAACCCATGCGGCAGTTTTGTAGCACTGGAACTATAAAAAGGTCAGTATTTGTGTTTTGTAATGTTATGCTAAAATATTAAGTTTAGTTTGTTCAAGAATAGTAATGAAGTGCAATATAAAAGGTTTTAACTGGCACTTGGTCAGTTTCTTTTATCAGCAGCATTATTGAACAGTTATGCACTGAATTAACAACATATCATTTCCTGCTTGGAAGTCAGTCAACGTGCCAGCTGTAGGGTCAACAGGCTGGGGAGCAGAAGGAGCAGCATGGCGGCGTACCGCTCCAGGGAGCAGCACGTGCTGGAGCAGGAGAGCAACGGCAACGAAGAGGACGACTGGATTGGACATCACCAAGATCCAGGTCACTGATTGGAGTGTGGGCAGATACTGCAGGAGCGGCGAGGTCGGGGCGAAGGAGCGGGGAGAGATTGTAGAGGGATGTGATCGGGGCCCAGAAGAGGCAAGGGCCATGGGGCAGCATGGGCCAGCCCACACTGAGATATGTGTGCACACTAGGTCTCCAGTCGTCTTGGTTAATCCTTGCCACTGGACCAAGACCAAGCTCTGTCAAGCCCGTGTGGTGGCCGGTATGCAACGGCCACCACACATTAAAAAAATCCACGCACAGGCATCTTCCACCATTTAGTTCGGGACCTGGAATATTCGGTCCTTCATTGAAACATCTGTGTAGTTTTTGCCGTCGAAGCAAGTCATCCTCAACTCGAGGGACTGCCTATGATGATGACTGTCAGTTATGTCAAAGGGAATGTAATAGAATCATAGAATGGTTACAGCACAAAAGGAGGCTATTCGGCCCGTCAAGCCCATATCTGTGCTCTGCAAGAGCATTAAAGCTAGTCCCACTCGCTCGCCCTTGGGCGGTCAGTTTGAGGATGGGGAGTGGTATGGGCAGTAGGCAAGGGAAGGAGCTTGCGAGAGAGGTGAGGCCTGGATGGAAAGTCCGTTTTCCAGAAAAGATGGGATGCTGATGAATAGTGGAGCAGCAGGGTGAGATTTTGCAAGGGCGGGGCGTGAGAGATCCATAAAGGGGCAGCTAACTTGACATGTTTTTACAAAAGCAAAATACTACAGTTGTATGGAACCTTAAATAAAAGCCGAAAAAGCTGGATATACTCACCAGGTCAAGCAACATCTGCGGAGAGAGAAACAGAGTTAACGTTTCAGGTCGATGACCCTTCGCCAAAACGTTACACGTTTTTACTTCATTTGACTTGCCTATACCAACATGGCTGCTGGCTACCTCCTGAGGCATCAAAATCACAGGCTGCTCCACAGTGACGTGCACAGGTTACAGCCTGCAACTTCACGTAAACACAAACTTCTTGAATTAACTCTCAATGTACTCTGTTGCAACTGTTAGTTTGAGCTTGAAAAACCTTATCACAGCACCACCTACAGGCGTGGCATAGAATCATAGAAATTTACAGCACGGAAGGAGGCCGTTTTGGCCCATCATGTCCCCGTCGGCCAAAAAAGAGCTATCCAGCCTAATCCCACTTTCCAGCTCTTGGTCTGTAGCCCTGTAGGTTATGGCACTTCAAGTGCACATCCCAAGCACTTTTTAAATGTGATGAGGGTTTCTGCCTCTACCACCCTTTCGGGCAGTGAGTTCCAGACTCTCACCATCCTCTGGGCGAAGAAATTTCCCCTACTATCCTCCTTCAGTCCCCCCAAACCTTCGACCGATTACTTTAACTCTATACACCCTGGTTGTTGACCCCCCCACCCCCCCCCCCCTTGTATCTCGGCCCCTCATAATTTTATATACCTCAATAAGGTCTCCCCTCAGCCTGCTCTGTTCCAAAGAAAACAAACCCAGCCTATCCAATCTTTTCTCGTAGCTAAAATTCTCCAGTCCAGGCAACACCCTCGCAAATCTCCTCTGTATCCTCTCTCGTGCAATCACATCTTTCCTGTCATGTCATAACCAGAACTGCAGTCAGTACTCAAGCTGTGGCCTAACTAGTGTTTTATACAGTTCAAGCATAACCTCCCTGCTCCTGTCTTCTATGCCTCGGCTAATAAAGGCAAATATTCCTAATGCCGCCTTAACCATCTTATCCATCTGGTCTGCTACCATCAGGGATCTATGGACATGCACTCCAACGTCCTTTTGTCCCCTACACTTTTCAATGTCCTACCATTTAATGTGTATGCCCTTGCCTTGTTAGCGCTCCCCAAATGCATTACCTCACACTTCTCCGGATTGAATTCCATTTGCCACTGTCCTGCCCACCTGACCAGTTCATTGATATCTTCCTGCAGTCAACAGCTATCTTCTTCATTATCAACCACACAGCCAATTTTAATATCAGGTACTGCTGGTAAATGTTGACATTTATAAGGGAGTTTTTCAGAGACAATATCTGACATAGGAGTTTTCAAGACATTTAGAAATGGAATGTTGGGTGGTCACTCATTGAGTGATGTTATTATAGATAGGCTGTGTTTTTGTTGCTGCAAAGGGTAGCAGCAACACTAAAATTGCAGTAAAACTGAGGAATTGTGTCCCAACCATGACTCCAAAGGGAAGTGGTGTGAGCTTTACCTGGTGGAGATCGTCTCTCACCATTCTGGTCAGATCTCATTCTGGTCTCTGACTATTTTGAGCACTTTTTAAACTTAGGGGCGAATTGAAATGTTTTGGGAGTGCAGACACTTCAGCTCTTGCTCTAAAATCATTTCAATTCAGTTTGAACGCTGGGAGGCAAGTTCTGTGCAGGTTGGCTGTAACTGATAACTGCTGTTACAGAGTAGTCGCTGCAGTATAACTATATATCCATATCTTTTTAACTCCTTAAAGTTATGCTTTAGCATTTTGCTGTTAATTCATTGTTTTTACCATTTTACCAATGAAATAATCAATGTTTGTGTTTTATCAGACATGGGGCATTTCATGTGATCACTTACAAATTCTTATTGGTGCTCCTGATGAATTATCATGTCAGAACATCCTTACAGTGGTTTGGGAGATGATTGTAAGGTACATTAATCAGACCGTGTTCCATTTCAACAGCAACTGTCAGTCTCAATTGTTCACTGCAGAGTCTAGTCTTTACGCAACCTCAACCTTCAAGCTTAGAATGCATTTTTATTATTATTTATTAAAATGTTATGATTGTTTATGGAGGTACTTACCTCTGTGTTGAATGCTCAACTCCCTTCTGAACACTAGAACTGCTTGGCTAATGTCTTTGCAGCTCTAGAACTTTTGAGTAAGTCTCAAGGGCATTTTCAATATAGAGGTAAATACCTTTGTGTAACATCGTAAAATTGTATTATAATCCCCAAGAATAAAAAAATCTCCATGTTTATTTGATGACAAATAATGAATAACTTGTATTTCTGGTTTAAAATATATTTATTAGCAACAGAACCCTATATGGACTTTTTATGGAGTGCGGGGTTATGTTTATAGAATAGTCCTTAGAAAATGATTTACATTTGTTTAATTGATCTTCATTAGGAGTGTTGCTAGGAAACATGACATACGCTGCCAAAGTACAGGAGGAATCAGCTGTGTGGTGACAATTTTTTCTATTTTTCTTTAAGACGTGTTCTAGCTCCACATGGTGTCAAATCTGCTCCATTCAGTAGTCTTGATATTATTCAAATTATGTTTTATTTATGTAAAATTACGTTACAAATCTGCTACGTCTAAGATTATGATTTTCTGCACTGCCATGCTTAATTTTAATAAGTACAATATTGAATTCAAAGAGGCACCAGGAACAAGCAATACTGGTATTTTGTGCTTCCCATAATGCTTTCTGTGTGCTTTGCAAATACAATCCATGACTGAATTTGAAATTAATCTAGTAGTAGAACATTGTCTGATGCAAATTATAGATTTGGAAACCTTGGGTCCTTTCAACAGTGTTTAATTAGAAGCTTAAACATTCATCAGACAGTTGGGCATATCACTACATCTAACACTGCACAGGAGGTGACCCAATGTGGAGACCCTGCGAGAATAAATTTTGCCTCACTGTCTTGAACTGTTGCAATAGGTTTGCGATGTTCTTGAGACTGGTGTCATTATAGCTTTCCAAGCTGTCTGAATCTTAAAACATAGGTGGAGGACTCGTTGCTGGAGTGGTGATCAAGAGGTTTTGAATGAACTCCATTGCAATAGCCGACTGCACTGGACACGGGACAGTATGAACCCAGTGAGATGGATAGTAGAACATTAAAACAAACAAAATAGTGATGGACCAATGGCATGGCTCATTGATGCAGCTCCTTCAAAGTGAAGAACATACTTTCTGCTGGAATGCTCCCGTATCTGGAGGCAAAAACCTACAATACACACCAAGCACCACGTTGTAATACTGAGTATTGTAGTAAGTATGACCTATGAGGAATTAGACCCCATAAAAACCAAAGACCATTGGAATGAAGTGGCCATGACGTCCGCATTAGACCGCATGAGTAGGACTATGCCTGATGATATACATGAATATTATCTTCCCTGGACTGTAATTTTATATTTCTTAACATTCAGTCCATTTTACACATCAATCTTTTTATAAAATAGTTTGTGGGGGGAAAAAAATCATTGTTCTGTATTTACATTTTGTCCACTCAAGTGAAGATTGTTTTTTTTTAATTGATGAATTTATGTTTTTTAAGGGGTGGGGCAGGGGGGGGTTGGGGGAGGCAGTGTATTGTAGACGGTATATGGTAAACAAATAAAGTGGCATGTGTTACTAGTTTAAAAGCTGCTTGCTTCAAATAATAAAGCCTCAAATGGGAGACTGGTGTATTATTGGTAACAAAATCTCTGGATTGTTTGTTAATTACAAAACTCCTCAGTGAGGTGACCTATATTGTCTAATAATCTTTGTAATCTCGTTATGTGGCCTGTTTCGACTAGTAGAAGAGTGACATTTTATGTCATGTTTAAAATCTATTTGTATAAGTGCAAGATTCATTTGTTTATGTGAACGGTTCCTATTGCAACACAATAGCAAATAAGTCGGTTCCAGAGCATTGGCTGGAGATGAAAAGCTATAATATATTTATGCTTTCAACTGTACAGCTGTTTAGCTCGGGCAGTTGCTGGTCAATGGTGGCATTCCATGTGTCAGTGAACAAATTCTCTTGATACCGAAAGCTGCAGTTCACACATCACCATAGCTCCAACTGTCGAACATTTCAATCCCTCGGTGTTTTTTCAGCTTCGAGACTCTCCTGGCTGGCTCATGTTTCATTCTTGGCAATTTGCCCTAATGATATCCCTCAGGAGCCTTCAGACCCTGTTCTTTTCCATATTTAATCATGTTATTTTAATCCTGAAGATGAGCAAATTACGGTGCAGACGTGACCTTTTCGCTGTTGTACTGTGGTTTTTATCGTTAAAACATTTTTAGCGTAAGAGTTTAAATCGATTATTTGGTGTTTTGCTGTGGCTTTAATCAGTTGATTTTGGAATTTGTTTCAATATTGTTGTTTTTTGTTTTCCAGTTAACGGCTTGTGTTCATGCGTCAGCTGCCATGCTTTATCCGATGTATTGGCAGCATATTTACATCCCAGTGCTCCCTCCCCACCTGCTGGACTATTGCTGGTAAGGCTACTAATCTACCGAGGAGATCCCTGCTATAGTTACCATTGCCACTTTTAAAAGTCTGGATAACACATGGAATCTCTATTAACATGACATTGTCTTGTGGTTTAGAGAGCCAGCAACCGTGCTCCATCCACAGTGTAATCATTATGAATGACTGTAGTGTAGGTTCCCAGAATATGCCAATTTTTTTCCCCAGCTATTTAATGAGGGGAAGGATACACGCCATACCTAAAAAAGAATTTTTACCATAATATTTAAAGACTGATGTAAAATCTGTTCATTTACTGCCATTCATTTCTCATTGTCATTTGTACAGTGAAATAAGGATGCAAGATAGTCACAACTGATTGATTATAGGATTATTTGTTAACACTTGGCGAGTATGTTTTGAGGTGACGGTCCACTAAACCAGTGGACCAGTTAATTTTTCGAAGAAGTGAGTTGTAGTACCATCTAATGGGTTAATCTTAAAAATAGGTACTGTACTATCATAACCTGTTACACTTTTGCAAAACCAGAGGTGATTGTAAATAACTTTATTCTCTGCCCATTGTGAGCATTTGATAATTCCTTAATAGTATTTCATACCAGTGAAAATAAAAACAATGGCCAATAAATTCGGCACTAAATTCAGGCAGGCAGCGCATACTCATTGAGCCAGAAATGCACAGCCTGCCACTTGGTAAAGGCAAAGAAATCGGCGGGCTGTGCCCATGCCTGAGACGAGGATTAGGCCCTTTGAATATGCAAATAAGGGGCCTAGCGTTTGTTTGAGACCAGCGGCAGATGTTTCTTGATCATTATCACCTAACCATTGATGCTGCTGCAAAGTTCTGAAAGATATTAAACTTTATCTCAACAATATAAATAGAATATCTCACCTGATTGTGAGCCGTTTCTGTTTTTCCAGTTATCTGATCAATAATAATATGTGGAGGCAGAATTCAGATAAATAATTGATCTCGTTATTGCTATTACATTGTAGACCACTCTCTTGTTCGTGGGCACCTTCATATACCTTGCTTTTCAAACTATATCTTTACATGTGGCAATATAGACTGTCCATTTATCATTGGTTGAATTTTGGATGAGCTGAAGTTTATGGAGGATGGGATGCCATCCAGGAGAACATTGGAATAGTTGAGTCTGAATGTATAAAATGCATGAAATGAGGATTTTAGTGACATTGCCTGTCCCTGCCCCTACCTTAGCCAATGTTATTGAGGGGAAATTAGACAGGCTATGTGTTGGAGAGGAGATGGGTTCAGAAGCTTAACGTGGGATGGAATCGGATGCTTGGGAGCCTGATACAGTGGCCAGAGAGGGGGATGGAGTCAGAGTTGAGGAACTAGTTCATGATGGAGGCTGAAAACAACGGCTCGGATCTTCGCAATCTTCAGTCAGAGGAATTTATAGCTCATTCAAGACTGGATGTCGAAGATGCAGTCTTACAGCCCAGAATCAGTGGAGGGGCCAAGGAAAGTGGTGGCGAGGTAGGTGTTATCAGTGTGCATTTGGAAGCTGACCCCATATCTGCAGATGATGTAATCAAGGGGCAGCATGTAAGTGATGAAGAGGAAGGGACCAAGGATGGATCCTCCAGGGACTACTGATGTGGTAGTCTGGGGATGGGAAGAGAAGCAATTGATAGAGATGCTGAGTGGAACCGACTGAGGGCAGAGCAGAGGAATGGTGTGGTTCATCACAAATACTGCAGAGAATTCAAGTTTAACAAAGACCATGATCAGTCACGGAAAATACTGTTGTAGTACGGTGGAAGGAGCAGAAACTTGACTGAAAGGCTTCAAATAGGGAGTTGTAGGTGAGATGGGAGACGGTGCCTGAGGAGATGGGACCATTTACAATGTCAGCGAGCTTGGGGGCAAGGAAGGGAAGTTGGTGGCTAGCAGCTTTGTGGGAATGGGGTAGCGGGAGTGGAGCAGAAGAGGAGCTTGGCGAAAGCACGGGGGAGATTGAGCGAAACTCAAAAGTTCAGGGCTGATGTTGGGAGTTTTGTTGGGGAGGATTTGCTTGGTTGGCAAGAGGCAGGGTGTGAAGCAGTGGTCTCTGTCTCAATGCAAAATAAATCCATGAATTCTTTGCACATTGTTAAGGTGGAGAGGGCAGGGGGAGAAGGATTTCAGGACGTGTTTGGTCATGGAGAAAAGAAACCAGGGGTCGTCTGTACTCATGGTTGATCCTCGAGTACTGAGTGGTTTGGGCAGAGGAGAGTGAGGTTGAATAGAGCTTGGTTCTGCCATTTCAGACAATGGATGGTTTATGTGCCAGACATACTCATTTGTTCCCCTTGTTTTTCTTTATAGTAGTAGTATTGGGCAGTCCCTTGTATTGAGGATGACCTGTTTCCCCACCAAAAAAAGATGAGTTCACAGTGTTTCAACGAGCTACATCTTGAAGGGTGGAAGATGCCTGTGCGTGAATTTTTTTAACGTGGAGTGGCCGTTGCACACCAGCCACCACACTGGCTTGACAGAGCAAGATCTTGGTCCAGTGGCAAGGGTTAACCAAGGCAACTGGAGACCAAGCTCTGCTGCGTCATCCCTGAGCCCCGACCCTGCTTTTGTATGCCGTGCCGCTCCTGGGCCATGACCCCTTGGCTCCTCTACTCTGACATCGTCGCTCCTGGGCCACGACCCCACTGTTGTTATATGCTGTGCCATTCCTAGGCCAGACTCCTGGGGCAGCAGGCAACTTGTGGAGGTCTTCCTAAAACGCTGATGGGAAATTATCCTGTCAATCATGGGCCTCGTTCATGGGAGCCTAATGCAATCGTGTCTGAGGGAGCGTACATATCTTTTTCATTTTCCTTTGCCATAACTTATTCCTTGATAAATTTATTAAATGCATTTTAGTTGTGCTCACTTGTTTCCCCGTCATCTGCGCTCACCTTTATTTCCACCCACTGACTAGGTCATGGATAACCAGTTATCCCACTTGGCTCTTCTGGTTGGCCAGTTGTCAAAGGTTCATCTGGCAGCTGCCACAGACACCCAGATTGATGCTCTGTAGAGACTTTGAACTAGCTGTGGAGGTGGCGCTTAGCTTGTACTAATTTGGGGAAAATACCTTTGCTCTGAGGTGTCTTGCTTGTAACTCCCCTAGCCCAATCCACACCAGTTCCATGGCTTGCCAACTGCGTATTGTGTCCTCCCTCACTGTATCACGTGAATGATACCTCTCCTGATTCAGGCTGAGAAGCCTGCGATGGCCATTTGGGGAGGGGTGGTAGAGCTGCCCCCTTTCGTGTACTCCTCTGCATCTGCTGCTCTCTGTACTGGTGTTGACTTGTTGGGGGGAAATGAAAAAGCCTGGTGCAGTCTTTGATGTACAACTTGCTCTTGGGCTAATACTTACTTCACCTGCAACATGAATCCTGGTATCTGGATTTGACTGCCTTGCTGCTGCATAGGTTATGGGTTATGACTGCTACTCCCGTTGCAGGTATGTATGTGATCTCCTGACATCACAGGTAGTTAAAGCTGTCTTACTGAACTTTCATTCTTGGCCTCCAGCTTTCTCCCTTTCTGTTCTGTGAGTGTGTAGTAGCAGCAGCCGGTGCTGCCACTGCTCCCAGCTATCTGTAGACTGATTCTGAATCCACAACAAGCCCATGGAGATGTTGATGTCCAGACTCCAAAGTGTGTATCTGGTGCAATGAGGGGATCCTCTATCCAGCACTACTTTTAGCAATGCTATTCCATCTGCACAACTCGGCAAAGGTGCACAGTTTGAAATTAGCCCTTTGGTGGAGTATAGCCTGATTGAGTAGCCTTGACATTGGATGCAAATATTGCTACTATTGTTGTTTGGTCTTTCATAGGTTTGGCCATAGTCAACTTGGTAAAATGATCTGTAATGACTAAGACATATTCATGGCTACATTGAAGCTCATCTCGGAAAGAGTAGTCCATGACCGTCAGCTTGAGTGGGAGAAGTGCAGCCACAGGGGCCAGGGTATCTGATGCTTGCATTTTTCTGAGCTTCTCTTTTTTGGGGGTATTGCTCTTCCTTGATCGTCACTTAATCTGGAAGTCAAAAGTCACAGCAACTAAAATAGCCAGTGTCCTCACACAGGGGAGACTAGAACTAGGGGGCATAATCTTAGAATAAGGGGCCGCCAATTTAAAACTGAGATGTTTTAAATTGATGGCCCCATTTTTCTTCTGAGGGTTGTAAATCTGTGGAATTTGTTGCCTCAGAGCTTTGGAAGCTGGGGCATTGAATAAATTTAAGACAGAGATAGACAGTTTCTTAACCGATAAGGGATTAAGGGGTTATGAGGAGCGGGCAGGGAAGTGGATCTGAGTCCATGATCGGATTAGCCATGACCGTATTACATGGCAGAGCATGCTCGAGGGGCCGTTTGGCCTACTCCTGTTCCTATTTTTCTTATGTTCCTCTGACCTCTTCCCCCCCCCCCCGCCTCCCAATCTTTACCATAAAAATACGCAATGCTGAACTAAAATATCAAAAGAAATTTTGCTGAATTGTTTTCTGTTGCAAGTCCAAAAATTTAATGGTTCAATGCTAAAATAAAAATGAAATTTGTTCATTTTATATTTGACAAGTTAGTTTTGAACTTGTTGTTTAACACATTTTCCGATATTGTACCTAGAGGGCTTTCTTTCTTGGTCATGATAGCTTTGTTGTGTTGAAATTGTTGAGCAGGAAAGCTGTGAAGGAATGCTTGGCATGCCTTCATTCTTCGAAGAAAATAAACCTAATTGTGAAACTGTAGTAACAATGATCAGACATCTAACATTTAATGCTCTGCTGAGAAATCTGCTGCCTTTTCGGTAAGTCTGATGCTGTGTGCCAATTTTAAAATATTTCATTTTAAATGCAACAGCTGCTAAATTGGTTTTGTACTGAATTTCCAGCTGTTCAAAATTAAAATGCCTCATGTAAATAGTGTGAATTTATTGTCTTTTCTTAAACTGTGGAATATAAAGACGTACTTTCTGATCAGCATTGTCTTCGCTGTAGATCAAAATGATTTGACATGTCAAGAATTTCTGCTTTTCATATAATACAGCACATGTATCAGATTATAATTGAATATATCAAATATGCTTAGGGGGATAAGGTACTGTACAACAGTTGAGGAAGATTTATTTTGAGTTAATTGACCTAAACTGATTATTGTCTACCATGTACATGAGGTTTAAGACCAGACTGCTGGCTTTCACATAACTTAAAAAATTATATTTTAAAATTTACTGTGCTGAAGGACAGTAATCCATTTGCAGAGACTGATGATGCAGATTTCTTTTACTTTAAAAAAACCTATCATCATTGTTGGATTCTAAATGTATCCATTTAATGTAAGCTTGTTGCTGTCGTATATATTTCACAAAAGGATTATAAACATCAAGATCAGAACTTAAAAACTACTAAATTGCATATACAAATACATACTGAAGTTATTGTGTTTAAACTGTCGAATACATATAGCAGCATAGGCCAGTCTTCCAGATTCACTGGGGAATGGTGAGGTGTTCTGGGGATTACATTTCTGGCAGGGTTTCTGTTGCTGTTTACACAAATTAAGCTAGTCATGACTATTCAGAAATTGAGATTAAAATGTTATTGGCTAGAGACTACAGTGTGTGTGCTGTAAATAATGGGTGTATGGTGAAAGGGGAGAAACAATTAAACCATTCATAAAATTCTACGTTAGCTTCTGTAGAACATATTTGTAGTACAAAAGAACTGGTACTAGAAAAAAAGAATGCTGCTTGGAAATACAGGCTGATTTTTGCCCTTTTTTCCCCTCGATCTTATTGAACTATAAAAGTCATTGTCAGTATTTCCCCTCATTTTGTAATGAACAATATATAAATAAGTGAGTTGCCTGCTACGTGTGCTTGAAATAACCATCCTTTGCTCAATCATGGGCAACTGTCAATGCTAATCTTTGATGCTGGATAGAATTGTTTCAGAAGCCACCTATCATGCTGTGCATAAAAACCAATGAGGGAGTTGTCAGTCCAGTATGTGTAATGTTGTGATGGGAACCGAGTCTCAGAATCCCATATAAAATTGATCACTTGGTAGTCCTTGTTCTGATGCAGTTTTTCAGTTCCACTTATTACAGCGGAGTTACTGTTTACAGGATAACGCACATGCAGCAGCAGTACATCCACAAGCCTGGTTTCGTGAGATGGGAGCAATTATTTGTCACTTAACTTGCCTGCTCTGCATAATGTAAGGACAGTAATTACTACAGGAAATCACATATTTAACAAATAAAATCCTTCAGTAAAAGCAGGCCTTGTTAACAGTTTCCTATCTCAATTGTAATTTGCATGCCAAAGGAGCATTATGTCATAATTTACCATATTTTTCCTTTAAGCGCGTGTGTGTGTATGCAGAATTTTGGCATGCATTGTGTTATATGTATAAATCTCAGGCTGATAAATGTTTTGTATATGGAGAAATTCTGAGAAATAATACTAGACTTCTTAATGCAGTGTAAGCATATCCCATTTAAAAATGACATCCTTCTATTTTGAAATTTATACTTCACCGGCTGTTTATTTTTTAAATGCTCTCTACCTTTTTTGCACAACATGCTAACTGCTTCACTTGATCTACTTGGCAGGTGGTGCAAAAGTAGTAAGAAGGTGACTTCCCTTTTCCTTCCTAATTCGCAATCTTGTTGTGCGAGGCCCCTTGGGGAAGAGTGACCATAATATGGTAGAATTCTTTATTAAGATGGAGAGTGACACAGTTAATTCAGAAACTAGGGTCCTGAACTTAAGGAAAGGTAACTTCGACGGTATGAGGTGTGAATTGGTTAGAATAGACTGGCAGAGGATACTTAAAGGGTTGACAGTGGATAAGCAATGGCAAATATTTAAAGATCACATGGATGAACTTCAGCAATTGTACATCCCTGTCTGGAGTAAAAATAAAACTGGGAAGGTGGCTCAACCATCGCTGACAAGGGAAATTAAGGATAGTGTTAAAGCCAAGGAAAGGCATATAAATTGGCTAGAAAAAGCAGCAACCCTGAGGACTGGGAGAAATTTAGAATTCAACAGAGCAGAACTAAGGGTTTAATTAAGAGGGGGAAAATAGAGTACGAGAAGAAGCTTGCAGGGAACATAAAAACTGACTGCAAAAGCTTCTATAAATATGTGAAGAGAAAAAGATTAGTGAAGACAAACGTAGGTCCCTTGCAGTCGGAGTCAGGTGAATTTATAATGGGGAACAAAGAAATGGCAGACCAATTGAACAAATATTTTGGTTCTGTCTTCACGAAGGAAGACACCCATAACCTTCCGTAATTACTAGGCGACTGAGGGTCGAGTGAGAAGGAGGAACTGAAAGAAATCCTTATTAGTCAGGAAATTGTGTTAGGGAAATTGATGGGATTGAAGGCCGATAAATCCCCGGGGCCTGATAGTCTGTATCCCAGAGTACTTAAGGAAGTGGTCCTAGAAATAGTGGATGCATTGGTGATCATTTTCCAACAGTCTGTCGACTCTGGATCAGTTCCTATGGACTGGAGGGTAGCTAATATAATACCACTTTTTAAAAAAAGGAGGGAGAGGGAAAATGGGTAATTATAGACCGGTTAGCCTGACATCAGTGGTGGGGAAAATGTTGGAATCAATCATTAAGGATGAAATAGCAGCGCATTTGGAAAGCAGTGACAGGATCGGACCAAGTCAGCATGGATTTATGAAAGGGAAATCATGCTTGACGAATATTGTGGAATTTTTTGAGGATGTAACTAGTAGAGTGGACAAGGGAGAACCAGTGGATGTAGTGTATTTGGACTTTCAAAAGGCTTTTGACAAGGTCCCGCACAAGAGATTGGTGTGCAAAATCAAAGCGCATGGTATTGGGGGTAATGTACTGACGTGGATAGAGAACTGGTTGGCAGACATGAAGCAGAGAATCAGGATAAACGGGTCCTTTTCAGAATGGCAGGCAGTGACTAGTGGAGTGCCACAGGCTCGCGGCTGGGACCCCAGCTCTTTACAATATACATTAATGATTTGGATGAAGGAATTGAATGTAATATCTCCCAAGTTTGCAGATGACACTAAACAGGGTGGCGGTGTGAGCTGTGCGGAGAACGCTAAGAGTCTGCAGGGTGACTTGGACAGGTTAGGTGAGTGGGCAAATGCATGGCAGATGCAGTATAATGTGGATAAATGTGAGGTTATCCATTTTGTGCACAAAAACACGAAGGCAGAATATTATCTGAATGGTGGCAGATTAGGAAAAGGGGAGGTGCAACGAGACCTGGGTGTCATGGTTCATCAGTCACTGAAAGTGGGCATGCAGGTACAGCAGGCGGTGAAGAAGGCAAATGGTATGTTGGCCTTCATAGTGAGGGGATTTGAATATAGGAGCAGGGAGGTCTTACTGCAGTTGTACATGGCTTTAGTGAGGCCTCACCTGGAATATTGTGTTCAGTTTTGGTCTCCTAATCTGAGGAAGGACGTTCTTGCTATTGAGGGAGTGCAGCGAAGGTTCACCAGACTGATTCCAGGGATGGCTGGACTATCATATGAGGAGAGACTGGATCAACTGGGCCTTTATTCACTGGAGTTTAGAAGGATGAGCGGGGATCTCATAGAAACGTATAAGATTCTGACGGGACTGGACAGGTTAGATGTGGGAACAATGTTCCCGATGTTGGGGAAGTCCAGAACCAGGGGACATAGTGTTAGGGTAAGGGGTAGGCCACTTAGGACTGAGATGAGGAGAAACTTCTTCACTCAGAGTAGTTAACCTATGGAATTCCCTGCCGCAGAGAGTTGTTGATGCCAGTTCATTGGATATATTCAAGAGGGAGTTAAATATGGCTCTTATGGCTAAGGGGATCAAGGGGTATGGAGAGAAAGCAGGAAAGAGGTACTGAGGGAATGATCAGCCATGATCTTATTGAATGGCGGTGCAAGCTTGAGGGGCCGAATGGCCGACTCCTGCACCTATTTTCTATGTTGCTATGTTTCCCACATTAATTATCTCTCATTTCCTGTACAGAAGCATCTTCCACTTGTTTACCCATGGTGGCATGGTTGGGGTGAAGAGCTCATTAGGCAAAAGTTTTAGATGTGAATATGCATTCCACTATTTCAGGGTGCAGAGCATTGGTTCACCAACTGTCATGATTTTTCAGTCATTGTACCCTAATACTTGCTTTAACAAGTTTATTTTGGATTTTTTTCCCAGTGCCCCAATGCCCTATCTGGTTGGAGTTCACTTGAGTTTAATGGATGTAAGTTGACTACTTTTGCTATTTTTAGTAACCTGTGTACATGCTGCTAAGTCATCATATAGAGATTTTGTTAAGTGGCCTAAAAGGCAGAAAACACGTGTTGACTAAGTCACAGTGCCAACAATACTGTTGCAGTCTTATGTTACAAAAGTTGAAAACATGCTCAGCAAAAACAGTTATTAGATGGGAGGGGTATGAATACTGGGAACGTTCTCAAGACAATTGGGAAAATAGCGAAAATATTTCAATATTTGAAAACAACTGCATACTGCATCTTAAACTGGGTATATTAGTCAATATTTAACCACTTTGCTGAAAGTTCTGACTTAGATTTTCAGGAAAGTGGTCCACTGTAGAATTTGCAAATGCAGTCCCTGCTGGTAAGATGGGGTGCCATGCCTTCAGCAGAGAATTTCTTGTGGTCCTTTGAGCTTCATTACAAGATCTCTATGGGTAGTATTGTACAAGAAGAGTTGGTCTCTGCTCATAATAGTTTGGATATGAAGCGAATTGTATCAATCAATCTCTAATTCTTCACATGACGTTTAGAAAAATCAATGCCAGAAATACTGTTTAATTCTTAGATTGCATAATGACCTTAAGTCATAACCTTCAAAAGTGATTTTATAATGTGAAAAGACAAATGGCAGGCAAAACAATCATACTATATACAGTGGGAATTAAATCATCATGATGCTGTATTTTTTTTTCACTGCTGAAATAGTGTTCTCTATATAAATACGGTTAAAATGCTGCTCTGAGGAAGTGGGCACTGGCCTTTCACCTCTTCGAACAGGTTCAAATCCAGCCCAGTCGCCTCTATCTGTTGATTTATAGGGGCAGATGTGAAATATATTTAAGCAGTTTCAATTCATTTCCAAGTGAGCATGACCCAGGATGGCTGATGTAGGAAACAGAAAAAAAGTGTCACACTGGCGTAGCAGGGTATGTTGTTATGAGGCTGGTACTGAGGCATACTGTTACATCAGAATAAAGGGAGACTTGCTCTGCAGCTGGCTGCACTGTACCTGACCTGGCAATATTTGCTGCTGACACTGGATGCCTGAAATGCGAGGAGTTCCAGCTCCCAAACACTGACATTCCATACCGTGTTGAGTACAAAAAAATGCCGTTTTTTGCAGAGAAGAGTTGAGAGTGCAATGATTGCTGCAAGCGTCTTGAAAACATCAACACTCAAACTTTTTTTTGGCCCACCTTTCTCATCTGCATGCCGAAAGATAACTGATTTTATGTTCCCTAAGCTGTAATATTTGGTGCGATTTTAACTCTGTACTCTGAGTACTGGATTCTGTCCATTAAATATTCACATGAACCACTGAAAGTTAAGAGCAAAAGCAAAATACTGCGGATGCTGCAATCTGAAATAAAAACAGAAAATGCTAGAAATCTCAGCGGGTCAGGCAGCATCTGTGGATGGAAAAGCAGAGTTAACGTTTTGGGTCGACGACCCATGGTCAGAACCAGTGTTTGGAAAGGACACATTATAAAGGAGCACTGAAAGGGGGAGGGGAAGAAAGAACCAACTGGAAGATTTGTGATAGGGTGGAAGACGGGAGAGTTTAGAGAGACAAAAGGGCGAATTGAAATGGTAATAGCCGGAGTTAGAAAAGGATTAGTCAAAATAGGATGTGAATGGCGGAATAATGACCAGCTGCCGCTGCAGACGAGAAGAAAAAAAAACATAGGCTTGGGGGGGGGGAAGCCAAAGATGGGCAGCAGTTACGCTTTGAAATTGTTGAACTCTATGTTAAGTCCAGAAGGCTGTCAAGTGCCTAAAAAAAATATGAGATGCTGTTCCTTGAGCTTGCATTGAGCTTTGTTGGAACAGTGTAGGAGGCCGAGGACGGAGAGGTCAGAGTGGGAGTGGAGTGAAGAATTAGTGACCGGCAGCTGGAAGCTCAGGGTCACACTTGCGGACTGAATGGAGGTGTTACTCAAAGCGGTCACCCAATCTGCGTTTGGTCTCCCCAATGTAGAGGAGACCACATCGTGAGCAGCGAATACAGTATACTAAATTGAAAAAAGTACAAGTAAATTGCTGTTTCACTTGGAAGGAGTATTTGGGTCCCTGGATAGTGGAAAGGGAGAGGGTAAAGGGGCAGGTGTTGCATCTCCTGCGCTTGCACTGAAAGGTGCCGTGGGAAGGGGAGGATGTGCTGGGGTGACTGCGGAATGGATCAAGGTGTCGTGGAAGGAGCGGTCCCATCAGAATGCAGAGAGGAGAGGGGAAATTGTGATTGGTGGTGAGATCACCGTGGAGATGATCCGTTGAACATGGAGGCTGGTGGGGTGGAAGGTGAGGACAAGGGGAACCATGTCGTGGTTCTGAGAGGGAGGAGAAGGGGTGAGAGCAGAGGTGCAGAAAATGGAACGGACAAGGTCAAAAACCATGTTAACCACGGTGGAGGGGAATCCTTGGTTGAGGAAAAAGGAAGACCTGTCAGGCACTAGTGTGAAAGATGCCGTCGTCAAAGCAGATGCAGAGAAACTGGGAGAATGGAATGGAGTCCTTACAGGATGTAGGGTGGGAGGAAGTGTAGTCCAGATAGCTGTGGGAGTCAGAGGGCTTGTAGTGGATACTGGTCAAAAGTCTATCCCCAGAGATGGAGCCAGAGAAGTTGAGGAAGGGAAGGGGAAGAGTCTGAGCTGGACCACGTGAAGGTGAGGGAAGGGTGGAAATAGGATGCAAATTGAATGAAATTTTCTAGTGCCAGTCATGGTGAGGCCCTGACTATATTATCTCAGTATAATTTGTGTTTTATGTAGAGCAAAAACTTGTTGGCCTGGAGTTTCCTCCGTGGGCACAATCCGCGCCCGATGCTGTGCCCATTCTGCTGATGTGGATACCGTATGCCCAAATTCAAAATGGGCATGAATTGGTATAAAACCAGTGGAAACACCGAACCTGCACCAGTATATTTCTTCTTCCAGTCTTAAAATCGAAAGTTTCAATTCATTTAACCATAATTCAAGCACATTAGGGACAGCATGTTTAAGAGCCTGCACCCGGGGAAACTTTTCAAGTTTTGGTGTGACTTATACTTAAAGCTGGATTAGAAGAAACATAATACACGGCAGGTCTCAGAAAAAATAATTTTCTTTAAACGCTCAAAAAAAAAAACTGGAATATAATAGCAGAAGAATGACTTTGTTTCCTGCTGTGCCCGAAAATCAGTTTTGATGTTGGGAGACCCCCTTTCCTGAACAACCGCAATTGGAGGTTACCGGCATTTGAGAGTCGAGGGCATGGCCAGTTTTGTGAGCATGAGCAGAAGGTTTGGTGGACGGACATAAAGGATCAAGGATACTTGGGCATATTGTCGTTATGCCCAAAACATCATGGGGCCGAAATTGGTCAAAACCGATGATCCGCCATTTCTCGGTGGTATGTCATTTCATACCGCCGGGGCAGAATGTGTGAGATTTTCGGCACTTTTCTCGCCGGCATGCCGAGTGGAGTGCAGCCGGCGGAGCAGAGTGCAGCGGGCGGTGAGTCCTTTTCACTCGGGAATCTTCGGCTCCCGAGTTGTGCGTATGCGCATGCTGCTGCGAAGCTCCTCCTCCCCCGAGAGGCACAGACCAGAATCCACAGAGACTGCAGGCCTGAGAGTGCTGTGCAGGTATGTGGTGGGGGAGATAGCTGATGTGGGGTGGGGGGGCGGTGCAGAGACACCTGATGTATAAGGGGATTGGGTGGGGAGTTACCAGATGTGGTGGGGGGGGGGACGATACCTCTGGGGGGGAGATAGCTGATGTGGTGGGAGGAAGATACGTGGTGGGGGGGATAGCTGATGTGGGGGGGAAGGGGGGGGAGATAGCTGATATGGGGGGGGGGGGAGATAGCTGATATCGGGGAGGGGGGGAGGGGGAGATAGCTGATATCGGGGAGGGGGAGATAGCTGATATCGGGGAGGGGGGAGGGGGAGATAGCTGATATCGGGGAGGGGGGGAGGGGGAGATAGCTGATATCGGGGAGGGGGGGAGGGGGAGATAGCTGATATCGGGGAGGGGGGAGGGGGAGATAGCTGATATCGGGGAGGGGGGAGGGGGAGATAGCTGATATCGGGGAGGGGGGAGGGGGAGATAGCTGATATCGGGGAGGGGGGGAGGGGAGATAGCTGATATCGGGGAGGGGGGAGGGGGAGATAGCTGATATCGGGGAGGGGGGGAGGGGGAGATGGCTGATATCGGGGAGGGGGGGAGGGGGGGAGGGGGAGATGGCTGATATCGGGGAGGGGGGGAGGGGGAAGATAGCTGATATGGGGCTGGAGGGGGGGGGGAGATGGCTGGGGGAGCGGGGAGATAGCTGATATGGGGAGGGGGGGAGATAGCTGATATGCGGGGGAGGGGGGGGAGAGATAGCTGATGCGGGGGGGAGGGGGGAGATAGCTGATGGGGAGGGGGGGGCGAGAGGGGGACGATAGCTGATGGAGGGGGGGCGAGAGGGGGACGGGGTGGGTGGGGGTTGGGGGAGGGAAGATAGCTGATGTGGGGGGATGGGCGAGAGCAGGAAAAAAATTAGATGTAAAGATGCATACCGCCGACAGAAGATCGACTTGATCCGTCCCTTTCTCGGTGGTATGTCGTTTCATACCGCCGGGGCGGAGTGTGCACGATTTTCATCACTTTTCTCGCCGGCATGCCGAGCGGTGTGCGGGCAGTGAGTCCAGGACGGTCTGCAGGGTCGGCGGTATGTCAGCGGTAAGTGATGAATTTAGCAATTTTGGGCGATATGTCGGCAGTGTGCATGGCCAGACAGTATGCATGCTGCCCGGCGGTATGTCACTGATTCATTTTCCGCCGGGCGGTGTGTAGGTATTTTTAGATGAATTTCACTATTTTGGGCGGAATGTCGGCGGTCCGCGGGCGGTATACTGTGGTACGTCCACCAATTTCGGGCCTTATATAGGGCTAGAAATTTGGTTCTCGGCGATAATTGTATTTTTTCAGTAAAAATACATTTATCGCTTCGCTATGGCTATGAGGCCGTAAATTCAAGCTTTAATTTGCACAGCGGTAAAAATTGCCGTTGCATAAGTATTCGTGGAACAAACCATGAATTTTCTGCAACATTACTCCGAGGTCGATACCGCTGCAAGCGAGGCCTTGAGAGGGGGGGGAAAACACCAAAAAAATTGCTAAAATAAAAAAAATGAAACATTCACAAGACACTTAACTAGCGAATTGCTGCAAAAGACTTAAAAAAAATAAAAACTTTAACTTGCCTTTTTTGCAGGTCTTCATACTTACTGCTGATCCAAGGGCTGCAACGCAGCTTTTTCATTGGCATCTTTTTCCGTCCTAAGATCTTTTAAGCCACGTAATTTGTTTGCGCCCAGATTATGGCCTCAATTTTGGCTCAGCTTGTTTTTAAGCGCACTTCCCGGAGTTGCGCTGCTTTTCTCCGTCCGAAGTGCACCGAAAAATGTTCTTGCCACTTTGGCCGCTGCCCAGCCTCTTCTGTAGTCGCGCAGTGTGGCCAGTCGAGTTGGGGGTGGAGCCAGCGTTCTGCACCGTAAACTGTGCAGGGGTGTCTGCACATGCGCAGTGGAGTCCGCTGGTGATGTCTGCGCATGCGCAGTAGCTACTCGCCCCCAGCCTCTCCGTTTGCTTGCTGCAGCCTCTCCAGTGATTTGCTTGCTGCAGCTGCTCTGTGGGCCCCGATGCCAGCCAGTTAAATCGCTCCCGACCCCAGCCCAGGCCGAGTGGCCTCCCGGTGCGATTTCTAAGGGATCGATCGCACCGGGAGGCCACTCGGTCGGGGCAGGAGAACAGATAGAAATCATCGACAAGCAGGAGCACTATCAGTTCTCCTGCCCCGACCGCCCCTCGCCCTGGCCGAGTAGCCTCCCGCACCGGCTGGTCTGCTGCTTTCCCGGGCCGAGTTTGAAGATGAAGGTTGGACTTACTTCAATTTTTTATTTATTATTGAATTCTTCTTACTTTTTGTTCGTAAGGTTTGGTGGTTTAAGTGCAGCCAGATCCTTTCCGCTTCCCACCCTATCCCAGGCCGAATGGCCTCCGATGTACCTACCTGTGCCGATTTCTTGAACTCTCCGCAAGGGTTTTCTGAAATGGCTGGCCTCAGAACTTATGCTTATTTTATAAAGTTTAGTGTTACTGAAGTGTTACTAAAGTACTATTTTATATTAATAGAATGCTCAGATATGGAATAACATTTGTATAGTTGACAACTAACCAAGAGAGAAGACACACACAATTTATTGAATTAAAGAATTTTTTTTTATTAACAAAAACGCAAATAAAAATTGAAAAACTATCCCTCCAACCTCCCCGCCCTCCGCACCAACCCACCCTTCCCTCAAATACACAAAAATCTTAACCGTTAACCATAAAAAGTAACAAAACAGGAACAAGAACAATTGAACAAGTGAACAAACTTTGTGAAAAAACACCGCCCCCCCCCCATCCCCACCTGTGGCCACGTTTTCCTCCAGGTCCAGTCCCACCCAGTGTTCGAACCCCACCCGCCCGTTTTGGTCTACGCAGACCGACACCAAGATGTTGTGCAGAGTGGGACGGCAAGACTTCCTGCCGTGGTGGAGGTGACGGAGCGGAAGCGAAAGCCTGAAGCTCCACTTCCGAGTCAGGAGGAACTGTGCCCTCCGTACTCGCTTGCATGCTCGGAGTCTCACTGCGAGCCGTAGGGCATTGGTTGCAGCTGTCTGCTGCGGAATGGCCCCCAAGGTCTCCCTTGCAGTCTGTGCCTGCTCGGAAGACCACTTGGAGAAGTTCGTGCAGAACTCACACCAGGATGCTGGAAACTGGCTCCAGTTCACAGAGAATCCCACAAACCCCTGGATAAGATTGCGGCCAATCGCGACTGTCTCCCTGCACAGGGAAATCAAGCTCTCTGTCTGGCCCTCCATAGTCGGCGACGGCTGGCCACGCTGATCGGACCTCCGTGGGGTTGGCATTTGCAAAATGACGCGCCTTGGCGTCGTCACCTGCACACCGCTTGGTCCCGGTGCTTCTTCCATCTCGATCGAGATGGCCACAGGTTGTTTCCCCCGCACCCCCACCCCCACAGAAAAAATCTCATCCTTCTCCTCCTCCGCAGTCTCAACCTCCTGCGAGCTGCTTGAGGGGTCTATCACATTCTCTGCTACTGAGCACTGCTCAATGGACACTTGACCTTAGAAAGATGAATGACATTTCTAAACAACTCATAACAATACATATCAATATATTTCAATATTTCAATATCTATCAATATTTCAATATAACCCAAAACATTGCAATACTTTGCAAAACCACATATGCACAAGGGTTCATAAGGGTTAACATGGCCTCATTCGTAGATCAGACTACATCTAAATTAATGAATTATAATTGCATAACACATGCGTAACTATGATATTTCTCGTTTGTATTTAGTAAAGTTTAACACATTGCACATTTCCCATTACTCACCAGACTCGAGGGTGGGCTTGGCCATGCCACGAGTCGTGACCGAACGGCTTTCAGGCCCCACCAAGGTCACCGCAAGCTCCTCGTACGCATTTAGTGTGCACACATCGCGGAGCCGCCACCCGTCCTCCTTGGCTCCGCGCGGTTGCTACTGATCTTTTTCTGTAAATGATAATTTAACATTGCACGGCATAAGCTACTGTACTTGACAATAAACATTGAAGACTGATTTAAATGTTCAATTATTACATAATATCGTAGTGCATATGAATAATTTTTAATATTCTAATTATAAACCAAGTAAATAATACATATGTATGATTTTAAATATGACTTTTAAATATCTTTTAAATATTAAAATGCAACTTACTCTGGTAGCTGCATATGAATAATTTTAAATACTATAACACGCAACTTAGTATTAGGGTGAATAAATGTAATTGGTAATGTAATTTTATTTTAAATTTAATGTAGTTTTTAAATTAATGTTATTACTTCACATTATAAATAAATAATATTGAGGATTTTGTTTGCAATTTATAAACATCAAGTAAATAATAATTTATAAACATGAAGTAAATAATACATATGTGTGCTTTTAAATATGACTTTTAAATATGTTTTAAAGACATATCTAAAATCCAGCTTACTCTGGCAGCTGCCAGCAGGCTGTTCCATCTCTTGCGGCACTGGTCACCCGTCCGCACCTCATTGGATGCCGATGTGACCACATCGGCAATCTCCAGCCAGATCCATCGATAGGTACGGGGTGGAGGTTTCCCAAGGCCACCACATGTCAAGTCCTCCCACCTTGTGGAAACAACATTTACAAGGGCCTCGTTCGCCTCCTCATTAAAGGCTTTTGCCCTTTGCCTCTCCATCTCCCTTCTATTTGGTGTTTCCATTCTTGAATTTTAAATCAAATTAGCAAAATACAAACTTCTTCCTCGATGACTTTCTCCTTCTCTCTCTCTCCTGCTCTCTCCGACCCTCCCTGTCCTTCTGAGCATGTGCGATGACCCCTGAACTCTCCAAAAGCAGCAAAAAAAATCGACCTCAAAAAAAAATCCCACACATGCGCACGATATCGTTGCTAGGGAAGCTTTTTTTTGTACTTCCGTTTCACTTCCTCTTTGTTTTGGGCGATCATGAGATCGCTGAGAAATCAGATCGCCCATTTGACATCGCTGGGGTATGGCCGAGTGGAAAATCGGCCCCAAAAAATGGGCCTTATGCCGGCGATCAGCATGGGCGATACATCACACATCGCTGGAATAAGGCACATTTTTGGGGGCCTTAGCCACCTAGTGGAAAGTCTAGCCCCATGTATCTCAGCACCAATGTGGAGGAAACTCCAGGATGTTGATTTTACTGTTTCCATCACACACATTTGGTATTTGTATACTGTATCCACAGCAAAGTCGATATGTTATGTGCTGCATGTTTTCAAATTTAATTTTATCCAGGTTTATCCTGAAAGATTTCACTTAATTATGTTTTCAAAATTTCAGCCATTTAGTTCAGATATACAGCAGTTTTAACTTTTGCTGCATAATTAGACATAGATACACAAACATCAGGCTTCACAAATTTTAAAAACAAAGATTAGTGTAGGTAATAACTTAAGGAAAAATATTGATAGAAATGAAACAGAATGAAAATCACATTTATTTCCACGAGTGATGCTGAATTCAGAGTCAATATGATCTGCTAATTGGAAATAAAAATTATTTCACAACCTTTCTTAGCTCCTATGTGGCCGAACAATTAGATTTTTTGCAATTGAAATGATTCAGACGAAGTAGTCAAAAAATATATTTGCTACATGAATAAAACCAAATGAAGAATATCGGGAAAAAAAAGCTGGATGTACATTACTGCTTAATGATCTAGGTTCACTCATTTACAGCTGCCTAATAGACAATGAGATTTCTTTGCAGTTTAATAGTCATCCCAACCATTGAGGAACTGAAAATCCTCTCTTTCGCTTCCCTTGTTGGAGATGTTGGACCTGAGCTCTGTGAAAATAATTGATTTTAGAGGTCAAGATAGATAGCCATGGTTGCCCTGTTTTTTTGGGGGGCATGTTTAAACATTCAATACCTGTTCCCCCATCCTCACAGCCGATCTAGGATTCTTGTGGAATTACCTGTTTTTTGCTCTGTATTTTCCCACAAGTACCAGTATTTTTCTCATTGTTTCTCTCTCTCTCTCTCTCTCTCTCTCTCTCTCTCTCTCTCTCTCTCTCTCTCTCTCTCTCATTGTCTGATTACTTTTTCTTGATAAGCTATGTCAATATTTTCAGTTGAAACCATGACAGTTTATGGTTTGTTCTCACTTACAGTATACTGTCCAACAGTCGTGGAACTTTCTTAATTTATTGTACTTGGTCATGTTTTGGGCAGGTGAACATTACCGATTCCTAACCCTTCCAAACACCCCTCCATTCACCCCCCCCCAAAAAAAAAATCAGCTACTTTGCTGTGATTCATCTCGTTGTAACATAAATTCATCCAGCCCTTTTTGTATTAAAGACCTACTGTGGTATTCTGTTCCACCACCCCTGCTGGTAATCTGTTCCACAATTCTGTTAACCTTTTGATGGAAGAAGTTACCTAAATTTCCTGGTTTCCTGTCACAACTTTAACTTGAAACTGTGTCCCCATGTTTTTGAATCCTGTGCCTAACAGAAGAACTTCGATAAAACCAAAATCTTGAAGACCTTCCTCCTCTTTGGAGTATGAAGTCCTAGGGTGGACAATCTTTCTGATACCTTGGCCCTCTTTTTATTTGTGCTTGGGATGTGAGCGATACTAACAAAGCAGCATTTATTGCCCATTCCTAAGGCAGCTGGAGGTGACGGGTGGAAGTTAATGAACCAGTTGGGTTTTTACCACAATCTGGTAGCTTTCATGGTCAGTTGTTCTGGTGCCAGCCAATTTTTCAACTTGTGATGGCATTTGAGCTCTCAACCTCTGGGCTGCTCATCCAGTATCGTAACCACTAGGTTACGGTAACCTTGGTATTTAAGATTTTATTATATTTGGGAATGAGCGTCATCGATCTCATATGGACTTCCATCTCATTGTGCAACTTTCCTGTTAATACAGAAACCCAGTACAGTACTCTAGCTGCAGTCCCATCGTTACCTACTTCTACATCCTTGGTTATACAACCCATTTTATTTCCTTTCATCTCCGCCCCCCCCCCCTGCCCCACCCCCGAAAACACTGAAATTATGGTTTTAACTAACAACCCACCAAACAACCCAGGTTGCTTTTTTGCTACCTGAACTCTTGATTTTTCCCATAGCTGTTTTGAACTCCATCTGCCATCGTTCTGCCTTTTGTTCCAATCTGTCTAAATTCTCTTGAATTCTCATATTGGTTAGCATCATTGGGCACTGTATCGAACTTGGTACCTTGAACACTGTTCTATCCTCCCGTCATTTATAATAATTATAAACAGCAGTGGTCCCAGTTCTGAACTGTGTTGGACTTCAAAGCAAACCGTTTCTATTTGGACGTCTCCCAATGCAACACTATTCTTAGCTTTCAAATTTTCAGCCATCAATTAGTTCAGCCCAATATGTTTTTACCTGGATAATCGGTCTGTTACCCGGGACAATCAAATGCCTTCCTGAAATCCAGGTGCATAAAATCAGCTGCCTCACCCTCAACTATCAGATCTGTAAGCTCTTCAAAGAATTACAAGCCGTTGTTGTTTGATTGCAATGAGTTTCCGAAGTTGTCATAGGAATAGGCCATTCAGACGCTCCAGCATTTAATGATTTCATAGCTGATCTGTACCTCAATGCCATTTACCCGCCTTTGATCCATAACCCTTGATAGTTTTATCGAATAAAAATCTGCTGATTTCAATGTGGAAAGAAATATGACTTAACCCCTTTGCCTTTGCACACCAACCCATAAGAGCAGTACTACTGCTTGGACTGGATTTGCAATCTCCGCCAACTCCACTAGGCACTGTGGATGGAAATAGTCAGAGCCTGGAGCCATTCTTTTAACCTTCAGCCTCCCAAACCTTTCTGCGATGCCGTTCCTTCTGATGATCAGGGTTTCCAATCTGCTCCATTTTGTCTTCTTTAAACTTGGACATGTTTTCTCTTGGCACTCCCCTGCAATTTCATTGCCAAAATAGTCACTAAATAAATGATTTAGTAATTCTATTTTCCGGCACCACCTCCTCACTACCACTGGTAAACAGTCCAGTGTCCTTCTGCACCTTTTTCTTGTTCCTGATATATTTAAAGAACGCTTCAATTGAAGATACCTTAAGAGGAACAGTATTTAAAATTCTCCATGTTCTGTTTAGTGAGCTGCCACTCAAATTTCATCAATGGTGATGGGTGATTACTGTTAAACTAAGTATCAAATTTGGAAATCTGCCTTAGACCCAAATTTCGGTGCGGAATAACATTTTAGGTCTATAATTCAATAACAGAACACTTGTATTTATAAGAAAAAGGATCAAATTCATCATCACCCACTGGGCGGAAGTGACTTTACCCCTTTGGCTGTGCACAACAACCCATAAGAGTCGTACTACTGCCATGAGACAATCTCCACACACATGCACTCAATTGCTGGAGATGTAGTCCTCTGGGAGAACACTGCTGGCTGATGACATGGCAGATGTGGACATATGATTCTTCTTTTCACAACTCCAAGACCACATGCCTATTATTAAAATAATGCAATTCCTATTTACAACAGTGCTGAGCATTTCCTCTCTTCTTTCCAACAGAAGGTGAAAAATAAAGCTTTAGAAGATGTGATCATATTAAATGTAGATACAAACACACTGGAAACACCATTTGATGACCTTCACAACCTGCCCGGTGAAGTGGTAAGTCAAAATGGAACTCTGCTTTTAAAAAAAAAAAAACTTCATTAGTTCTTTGCCATGATAAAGTCTTTCCTTTTGTAATCACAAATTGGAAGATGGCAGGGGTGGATGGGGAGGGAGGGAGCAGTACCAAATCTGCTTTTTTGGTGAAAATTGGGAGCTGTAAATTGACTTTTATAAAGCGGAATTATTTTCAAGATTGTGACTGTGGCTGAAGAGAGATTTTGAATTGTGCAGCCAATCGTAAATTAAGCTCATGATCAGAAAGATATCTGCATTCATTAGCTGTAGCTTTTTAAAAAGTAAGTCTCTTCATCTTATACTTAATCATTAAATTACAAAGTATGCATTTCTGTCTGCCTAGTGGCATTTCTTGCTGAAGAACGAGTTGAGTTGTGAAGGCAAGAAGAAGAAGGGGGCCAATTATCAGCTCTTGTTTCCCTGCCACCTGCCAGCTCTCTTCCCTTTAATTAATGCTCAGATGGCACCGGTCAATATAATAAGAAATGCTTTTACAGTAGGGGTCACAAATTTGATCCTTTGATCTTCAGCATTCTGAAACATTTGTTTCCTTGAATTACTAGTTTTCCAGTGTATTTTGATTTTTTTAATCTTCTGACTGAGACATCTTCAACGGAAATGCGTTATTTGTTTTAAAACTGACTACTCTCTCTATTGCTTAGATTTCTGTTTGGAAAGAAAATGACAGGTTGAACTTGCCACAAAAGGATACTCCTCTAAATTAAAAGAATGGTTGAAAAGGGCTGTCTTTTTTTATCAATGAAATCTGATAAATGAGGTGTCGTCTGCATCTCTACTTTGATCTTGTTTTGCTTTTTCTGGTTGCTAATGCTTCACAGTGCTTAGTATTCCATGTTTTAATTTAAGCAAACTGCAAACAATACATGGCCATACTTGTACAAAATGTGACATGCCTATTTCCAAGCATCCAACATGTTTTTCCTGCATTTATTGCATAAATTTACAACAACTAGAATAATTTGCATCAATATTTTGATTCCATTTTTGGGGGGGGGGGGGGGGGTTTGCCCTCTTTTCCCCGCCCTCCGAAAAAGTAATGTTAAAAATATTATGAGTTGGACTCCTGTTGATTTGAGTAAAGCTGTTATAAGATATGTTTAGTTACATGTGAGTTCATGTCACAAGGATTTTAGTCCATATGGAGTCTATTATTAGGTCAGTTTCTGTATTGGTCTCAGTTGTCATAAAGGTCAACAGGTCACAGTTGTCCTGAATTACCGAACTGTTTTCATGTAGACGCTCTGCTGTGTTGTATGCTGCCATCTTAATAATGGTCTCTTGTCAGATATTCACACATAATATTTAAGAGTTATTGACCATTAGAAATGTTAGTTTTGTTGGTAGCGATACTGCGTTAGAAAATACTGTGGAGTTCCAGATGGAAAAATAATTTTTGTGATTAGCCACCAGGAACCTGTTTTTTTTTTTAACGTTCTTGCTGAAATGCTGCTTTGTTCATATAGATTTAACATGTACCAATCTAATTTTGTTTTGTAAAATTGTTGTTGGATTTAATGCGTACGTTACATAGCTCTTGTCTTGTTCTTAAACTTAATATAATTATGCAGCAAGGACAACGAAGCCATGAAAAAATGCATTCTTGGAAATGTCCTATTAGTTCCAGGCTTTTTCAGCTTCCTCGCTTGTAACACTGCACATTCCCTTAGTTGGTAGCTTTTTGCAGTCACTGCTGTGGCCTCTCTGCAGGGAGCAGGCTGTGGCCAAGGCAGCTTGAAGATAAATAGTTTGCTTCCAATGTAATTCAAGACTATTCATTCTGGTTATTTAATGGATTATTGATGCATTCGAAATGCAAACCCACTTATTCTTGCCACTAGTGCACTGCATGTATTGGTACTTTCCATTAAACAAAACTCTTGGCAGTTTCCTCTGTCGTGATTGCAGAACAAGCTGGTGATGCACATCAAGAATTCACCTGTCAGCAATTTCACCGAAACAACAAGAATGTTGCAACAACAGTTACCTTCCCCTTTTTAAAGCCATTGACATTAATGGAGCACTGCTGTTACTTGGTGTTCTGTCTGATTTCGCTTCACAGAAATTAGTTGAGTCTGCGTATTTTTCAAATTATTTTCTTCAAAGCGGTGGAGAATGGTCACACTGAACATGTTCTTAAGGAATATCAGTTAGTGGAGGAAGCAGCTTTTCAGCCGTTATTCTGAAATGTCGCATATTCTGGCTACAAGTCCTTTAAATGTTTCCAAATGTGAATTCACATCTTCTAATGTCTGCAGGGACTTCATTTGCAACTTGGTGAAATTCAGTGCAACTCGGAGGGACCAGGATTCCAACTGCCCCCCTCCTGTGTTGGCCATTGCCTAAAATATTGAGAAATAATCTGGGATAAGTTACAATAGTTCCCTCTATGCCAGATGAATAATAAGTTGTCCTCCTGTTAACGCAGAAACGCAAATTGACACTGTGTGTAGCAGGCTCAATGGTGATTTTCCACCTGCAAAATAAATACAAAACAAAATATGTGGTGCAGGGCAAGGTGACTCTTCCTCTGGTCACATGAAAATGTTCTCACAGTGCAATGTAGGTGAGCAAGGCAATATACCCAACTAATTGTGTCATGTTTATACATATCTAAAACCCAAACTGTACCCCTTTTAATATGTCTGTGATGTGGTCCAGGACACAGGCAGACACAAGTAATATAATTCAAAAGCTATATTGTTACAGTGGTGTGCTGTTGACTTTATACACAGATGCACTTGGATAGCAGCATTAAAGTCTTCCAATAAGTTAAGGGTAGACCTCCAAGAAGCAAATCCTTGAATTTCCCTTCTGGAGAAGTTTTTTTTTCATGAGCTAGTTCATGTCATTTGGGAAAGTTTCATAATGCATAGTCTGAAATTTCTCTGGCGTGGCTGCAGAAACACTTGCCTGAAAGCTTGGGGAATAGACTATGTTAGAACCATCAGGGATGCCAGATTTCCTTTCGAGTCAGTAAGCTTCACCTTGGGGTTGAAAAGATCTACGTAGGGTAGCCAGCAAGGGGCCACAAAAAGCAGCCCTTGGCTGTCTCCACCCCTTTATCCCAACACTGACATAAGAATACACTTCTCACTTCAGGAAATTGTCCCCAAAATTCAGACAAATTATTTTGTTTGAGCAGAAAGTCTGTTCAGGGTTTTGTTCTTGCTACTTATCAGTGATGAAGTAAACTCAGTCTGAAAATGTTTTTGACTATATCGAATCCAATTATGGAAACTATGACACATGGTCATTTGATATCTCTCGTCTGGAATGGTTTCCAGAAACCAGTTTTACCCAAAACACCAGAAAAATCAACAATCAAATCAAAATGAGTTCCGTAGTCCCAGATCCAATAGATGTACAGCTTGTCCCGACTCTGCTGGCAAGCTTGGCTAAAATGACAAGACCTTGTTTTTTTTTTGTTTTGAAACTGATGCTGTTGTGTTTACTGAAGAGAAAGATCAAAGAGTACATCATCCGTGGTTGCTATTGTGCACCTTTAGTGATGGTTGCAGTGGGGTCTGCAGTCCTGTCTACCTTCCTATGTAATAGTCAAAGGAGACATACACCAAAGAACACACAGTGCTACTGGGCACTTTACCCCAAGTAAAGGCTGCCGAATATCATGGAATAAAGTCAAAATTCGAGGTTTAAGCACGGTATCGTCCAAACAATTTCGCCCTTGTTTTTTCCGTTCCTTGCCTATTTCAATCGGACAGATTGTAGCTGATTTTTTTTAAATGAAATAAGTGGACGTGGAAAAAAAATAGTTTTACAATTACTTTGTATTTAAAATTTAATTTGAAACAAAATGATCAATACTGCATTGTCACTGATTATATCATCATTTTTATTTGTATCAGTTACATTTAAAGGAGCATTGTTGGGATGTTCTTGGGCAAAATAAGCAGTCTACTCTGCAAACTTCGGCAATTTGCCTTTGAATGCCATTTACAAGTTTTCTAGTCATTGAGTTTTCAACCAAATCATCACATTCCTCCATTTACGAATGCGGGAAAGTTTCTTCTGAGATACTTGACCAGACTTTGTCCTTTTAAATTCAAAAAAATTGTTTTATCCCAGGTGTTACTGCTATTGAATCGGCCCAAGTGTGCAGGTATTGTTTTGTTGCACCCATTAAAGTTTATCAGACTGAGGAATATTGATATTTCATTACTTGATGGTTTGCAGAATGAATCCTTAGTGTAGTGTCAATTAAAAGAGCATGGAGAGTTCAGTGGATTTGTATGTTCTTTAACCTTTCTCGCCACAGAGATATAGATTATGTACTTCGCAACCTGTGCTGAAGTTAATAAAAAAAACTTAATGAGCCTTGGTATATGCAGTCAGAGCACTAAATGAATTGGATTTCATGACTTTCATCTGTAGCTATCAAGCCTTGATATAAATTGAAAAGATCACAGCTATTGGGAAAAGACCTATATTGTAAAGTCCTTTCTGCATAGATTATGAACATCATAACTCAATGATTTTTCCATAAAAATATGGCTATAATTGGACCCAATGGGGGTCCCTTTCTTTGATCAGATCACAGTAACTGTGACTTTACACTGAAAAATGTCACTGCTGTAAAGGTTTATCACCTGTAGAGCTTGGTTTTCTCTGATGCCTTGTACTGTGCTGGTTATCTTTAATAAAAGAAGTATAATGAGTAATTAGACAGCAATGATTTGAAGCACCGAAGAAAATTGCATTCAATATCTTAGGAACAATGCATTATTTTCTCATTATTCTTTCCTTGGATTTGAGGCTGTTGGTGCATTGAACTCATTTACCATACACTTCATAATTTAATACACAATTTAATTCCTAATTATATTTTCATGAAAATTTGGTCTGATTTTATTCTGCAGCAGGTGTTTCTTGCAATTAACTGTACTCCATTTGATTTCTGTTTTTCTGTGGTCTGAATAATGACAAGACTTTTTGAAGATCAGGTCCTACCTTTGTGAAACATTGGAGTTATTCTTACACTCAGAAATTTATACGGGGCATTGCATCTATCAATAAGAAATAGCATTTGATGAAAAGAGCAGCTTAAATAGCCCTCAATTGGGCCAGACATTGTAATGGCTTGCTACTTCCTAGACATGGTGGCACATGTTGCACAACTCCAGCAAATGTCTGAAAAGTTGCTTTGCTCACTAAACTACAGTGAAATAATTGGAAGTCTATTTAACTCAAAGTTTTGAAAAACTTCTCAAAATATTTGTTTTGTATGTTGTTGTGATGTTTTATATAATAACAAAGCAGAAGGCACTCAGAAAAGGATAAGCTTTTTGTTGGATGCCCTGCAAACCCAGGAAGGGCTTGCGCACTGATGCAGCCTTTGCTTAGTGCAAATATTAGAATTTTTTCTATAAGAAGTGTTGATTTAACATTTCCTTTCTTTGTGCAGGTCTCGATGTTGAAATACAAACTGAAGAAGCAGTCTACAGCTACTGGTGATGGGGTAGCCAGGGCCTTTCTTAGGGCACAGGCAGCACTATTTGGCTCCTATAGGGATGCACTCCGATATAAACCTGTAAGTCTTATTTTAAAAAAAACTCCAATATTGTATTCTTCTGTTGTTTTAAACATTTATCAAACAAGCAAGCAATATTTATATTGGTCCCCATGGCTTTATTGTTCACCATTTTTCCTCCTATTGCCGGCTTGTGTATTCACTTCCAAGTAGATTTTTGATTTCTTCTGCCCACTTGTATCTTGTCTTCAATCATCTGCAGCTGTGCAAGCAGAATGGTCCAGCCTTCTAACTTCTTGTGACTGTCATCGGTTGCCCTTTGTGGCTGGCTGGCTGGAAATTTGGCAGCTATATGTCAAGATAAGCTTTTCAATTTTTGGTCATTAAAATGCAGTTTTTGTTTGAGGCTCACGGCATGGTGACCTGTCCAATGACTGAAGAAAGCTACTACAGCTGTTTTTGACATGTTCAAGTGTCAGGTCGATCTTGTATTTTGTGCCATAATATGTAATGGTATTGGGCCCCTACTTATTCAAACCTGTATTTGTGCTTATCTATAAAACCGTATTAGTATTATAGACCTGTGAGCCTCATCTAAATTGTGGGGCAAGTGTTGGAGATTTTGAAGGGTGTTTGCTGGATTTTCAGGGTCTGATGAGAAAGAGAGAGATTGCAAGAGATTGATTTCTTTAAGGAGCTTGAGGATCTGGTGGATAAGGAGGAGGTGGTGCAGATTATCCACCAGGATTGCAGGAAAGCACGTGACTTTGTCCCACATAACCGACTGATTCACCACGTGCCTGCCCATGGGATAGATGCCAAAATATTAAGCTGGAAAAGTATACCACAAAGAGTGCTGGTGCATGGGGAGGTGTCAAAGTGCAGCCAAGCTACCAGTGAAGCTCCAACAACAACCACTGTTGTCTGTGATTTTTATAGATGACGAACAGGGCACCGTATAAGCCAAGATGTTTACGTTTAAATTGGACGCAATGGCAATAATGCTAACAAATGTGCAATGATCCAAGGAGGATTGGAGAAGCTAAATCAATGGGCAGAGATGGTGGATGACATGAGATTAGGTAGAAGAAATGATAATGTGGATTACATATTAAATGCAGTTTGCTCAAGGTAACAGAGCAGGAAAGAGAAAGTTTGTTTCCATAACTCAATCGTCACTTCAGTTTTTTTTTAATTATCCAATTCTCAAAAAAAAAATTAAACTTGCCCTTAAAATTGCTTTTTTATCATCAGAACTGCCTGTTGGAAGTTCCCCAGCCAAGTCACTCCTTCTGTTTGCAACCTAACTGGGTGTTTGGAGTGCCCAGTTTTTGTTGACAATTAAATTAGGTGTGTGCATGTGTGAAATGCAGTTCAGTAGTTGGTTTACAGTCTGCTTCTGTGGAGTTACAATAATCAGAATAATGTAACAACTTCATAACTGATTAAAAAGAAGGGAGGTTTTATGTTATGTAAACAACTGGGAATAAGTAGTTTTGTGCAAGAAGGACACATCTTGTAAAGTGATAGGAGAATCACAATTACATTTGTGAAGCCTGTATCTTTCAGGGTCTGTAAGATGTGTGATATTTTTACCTCAGTCAGTTACATCATATGTTGTTTGAGCAAATTTGTTGTATTACAGGAATTGGTGAGCTGCTGTGGCATTTAGGCTGCAGCCAAACTGCAGTAAACATTACTATTGGCAATCCCAGTCCCAGAATACTCATGAACACATACAATTCAACGCATTTGAGCTGCAACTCTTCAATATGCCAAAAATATAAAAAGGGAAAGGAAAATAGTTAACTCATGCTGCCCCTCCCTCGACCTGGTGCTGGAAATTTACAAATACCAGCCAATTTGAAAACTTCCATCACCAATAGCAGTTACCCTCTAAACTAATGTCCAAGTGACCCTATGCATACAGACAGCAACTCACATCTGCAGCATTACAGCAGAATAATACATTGTGCATTGCGTGGTATTATTCCAGTAGTTAAACAGTATCCTCTAACCCAGTGTGAGCAAGGCCACAGGAGATACACAAGTTTATATCAGAATATAGTAATTGGCAATAAATTGTTCCACTTACGTATTTTAACTTTGAGCATTTCACACCTGTAAACTGGTGTTCTGGGATATTATGTGCTCGGAGTCGGCAGATTTTTTTTAATGTTGCTGGATTTGAACTTTGTGAGCTAGACAGTTTAGAAAAATGTCTTTCCAACACGTTTCAAAATTAGCAATCAATGAGAACAGATGTTTTCAAACCACCAGCTCCCTGAAATTCAAACTGGAGAAACAAGCGGTGCACAAAATGTGAGTACAAGTAGCCAATGCATCACTGGGACTTCATGGACTGGATAGCCAGGGCTTGCAGGCCATATATGGCTGCTGGACACCTAGCCATAGCTGCTCGTATACGATTCATGAAGTATTTATGTCACTCAGAATAAGGGGCCGCCAATTTAAAACTGAGATGAGGAGGAATTTCTTCTGAGGGTTGTATATCTATGGAATTTTCTACCCCAAAGAGCTGGGTCATTGAATATATTTAAGAAGGAGATAGACAAATTTTTGAGCGATAAGAGAATCGAGGGTTATGGGGAGCGGGCAGGGAAGTGGAACCGAGTCCATGATCAGATCAGCCATGATCTTATTGAATGGCGGAGCAGGCTTGAGGGACCAAATGGCCTACTCCTGCTCCTATTTCTTATGTTCTCATCATGTCAATGCCAGCATACACTACTATAGTTTGAAATAAACTATGACTGGTGCTATCTAAATTGTCTGCAAAACAACTGTGTATTTGTTTTTGACAAGGTAGGGGAAAGGGGCTAAGGTTTTGCCACTTTTTAATGAGGGAGGAATGCAAGATTTCACTGCATATGAAAAATTATGCGGCAGCATCAACTCATATGCCTTCCCTCCTGAACCGGTCCTCAGGAAAATTGCTTATTTAGTTTGTAGCTTAAGTAAGGTACTGTCTTGGTCACCTGATGAACTGAAAGTGTGTCTCACATTTACCCTGACCACGAAAGCTAAGATAGTTATATAGGTTCCATTGCATGATGAGGAATGCTGATACAGTGCATATGGAGATATACAAAAAAGAGGAAAATCACTTCTGTTGCTTTTCAACAGTTCTAATCTGTCACCAAGTGAAATAGGTTGGTGGATTGGATTATGCATTTCTACCAGTTGACTGAAGGAGATAGCCCTGATAATATAGCTTACATAAATTAACTCCCACATTACTGTCAATGAGTCGTGGAGCTGGCTTTAACTCTGGCTTAAATCATAAGTTACTTAGAATTGGATAGAATGAATAGCACAGAAACATTCTCCCTTTTCTACGAGAGCTACCTATGGTCTGTGGCCTGCGACCATTGATTTCTTAGGTGGTTGAGGCTCCCGTTTGACTCAGGCAGGAGCCTCATGTATACATGTAAATCAGGATCCTATGATATACAAATGGCCCTGCAGGCATTTTAACACCCCTACCGGGCGGAGTGCCCAAAGCACAAGCTACGCTCAGTAAGACCTGGTGGGCAAGAAGCAGCAGCCTTTAGAGGCAAGTGTAAAACTTATTTTTGTGGGCTAAGAGGAGCACGAGGAAAATTTGGACTACCATTTCCCCATGCTTCTACCCACCCCACCCCGAACGCCCTCCCGGCAGCTTACCCAAGTGCTGCTGGACGACCCTCTGATCCCAGTGAGCGGTCTCTAAAGTCTTATTTCAGGCGGACAGCTTGCCCACGTGTATGTTAATATGGTCCCGCATTAAAATGGATCGAGCCTCTTGCAGTGCCTCCCAAGGGGCAAATTTGCACCTGTCCGTTGCCCGAACCCCCTGGAAGTTAAAAATCCGCCTCGCATCCCTTAGTTGTTGTTGTGTCGCTAAAGGATTAGCACTATACATATTTGTGTTGTTCATCTATATTATTGAGTGTTTGTAGGCCAAGGGAAAGTGAATGCAGTTTATTTTAACTCCCTATATATTTTAAGTTACAAATGCATCCATCTCACTCGTGAAAAATAAATGTGAAATGCTAAAGAGGAAGTAAAATTTTTTCGCTAAAAGTATTTCCTCAGTTCTTGGTTTAAAAAGCAGCTTAGCTACATTCGATGAGGAAAGACGGGATGAGGCTCAAGTGGAGCATAAACACCGGCATGGACTGGTTGGGCCAAATGGCCTGTTTCTGTGTCATATCCGATGTAATCCTGTGTAATTATTTTTATCGTGGAGGTTGACCATTCATAATTCCTGGTTGTCTAGTTACAGGATGGAGCCCCTTTGCATCTTGGAGCATTCTCACTGGCTTTATTGGGAGCTGTGCATTGGATCAACCTCTGGAGGCTGATCTGGATGACCTATTCCGAGAATGTTTCCTCCTGCTCTACTGTGTAGAAGCACAGGGCTGGTAGTTATGTTTTTTTCTGGCCTCGGAAGGAACTGATAGAAAAGTTAGATCTCCATGAAGGTATAAATAGTGTGCTGAAGATCTTTGATTTTCACGGGGTGATCATCACGGTTATAAGCAATTTTTTCTGAGAGTAAGGATTGGTCCAAATAGTTTCTTTTGTGAAAATAAAATTATCCATGACTGACCATAAAGCATTATCTGTCCTCAGCCTTCTCCTATCCTAAATTGGCTCTACTCTTGCCTATCCAATCGTAGCCAGAGCATCTCGAGTAAAGGCTTTTCTCCCCACCGCTGCACCACCTCCAGAGTCCCCCAAGTATCCCTCGTTGACATCTTCTCTCCCTTGCATGCGTGCTGCCCTTTGACGACATCATCCAATAGCATGTAGTAAGCTTCCACATTGACGTCGATGAGATCCAACTCTACCTGTCCTTCAGATCTCTCAACCCTTCCATTGCCTTTATACTGTCAGACTGCTTGACCAACATCCAATCTTTGAGGTGACATTCTCCAGGTAAACTGTCAGAAGACTGAAGCTATTGTTTTCATCCCCAGCCACAACTGCACACTCTCTCCTTACTGACTCTATCCCCTTCCTCATCCACTTCCAGGCTGAACCAGACTGGTGGTGACCTCTGTGTCCTGTTCACTCACACATGCAGTATAAAAACTTCCCACTGCCACCTCCGTAACTTTGCCGATCTCTACCTCTACTTGATCCTGTCTGCTGCTGAAAACCCTCATGCTTGCGTTTCTGACTACCAGACAATGCTGGCCCATTCTCCACCCTCTTATACATTCTGCTGATCATATCCTATCTTGCATCCTTCTCACTCATTCAATACTCCCCTGTCCTAGTTGACCAACATTGATTCCTGGTCCTGAATGCCTTAAATTTACAGTTGCCTTTTTTAAAAAAAATCATCTCTCCATGGTCTCACCTTCTCACTCTCTTGGTATTCTCCTTCAGTCCTATAACCTTGTCCCCTACCCTACCCTGCCCTGCTCCTCCACCCCAGCTCTCTGTTCTCACCTTTTGTGAATTCACCCTTATTTAACCCCATAAGTGGTGGCCGTGACATTAGCCACCAAGGCCCATTCTCTGGAATTTTCTCCCTGACCCTGCTGCTTCTCCATCCCCTGCTGGTCCTTTAAGACCATTGTTAAACCTCGCTTCTTTGACCAAGCAGTAGCCATTTTTGTGGGCTCTGAGCAAGATTGCCAGTTTAATACTTTGAAACCACACTTACTGGGAGGTGATTGAAGCTACTTAAAATTTTTATATTCAGCCTAGAGATGAGTCTATCCATCTAGGCTAGATGCAGACATGAATCCAAAAAGGTGAAATGACAGTGGGGGTAAAATTTGATAAGGCCTGAAAACGGGCACCGCGATGCGGGATATGCCCGGGCGGTTCACAAAGCACAGGCAGCACGTCAATTTGGTGCTGCCTTCTACTCTGCATGATTGTATCGCACAACCTAGCGACTAACGAGCTGCTGACAGGCTGTGCGCTGAGGAGGGGGCCCAAGTTTGCGTCACTGGAACGAGTCAGCTTTGACTTAAAGCTAGCCTATTCCTTTCCAAGGCAGTCTCTAGCCCTTGAAACTGAACTATCTTCTGAAAATTAAAATTAAAAGTCCTTCAGAACAAGGCAGTCTGCAGCTCTGAAAGCTGTACAGCCTTCTGCAAAAAAAAAATCCTTCATAACTAGGCGGCCTGCAGCTCTAAGTTGAACTTCCCTCTGCACACAAAAAAAATGGTAAAAGTGCTTCAATATGAACACAACTGGCTCAGGGAAGGGGCACCCAGGGTCTTGGACACAGCACTCCAGTTTGTGCAGGTGGTCAACAATGGACAACAGAAGGCCCTCCAGACAGAAGCTGCACATGGTGAAAATGTGTACTCTTGCTTTCCTGTTCTCCCCTCACCACAACCCTTCCCTTTGGCCTACTGCATTTTACACACCCAAGAAATCCAGCCTGCCCAGTCAGTGGTTGACCAAGTAGAGGGAGAGTGAAGAAGAAAAACAGTAACTTGATTTCACTTTCGCAGCTACCAGTTCCTCGAGGTTGTCCTGCAAGGCCATCTGCAGTGCCCCCCACAAAGTCACCAGCCATGTTCCAGCCAATGGGGGAGCACTGCGTAACATCTCTAGGATATGCAAAGGCACATGCAAGACACTAAGGCAATGCACAAGGGTGATTAGTTGATTGCTTGGTGTAATATTGGATGCATATATGGATAAAGTTGGATTGGAAAGTTTGCTTTGTGGTAGCTTTTATTTAAGCATTGTGGCCAAGAGGACATTGTGATAGTCAGTAACAAAGGGAAGGTAAGGTGTGGGACAAATGTTGAAAGGGGAATTGGGGTTATGGTCATTGGTACCGAAGGAAGAGGATTCGATCCCAGATATCCCAGCCAGAAAGATGCTCTCTGGATCAATGTTGCCCCTCATTTTTGGGGGTGCTCGGCCCCTTTAAGGCACTGCATAGCCCCAATTCACAGTTTGTACATGTGTGAAATTTAACATTGGAAAAGCTGGTCCCAGACTGCGTGGGACTGACAGACAGTTGTGAGTAGCTTGTCCCCTTTGCTGCCTCTGCTCCATCTCCATGTGATGATGCAGCCTTAGGGGGACGGCAACTAGAGTCCCCAGGACTGTGAGCAAGTGGTCTTCTCAGAGGCCTTCCTTTAACAGTCAAAGCCTTGCAAATGTCCAGCTGCATGCTCCCTGCACACTTTACCACTTAAAATAATATATTATACCAAGCCGCTCCTCCAAAATAAAAGAATAATAAGTCCAAAAGCAAAAATCTAAACTTGCCTCAAAGATGTGTTTGTCCCTTTTAAGAAACATCAGCAGCATCTCTCGTACTGTTGCACGCACGTTATTTCGTGTGTGTGTTTGGAGAAGGCGGTATCAAGAGCGGCGATATCGAAAATCATAGTCATGCATTAATTCAGGCATTGCACGCCGATTGATGTCACAATCTGCATAATTTAAAAGTGAGCGGCGAGCGCAGGCAACAGCAGCGCTGTCAACCTCCCCAAAATGACATCCACCATGTTCTGCGCCTGAAGTGGGCGGAAGCAAGGCGGCCGCCATTTTCTTCAGCAAAATAACCGACTGTTAAACATCCCAATTTTGCGGCTGGTAATCCAATGTGCCACCCGACTTTAACCTCTTCCCCAAAGAGTTGTTTTTTTCTATTAAAAATACTTTAAAATGTTATGATCGCTTGTTGAGTGTGTTGGTTTTCAGCTTTCATTTCTACTCATGAGAACGGATTTCAATACAAAGCATGGTTACACCAAATTTAGAAGTGAAGAAAATTACATATTGCAGCTTGCTTTTAATGATTTTTTGAATAATCTGATCTACAGTTCGGAGTTTGTACTGACAACATTTTAGTATTCCTCAATGGGAAAAGAAGTCATGTTTAATAGCTCTTGGCAGCAGTTATTCCCAGTGCAATTAACTGCCTGTACTCTGAAACACAGCCAAAGAATGTATCCATTTGTATCAGAATGTTACAACATGTAAAGTTTTCATCCCCTCGAAGATTAAAGGGATATTGTCTGTGTTCATAATACTGACACACTTCAAACTTGAATGTTTCCATTTTGAGGGTCAAACTTCTAGATATCTTTGATATAGCTGTCTAAATTTTATATTGTCAAGAAAGAATTATACTGTTTTTTAAAAATTGTCATCCTTTCAAGGCCTTGCTGCTTCGGGCTATTGTGATCCATTTATTGCGATAAGCATTTTGTTGAAAATTATTTTAAATTACCATTTTTATTTTGAAGTGTGCCATTCAGATTACAAATCATTTTAAGTGATTAGGTCACACTGCATCATTGAAACAAAGCATAAAGTAAAGATGATGAAGCTACTTTGATGTCAGATGTAGCCTTATTATTGTAATAACTTTAGACTACAATACTAATGAATTCCCGTCAGTCAGCTTATGGACCGAACAAATTCACTGCATTGTTTTCGGTTCTGAACTAGCCTGGCCACTTCAGTCATCTGTATCCCTTTCTTGACGAGTCACTCTCAAAATTGTCCATCCAAGGTTTCCCTCAGCTTCTTGTTCTGTGTACTTCTGTACGCAGGGCTGTGAACGGTATTCTAGCTGTTTCCATTCTTGAAACAACTTTGTTTGATAATGCTCCTGTGAAGTGCCTTGGGACATTTTACTGCATTAAAGGTGCTATATAAATGCAAGTTGTTGTTGAAACACGCCCAAACTTCAGTCATCTTTCTTGGACCTTTCGTATATTTATTTATACTACAATAAACACTTAAAATTTAGAAATTACATATTTTTGCTTTTCTTTAAAAAGCCCGTTGTCCTTATCCGTTCTTCATGTCTTCTGTGAGCGACCATACATTCAGAAACTTGGCCCTTGGTTAGCTGATAATCAGCTTCACTTGTCACTTTTCAGTGAAGTAAGGCTCATAAGTCTTAAGCTCAACGTGGTCATATCATAGCCAGCACCAGGTCAATGTTTGATATGATATTCCAGCATCAAAAGTGGAAATACTACTGCTCACTCCCCTGTAAGATAACTTGTGAGGTTCTCTGGCTTACTGCATTCCAAGTCCCTGCTATAATTTCACAAATAATTTACAGGGTACAATAATCTTTTTTTAGATACAATGAGATTTATATACTTGGGGGAGGAGTTTAAATTTAACCCCTTTTGGGTTGTAAATAAAAACTCACCAGGTTTCCTGCAGTATTTACACAAATGCACAGTGGTGAGACTGGTCACGATAAATGAGTGATTAATAATTGGATCTGTTTATCTTTGAATTTAAAATTTGGGTACAGTGAAGCGAGGGTTGAGAAGGATCTATATAAATAACAGTGCAGGGGCATTGATTTTAATTGGCTCAGGAATACTTTTGTTGCAGCTCCTCACTGCATAGGCCACCTGTTCCAACTCGACACCAGAAGAATTGTAGTTATCCAATGCCTTGATTTGGTATTAAATGTAAAAATACAGCTTGTTTCATTTACCCCACTGAAGATCTTTGAGCAATTATGTTTTGGGATAGAATGGTCACATTTTTCTAGTCTTGGGCCACAGCAACTTCTGTGGTCATATTGTACTTTCCAGGGTTTATTGGTATCTTAACAGGAGGTCATTTGTGTATTTTTATTTAAAACTCACTTTCTGGCCTCGATAACTGTCAATTGCTGATGGACTGCAGGGAGTTCCAGAACAGTGGTTAACATCGTTCCTGGTGTAATTTTTTCTGTGATTTTTATAAAATGCTATTGGAATGAAATCTGGATTTTTGGGTTCTTCTGCAATGACTCACTGTATTTGTCCTTTGTGTACAGCCAGCTACGAAAACCATACTCTAGAGAGTCCTTGCAGTTTCCATTCCATTATCATGGTCTGACTACCCGACAGAAATATGGGTTTTTGTAATGATTTATTATTATGTGCCATGAATAAACATTAAAATTGAAAGAATTTTTCATAATCCTAAATTTTTTTATGCATGTTATCTCATATGCTATTTAAATTTGCATTTCAAGGACATTAAAAAGTGTGTATATTATCTAAATAGCTGCTTCACGTTTGAAGGTATTTGATGTACCGTAGTGTCCATGTCATTTAGTTGATATCCAAGTTATTTACAAATGATCATTTTACAACATCTAAGTTAAAACCTTCCATTTTTAGTTTTTTATCTCTTTTTATAATACATTAAACATCATGTATTTCATTGGTGTTCAAAAATGTTACAATTTGCAGCTGCTTTTTTAAAGCATATAACTAAGCCATTGCTTCATTTTCCCATTTTTGCAGTCAAAAACTCAACAGTTTGTTAATAAATCAGTACGAATACAGCTAACAGTGCATCAGTATTAATGGCTTGCTGTAAGCACTCCCACTGCTTTTCTTAAGAAAATAGTGTATTGTGTAGTGTGAACAGAACATATATCCAGTATATGAAAGTTGTGTTATACAACCCATTTGGGTTTTATTTGGTTTTCATCTGGAATAGTTTGGTAATCTTTTTATAAACCAAGTAAAACTGTCCGTGTTTGCACTTATAATTATTTAAAACCTTCACAGCATCTATCTATGCCTGTGCTTCCTAACATTTGTAATATGGAATTAAAAATTCTGTTTGTTAAAATTCCTTACTTACTAAATATGTTGGGATGTGTTTTGTAATCTAGTTGGTCTCATGAAAGACAAATAGAATTGTAAAAAAAAATGGTTTTCATATTGACAGTAATGTCATGTGTTGGGTCTGCTGCAGGGAAAAATGGATTCCCCAGTATAAGTCAATGAATTAAATAAAATTCAAAAGGCACTCTTTTACATTAGTTCAAAGATTTTTTATGATTGATTTGAAAATGCTGTCATATATTAATTAAAGCAGTAAGTTCCTATCTGATGGCATTCCACACACATCTCAACAGTTATCAGCATCTCTGACCACCCCTCGAGGTGAGCTCCCACATCCTATACCCTAGAGAGTATTTTATGTGACCAACGATATTAGGAAATTTGTAGCATGCCCAAGGATCCAATGGCGAACACTCTACACTTTATTTCAGCTAGCTCATTTGGTCATGTGTGCTCGCATGATTTTCCTCGACTTCGGAAGACGGCAAAATAACGGTTCACTGAACTGTGACAGGCTTTGACTGCCAAGCAAATCTGTCAACTAGAATGTACACTAACAGTAGCTATGACACTGTAGATTTTACACAAGTTAGTAAGCCCTTGAGTGAGTAGGAAATAGCACAGTTGTGACTGTTGCGTGAATCTATAATGTACATAGTAGTCTTCTGTGGCAGTGGGGTTTTTTCCCTCGCTGTCCATCGGCTTCCAAAGGCTTCAGATGTTCTCTCCAGTTAGAATCAGACGGGCTGAAAAATACTTTTCAAAAACATGGCATGAACTAAGCAAATTTAAATGTTAACTGTCAACTTAAAAAGATCTGTCAGAAAAATATATTTTCAAACCAATCCCATTGGATGTTAGTATTTCAATTTGCACCTCACTCGAACCATTGGCACACACCAATGACTGATTAAGTAAGAATTGTTTTCAAGCAAGTTTTTAATACAACAGTACAAGAACAGGGCATTGCAGTTAATATGTATTTGCATGGTCACTATTGCCAGAAAAATAGAGCAGGTTTTTAAGTAACTTAATCTGTGCCTATGTGTACCTATAAATAGAATTGATTTTTGACCGAGTTTATTAATGGAATCATTTTCAAACATTTTATTTTTTAAGAAATACAAAGTTGGTATTTCACACTAGCTCAGAAATAAAGTCATCGCCTCTGAGCTGTACAGATCAGGAAGATCTCCAGTCTGTGCTCAAATAGCTAATCTCATTTGAAGCAGTTGTGTGTGCACTCTGGTTTCCCGCAATGTTGCTGGGTTAGGGAGAGGAATATCAGTCAGGGTTCAAACTCCTGTTTACTACTGAGCAACTACCCACATCCTGCAGGAGGATCGGATCGGGCTCAGATGTCCGCTCCACCCATCAGCCGACCAGCGCTCCATGTCAAGGCTCAGATGTAAATAATAATTGCTTGAGTGAGGTTGCGGAAGAAGACAAAAGCTACTCTTGGAACTATACCCCCAGTAAGGGAATGAACGACTTGAATGGGTGGAAGGAAAAATGCTGGAGAAGTGAATAACAAAAAACAATGACTTCTGCTTGAATAGGCAGATTATAAACCAGCACCTGTGGTCTGTGCTTGTATTAATAGGGAACCTTACTCCCAATTCTTCAACGCCATCCTATTGAATAAATAGCATTCGAAAAACTAATGCAGTGACTTATTCAGGAGCAAAAATGTACTTAAATAATATTCTAACACTTAAATAAATATTAAATTTCAGGGAGAGCCGATAACGTTTTGTGAGGAGAGTTATGTTGCCCATCGTTCCAACAATATGAAAAACTTCCTTCAAAATGCGGTACAGCTTCAGCTCTTCAAACAGGTAAGAAATACTGTGGTTTATGTGTAGTGTTGTGGATATATTGTTGGGAAAGTTATTTGAGAGAATAATTCTGTGCTACATAATGCATACATGTCTCAATTTAGGATACAGCGGCACTGAAGGAGTTGCAAAAAAGATTTACAAGGATAATGCCAGAACTGTGAGAGGTTATAACTCAGGATCTCTTCAGGAGAAGACTGAACAGTCTGGGGCTTTTTTTCCCTGAGAGAAGACTGTGAGAGGTGACCTGATAGAGGTCTTTAAAATAATGAATTACATAGAGAAGATGTTTCCAGTTGCGGGGGAGTCCAAAACTAGGGGTCATAAATATAAAATAGTGAATAATAGATCCTTTGGTCTGACATCACTGTGGCGAGGGAGACTGGGATTTGGCAGAACTGTAGAGGGGAAACCTTCAGTTTGGCAGCACTGGGGTGTGGAATGTGAAGGTTGGTTCACTGTTACATATCTGGTGTCTGTCAACATTGAGGGGAGTGAGAGGGCATGGGCCTCACAGCACTTGGTGGGTGAAAGAGGCATCACCTGTCTGGCAATATTGGTTTGTAACTTTTTATACGACCTCTGCGAACATTAAATTTGATGTTTTATGATTGGTTTTCTCATTGTTTCTCTCTTCATTCAGTGATTTTTGTCTCTCAATCACTCGACTTAATATACTTTCTGAGGACTATAGAATATTTAAGAGTTTAAATGGCAATTAAAACGACAGCAATAAGTTTGTCAATGTATTTCTCTTTCACGTGCATATTTTTTTTTTAAATTTTGCTGTCGTGGCATAGAATCATACAACACAGAATGAGGTCATTCGGCCCATCCTGCCTATCCCGGCTCTTTGGTAGAGCTATCCAATTAGTCCCACTCCCCTGCTCGTTCCCCGTAGCCCTGTAAAATGTTTTCCCTTCAAGTATTTATCAAATTTCCTTTTTCAAGTTACTATTGAATCTACTTCCACCACCCTTTCAGGCATTGCATTGCAGATCAAAAAATCTCGCTGCGTAAAAAACAAAAATTGCTTCCTTATGTCGTCACCTCTGGTTCTTTTGCCAATCACCTTAAATCTGTGTCCTTCTAGTTACCAACCCTTCTGCCACTGGAAACTGTTTCTCATTTACTCTATCAACACCGTTCATAATTTTGAACACCTCTATCAAATCACTTCTTAACCTTCTCTGCTCTAAGGAGAACAACCCCAGCGTCTCCAGTCTCTCCCTCATCCCTAGTAGCATTCCAGTAAAACTCTTCTGCACCATCTCTAAGACCTTGATATCTTTCCTGAAGTGTGGTGCCAGAATTAAGCACAATACTCCAGCTGAAACCTAACCAGTGTTTTCTAAAGGTTTAATGTAACTTCCTTGCTTTTAAAATTAAAACAAAGCTTTTCAAATTAAAATTTTCCCTTGAAATTTATTAAAATCATGTTGAAAAATAAAGAGAATCATTGCATTATTTGGCTGTCCTGGGATTTCTGCATACAGCACATGCTCAGACGCAGGATCTGTCTTAGGTTACCAGAGTCATCACTCTGGGCAACAAAAAATGGGGAGATATAGAAGCCTTCGAGTAAAAACTGACACGAAGCCATTCATATTGTTAGTGGCAAATAACCTGCTTCTTGTCTCTAAAATATGTGGCATTCATTCTCTGCATCAACAATGTTTCTCCAGTTCACAAGCACATGCAGGGCCTGATCGCTAAATTTGGCATTTCTCTGATTTCTCTGTGGTCTTCAGCCATGTTCAGAAAAATTTGCCCTCCACAAAATCCACACCTCCTTTCTTGAACTTGCCTGTATTTGTATTGGTCGGTAGGTCAATAGTTGTTTGGCACATGTAAGCATCCTCATTGATTGGCTGGTAGTTTTTCAGCAGTGATAACGAGGGTGTATTCTCAGAAATTGTACTTCAAATCTGAGTTCTTACAAATTTGCTATCTGATTATAAGTTGCAATTTAAAATAAGAATGGGTATTTAGCTCATTTCTGACAGGAAAGTATGCACCAGTGTTTCTAAATAAAATTTTGTACAACATTTATTTGCACATTGATAATTTGTACAGTCTTGTTGCAGACTGAAGTGGCTCGGCAGTATGAGGGGAATGATAATTAATCAAATGCTAGCATATGACAGCAAAGAATTTCTCGAGTTCTCAGTATGATAGCAACCTGCACTTCAAAGACATTTCTGCTCTGTGGTAGCTCAGTTGCCTTTATCTCATTCTACTTAACATGAAATCCAGTAAAATAGTACTGATCTGACCATGAACCAAGGCCTTGGTTCTTGGAAAAAGGCCCATTCGGAATAAATAGGACTTTGTCCAATAAAGACCCAGAATATCTGCCTGGTTTCTATCATTTGTATCTCGTGCTGCTGCCATTGTTTTAATTTACAGGAATTTAGCTTGTTCCATATCAGCAACTGAATTGGCAGCCTTCAGATTACCACGGACTGCATTACTTATATTGTTAGTCATTGCAGTCCAGTGAACATCCAGCTTTTATTTGACCCTTCCAGTGTAATTCAGAGAGATAGTACCTAGATTTGTTTAATTTTTTGTACAATCAGGGAAATATCTTTCACTAGTTCCATCAATTGGGCTAACATCTGTAATTTGAAAACAAATGTGACTTTGTATCCGAAACCATTTAAAGCTTTGTGTGCAGGTTTCAAACCGAAAAGATGTACAAATTGAAGCATTTTTGAGACTACTGCACAGTTTTGACGGTTTATCCTGAAGTTAGTTGATTTGAAATTTTTTGGAAATATAAATCATTTTTGATTAGACCTGATCATCTGAAAAGATACTGAAGTAGTGACCAGAAGTAGTGCTTTCATGTCTACGGTTTTGCACGGAACATTTGTATTCTGAAACACTTAACTTGCTCATGATAAATTGAGAAATTTGATGAATGGATTAATAATCTAAATGCTAATTAACATCCTTCAGATAGTAAGTGGAATTCAAATTATTAATTGATTTGTTTCTGCCAAATGATTGCACTAAAACAGCACCAATAGTGTTTTCTTTTTTAAGTTTCACCTTTTTAATTAAGTCATAATGATTGGAAACCTTGGTCTGTGGTTCAAGTATTGAGGACATAAACAACTACTGCACACATATTGGAGCCGTGACTCTCTTTCTCAAGCATGGCAAGCTGGATGTTTCTAAATGCGGTGCAAAAGCACTCCATAAATTTTCTAATAAAAATGGATGTTTGCATAGCGCAGTAGTAATATTGCTAGCTGTTTTTTCTTAATCGTAGACACGTGCATACTCTGTTTCTATGGTGCTAGCTACCAGTGTGTCTGCTTTAGTATAAATGTTTTAATGAATTGGTGTTTTAATATCTGTAAAATGCATAGGTATCTAATTTAAAGCTAAATAGTAACAGGCAGAAGAATTTGAAGTTGATCTGCCAAGAAATTGCAATTGAAAGAAACCCTGAGCTGTTCAAGTATTTCCTGTCAATTAGTCAGTTGGACCGGCATTCTTTTTTTTAATGTATTGGGGAACTGTAAGGAGGGCATAGCTACAGAGGTATTCTGTAACGAGGGGCTCAATTTTCCCCAATGCCGTTTTTTTGCATATTGCCACAGTTATGCCCATTTTTTTGGCCCTGACTACTCAAAAAAAATAACTAGCAAGTTTCCCTGTTCTATTTTTTGAAATTGGCACCGTGCAACCTGTCCTTTAGCATCGGGGGGTGGAGCCTAATGTCTACGCCGAAAAAAAACGATGCCCCCTCTTCTGTGGGAAAAAAAAAGGACGTTTTTGACATGACTGCTATGGGCGCATATGCCCAGTAGCGCTCCCCGTCTGCATTCAGCCATTTTTAAAGAGCCACTTGTGTGTGAGATTCTGATTGGAAAAATCGAAGCTGCAATATAATATGCAACGTGGCTCATGGACCAAGAATTTCTCACAGGATGAAGTGGAGGCACTAGTTACTGTAACTGAGGCCAGATAGTATGAGCTGGACACCAGCAGAGGTCACACAAAAGTTCCACCAAAAGAACTGAAAAAACCCTGGAACCAACTTGCAGAAGATTACTGTGCAATGGTGACCACCCCGAGGTTTGGAGGCTAGTGCAAAAAGAAGTGGCAGAACCTTGGTCAAGAAGTTAGTGTAAGTAATATTTTCATTTATTTACTGGAATTTCAATTGTAAATGTGACCATCTGTATATGTCCCACCCAGCAGAAAGACACCTTCTCTAAAAAGTTATATTTTCATCTTTACAGAGGAAGGTGGCACACAACAAAAAGGAAAGAACTCGAGCAGGAGGAGGCCTGGGAAATCTGCACCCACTAACACCCTTTGATGGGTCCTGCCTGGAAAAAAGCAACCAACACTGCAGAAGCTGGGCCCACACTCAAAGGAGAGGATAAGTCCTGCAAATTCCACAGTTTGGCTTTGCTAAATGTTAAGTACTGCGTGGGCTAGCCATGCTTTGGTTCATGGGGATTTCTCCGTCAGCTACACTTCGGTTGATGCAATGTGCTATCATTCATCGTGGTCCTTCAAATGATCCTCTGCCTGCGTTGTGCGAGTCTACTCATGCTACCCACCCTGCCCCCTCCTCTGCTGCTAGCCATTTGTCTGTTCTGTTATATTTTGCACGACTTGAGGCTGAAGCCGATGCAGAAGAAGATTCAGACGTGCTTGAGGAGAACAATTTCCAATCCTACCTTCCAGACCAAGAGCATGGGGGTGAGGGGGAGGTGATGGATGAAGCCCCCACTGTTGTACTCCCTCTGAAGGAGGTGTCGGTGCCACCCATTGAGGTGCCAGACCCTTTCCTGAGTGGTTTGAGTGTTGCTGGGGCATTCTATGGTTTTTCACGGTCCGAGGCTGGGGATTCCAGTGGGATGCATTGAGCCACTCCCAACACCCCACCGTCCGAGGCTGCGGGTCCCAGTGGGATGCAGCGAGCCACACCCAGGGTGAGGAGGGGAAGGAGAGCTCAACAGCACTCTCCTGAGGTGCAGGATCTAACAGATGTGGAGAGCATTGGCCTTAAGCTATCACTCTTGGACACCATCAGTGGGGTGGGTGATGAGACTGTCGGGAGAAGTAACAACACTCTCACGAGAAATGGGAACACTGTCCGGGAACATTAGGGAGGGAATGTCGCAGATAGCTGATACAATGTCGGCACATGAGCGAGGGAATGTTGCAGGTAGTTGACACACTGTTGTTGAACATGAGGGAGGGAATGTCGGAGTTACCTGCTGCAATAAGGGAACACGCCCAGACCCCGTGCCCATTGACAGAATCAACTGCTGCTCCCATTCCAATCCCCAGTCCATCCTCTGAAGAGGTCGAAGCCAGACCTTCCACATTACCGCCTGCCCCCTTATCCCCCCACATCAAGAAGTGCGCATTACCCGAGATGTTTGTAAGAATAAGCTTGGTACCAACCCGAGCAAAGAGTCAACATCATCATCATCATAGGCAGTCCCTCGAAGCGAGGATGACTTTCTTCCGCACCAAAAAAGGATGAGTTCACAAGTGTTTCAATGAAGGACCCAAACTACATCCTCAAGGGTGGAAGATGCCTGTGCGTGGATTTTTTTAACGTGTGGTGGCCGTTGCACACCAGCCACCATACGGGCTTGACAGAGCTAGGTCTTGGTCCAGTGGCAAGGATTACCCAAGACAACTGGAGACCAGCTCTGCTGCACGGAACAAGACCAAGCGCAGCAAGCGGTCTTAGAATAAGGTGGAGAAGAGATGGGTGCAGTCTTTCTTTGCTGTTGTTATTATTGTTATTACTGTTGTGACTGTTCTCAAATTAAATGTTTTTTGTAAGTTATGTAAATTTACAAATGTGAAAGTTTTTAAGTGATCTTGGAGTTTGTAAATGATCGTAACTGAAAACTTAAAAGTTTGATACAAGAATATTTTTATTAAAGTTAATTTAAGTACAGAGTTAATTTAAGTACAAATAAGTGTTAAACTTTTGAACAAAATATATTTTAAATTAGAACTGAATCATTCCCATTATTTGTTCCCTTATTAACACAACTTTTTGAAGTAAAAAAGAATCATTTCCATTATTTGTTCCATCAACACAACATTACTGAATAGGTCCAAACAGTAAACATGGTTCATTTGGAATAGTTGCCGCTGAGCCTTCAGGCAGCAAAGCGTTCACAGATGAACTGCTGGCACAAGGCTCGAGCAATCGTTAAAGGGGCATGGCGGCCCGCCCTCCTCCGCCATCGTGCTCCGGGTTCAGTTCGTTGCATGGCTTCCTCGTCCTCCTCCTCGTTATCTGCTTCTTCCTCCTCATCAGCCATGCTCACCTCGGATGGGTCTTCTACGACCAGCTGCTACTGCTTCATGATGGCTGAGTTATGTAGCACATGACAGTGAACGGACTGACCAATCTCAGGGGAGTATTGCAAGTAGCCTCTGGAATGATCCGGGCATTGGAATCGTTGTTTCACGATGCCAATGGTCCTCTCTATTATGCTGCGCGTCATAATGTGTGACATGTTGTCTTCCCGGTCAGCTTCTGTCCGTGTTATGTATAGGGGTGTCATGAGCCAGGTGGCAAGGCCATACCCTTTGTCTCCCAGTAGTAGCCAGCTCTGCCCTCCTGGCTGCTGCTAAAACATGGCAGATATAGTGCTCCCGCGTAGGATGAACGCATCATGGGTGCTCCCAGGGTATCTCGCATCAACTGACATGATGCAATGCATGTCGTCACACATGAGTTGCACATTAACTGAGTGGAAGCCATTTCTGTTCCTGTACATCTCGGAATTCTCCAAAAATGCTAGCAAGGCGATGTGGGTACAATCAATGCAGCCCTGTACCTTTGGGAAGCCAGCAATCCTGGAGAAACCCACAGTCCTGTCACGCATTGCCTGGGCGGTCATGGGGAACTTTATGTAGCCATTCCTCTGGGCATACAGTGCAGCAGTCACTTGCCGAATGCAGATATGTGCTGCATGTTGAGAAATGGCGCACACATCTCCAGTTGTGGCCTGGAATGATCCAGATGCATAGAATGAAAGTGCAGCTGTAACCTTCACTTCAACTGACAAAGCAGTCTTCCTGACGCTTCTAAGTTGCAGGTCTGCTTTTACTAACTCTCAGTTCTCGTTTACAACTTCTTTGCGGAAACACAGCCTTCTCACACAGTCTGCATCATTCAGGTGCAGGTATGAACACCTGCCTCGATATACCGGATATGGGTAAGGCCTCCTGCCCATCATCCTACATGCTCTGAGGTTCCTCCATGCGATGACATCAAATCAAATGTCTCCTCCACAGCACCATTATGCAGAAGGTTTGCCCGAGATATGGCATTGTCAGTATTGCTCCCATGATTAAACTGTACCTCTGCAAGAAGCTGAAAACAGCAGGACAAGGAGTTAAAGCTTCTTTGTTGTCTCTCTCCCCAAGGTCGATGCCCTAGTATGGACCACACCCAGGTCTGCGCATGCGCAATAGGCTTGCTTAGAATGGGAAGATAGGCATTCAACGAAGACATTTGGGGCAACAAAATCTAATGCAATTTTTAAATTTTAGATTTTTTTCAAAGTACCACCCCACCACCGACCTAATATCTCCTCAACGGGCTCAAGGGTCATCCATCAGAATCGTTCCCTCGCACGGACACGGGCTCGGCGAACACCCGCGCCCCCCACCCCTGGCTTCTTTTGATGCTGCTGCTTAGTGTAAGGGCTCTCATCCCTTCAGTTCGGCTTCCCCCCCTGCCACCACGCCACCCCGGGCTTCTTTTGCACCCAAGCCCGTGTACGGGTGAGGGACAATTCTGCCAGCCGATGCTCCGACCCGCAAGCCTGGTGAGGAGACGTTCAGTGGAGGCGTGGCACTTGGAAAAATATCCAAAATTAAAGAATTGCAATAGATTTTCATTTTCTGTGTTTTAAGTTTGAAAAAATTAAGCTTCATGATACATATTTAATGTGTTCTTTGCTCCCTCCAAAACTTCGCATAAAAACAATGGCGTCTTTCTGCGCCGATTTTTTAATGTGCACGGGTTTTCCTTATGTGCCCAGAAGGTTTTTTGGAAGTGGTCACATACACCGTCCTAGGAAAAATGTAAATTGGCCAAACTTGCATAAATGTGAAAAACTGGCGCAGACATGGCGCAAAAAAAAACAAATAAAAAAAAAACATAACTAACTGAATTACGTTGGTGCAGAAACTTTGGGGAAACTTGGATATTTTAATTTAGCCCCAAAAAAGCAGTGCATGCCAAAACAACGGCGCAAATAACTGGGGAAATTGAGCCCTAGAAGTTGGCTTTAAACATTTTACCTCCTAACCAGTGAATCGAAATTTCAGCTCAACATTCTGTAAATTAGCAATATTGATTCATATTTTCTCTGGGTATATTTGTCATTTGCAGGAAGTAAATAGATTTTTTAAGAAGAAAGAAAACTTTTTTAATGCTCTGGGTTTGAAGACTAAACTGCCTTGTACCAGCATTGATTTTCATTAAGGTATATGCTGGTTCCCCGAGACGGTGGAGACATGCCAACTTACAGCTCAATGAGCTGTGCACCTCTCTGGTATTTCACCAAAGTGACCGTTGCTCCCCTTGTGTGAACCTGGGCAGCGACCGTTGGACTTCTAACTGTCGATGCTATAGCTGATCAGCCAAATTGTGTCCTCTTCTGATATCCATTCACATCCACTTCCAACAGGAGGTTGAAAGCATTGGCTGCTTTCTCTCCAACCATCAAGGGATACGGCATCCTATTGTGGTGCAAGCTCAGATCAGTTGACGACCGATAGACAATGATCCGAGAACCTTCCTAACCATACCCTTTTTTTCCACTGAACCTTCCGGATGTTATCGGATTTATTTATAAAAGTGAAGTAAGCTGGAATAACCTAGAACACCTGTCAATATCTTATATTTTGTCCATTTTTCATCACTGAATTATACATTTTTATCTTTTTGTTAGTTTATTGATGGGAGGTTGGAAAAGTTAAATGCAGGGAAAGGATTTTCTGATGTTTTTGAAGATGAGATAACTGCTGGAGGTTATAGTGGAGGTAAGGCACCAACTTATATTAAAATGTATATATGTCTTTTTGCTCATCTTTTTAGATGCTGTAATCTTTGCCCTTCAGATAGTCATCTTTCTCTCATCACAAGTCTACCCACCTTCCCTTGGGCCTTTGTCTAGGATAATGTCTGGATTGTGCATTGATCATGTTTCACCCACTGACCAGATCATGAATGTCTTTTTTTTTAATTGCTTTTGTCTGGTTATTACTGGGATAGCAGTTGTTTTAGGAAAAGTAAAACTAATATTGTTGCACATAAGAGTTCAGTCATGAATTCTTTGCTAAGTCGCTTTCATCTGATTCAAAAATTGGCATTTTTGTTGTGTATGGAAGTTGAAGGATAAATGGGGAAAGAGATATGTTGCAACATATGTATATAAAATCTATATAATGGAGAGAGGGCCAAAGTTTTCGTCTCAGCCCAAAAGCAAAGTCTCCTTAATAGAAACATAGAAAGATAGAAAATAGGTGCAAGAATAGGCCATTCAGCCCTTCGAGCCTACACCACGATTCAATAAGATCATGGCTGATCATTTACCTCAGTACCCCTTTCCTGCTTTCTCTCCATACCCCTTGATCCCTTTAGCCATAAGGGCCATATCTAACTCCCTCTTGAATATATCCAATGAACTGGCATCAACAACTCTCTGCAGCAGGGAATTCCACAGGTTAACAACTCTGAGTGAAGAACTTTCTCCTCATCTCAGTCTTAAATGGCTTATCCCTTATCCTTAGACTGTGACCCCTGGTTCTGGACTTCCCCAACATCGGGAACATTCTTCCTGCATCTAACCTGTCCAGTCCCGTCAGAATTTTATTTGTTTCTATGAGATCCCCTCTCGTCCTTCTAAACTCCAGTGAATATAGGCCCAGTTGATCCAGTCTCTCCTCAAATGTCAGTCCTGCCATCCGGGGAATCAGTCTGGTGAACCTTCGCTGCACTCTCTCAATAGCAAGAACGTCCTTCCTCAGATTAGGAGACCAAAACTGAACACAATATTCCAGGTGAGGCCTCACCAAGGGCCTGTGCAACTGCAGTAAGACCTCCCTGCTCCTATACTCAAACCCTAGCTATGAAGGCCAACATACCATTTGCCGCATTAATCGCCTGCTGGACCTCATGCCAACTTTCAATGACTGATGAACCATGACACCCAGATCTCGTTGTACCTCCCCTTTTCCTAATCTGCCGCCATTCAGATAATATTCTGCCTTCGTGTTTTTGCCCCCAAAGTGGATAACCTCACATTTATCCACATTATACTGCATCTACCACGCATTTGCCCACTTACCTAGCCTGTCCAAGTCACCCTGCAGCCTCAGTGTCCTCCTCACAGCTCACACCGCCACCCAGTTTAGTATCATCTGCAAACTTGGAGATATTATTCAATTCCTTCATCCAAATCATTAATGTATATTGTAAATAGTTGGGGTCCCAGCACTGAGCCCTGTGGCACCCCACTAGTCACTGCCTGCCATTCTGAAAAGGACCCGTTTATCCCGACTCTCTGCTTCCTGTCTGCCAACCAGTTCTCTATCCACATCAGTATATTACCCCCAATACCATGTGCTTTAATTTTGCACACCAATCTCTTGTGTGGGACCTTGTCAAAAGCCTTTTGAAAGTCCAAATACACCACATCCACTGGTTCTCCCTTGTCCACTCTACTACTTACATCCTTGAAAAATTCCAGAAGATTTGTCAAGCATGATTTCCCTTTCATAAATCCATGTTGACTTGGACCGATCCTGTCACTGCTTTCCAAATGCGCTGTTATTTCACCTTTAATAATTGAGTCCAACATTTTCACCACTACTGATGTCAGGCTAACCAGTCTATAATTGCCTGTTTTCTCTCTCCCTCCTTTCTTAAAAAGTGGTGTTACATTGGCTACCCTCCAGTCCATAGGAACTGATCCAGAGTCGATAGACTGATGGAAAATGATCACCAATGCATCCACTATTTCTAGGGCCACTTCCTTAATTACTCTGGGATGTAGCCTATCAAGCCCCGGGGATTTATCGGCCTTCAATCCTATTAATTTCGCTAACATAATTTCCTGCCTAATAAGGATATCCTTCAGTTCCTCCTTCTCACTAGACCCACTGTCCCCTAGTACTTCCGGGAGGTTACTCGTGACTTCCTTCGTGAAGACAGAACCAAAGTATTTGTTCAACTGGTCTGCCATTTCTTTGTTCCTCATTATAAATTCACCTGAATCTGACTGCAAGGGACCTACGTTTGTTTTCACTAATCTTTTTCTCTTCACATATCTATCGAAGCTTTTGCAGTCAGTTTTTATGCTCCCGGCAAGCTTCCTCTCATACTCTATTTTCCCCCCTCCTCATTAAACCCTTTGTCCTCCACTGCTGAATTCTAAATTTCTCCCAGTCCTCAGGTTTGCTGCTTTTTCTGGCCAATTAATATGCCTCTTCCTTGAATTTAACACTATGCTTAATTTCCCTTGTTAGCCACGGTTGAGCCAGCTTCCCCATTTTATTTTTACTCCTGACAGGGATGTACAATTGCTTTTTTTTTTCATGTATCATGCATGTGGGCAGTAGAGAGAAATAATTTTTGTCCCAACCCAAAAAATCCCTGTGGTTGCCTACTTTGTGTAACTTATCTCAAATGCTATGTGGAGATTGACTTGACTTGCAGAACGATGAATACCACATCTAAGATTGAGTAATGAGCCTTCATGCAAAAGTAATGAACTTTTGAATAGCTGATATTGAAAACAATGAGATTTAATATTTAAAATGGAGAATAAATATCTGTGCATAGTTTTCTATAAATGTTGTGTACACAATTTGAAATATATTTGCAAGCCATTTTTTGCTACTGTGCTTCACCACGTGAAATATTACTTCAATATCTTGAATTTTAACAAAAGGAGTAACCATAGAATCTGTCTTTTTTTTAATTTATCCACAGGAAATTCAAAGTCCTATCAGCAATGGATGCATACAGTCAAGGTGAGCATAATATGCCTGTTGATGCTGTTCAGCAGAGCACACAGAGGCAAACAAAGGCATAGAATATTGTGAAGAACAGTGGAAGGCCAGAGGATTAGGACATTTTTAGAAACCAGCCAAGGACAACTAAAAAAAATGATAAAGACAGAGAAGATAGCATATGAGAGTAAACTGGCAAGAAATATAAAAACAGACAGTAAGAGCTTCTACAGGTATATAAAAAGAAGTGAGTAGCTAAAGTAAATGTTGGTCCCTTAGAGGATGAGACTGGGGAATGAATAATGGAGAACAGGGAAATGGCACAGATTTTAACACATATTTTGTATCGGTCTTCACGGTAGAAGACACTAAAAACATCCCAATAATTGATAATCAAGGAGCTATTGGGGAGGGTTGAACATAAAACAATCACTATCACTAGAGATAAAGTACTAGGCAAACTAATGGGAATAAAGGTGGACAAGTCCCCTGGACCCGATGACCTGCATCCTAAAGTCTTAAAGGGAGTGGCTGCAGAGATAGTGGATGCATTGGTTGTAATCTACCAAAATTCTCTGGATTCAGGAAAGGTCCCAGCAGACTGGAAAACCGCAAATGTAACACTCCTATTTATGAAAGGAGGGAGGCACAAAGCAGGCAACTATAGACCAGTTAGCCTAACATTTGTCATTGGGAAAATGCTCGAGTCCATCATTAAGGAAGTAGGAGCAGGACATTTAGAAAATCATAATGCAGTCAAGCAGAGTCAACATGGTTTTATGAAAGGGAAATCATGTTTGACAAATTTGCTAGAATTCTTTGAGGATGCAACAAGCAGAGTGGATAAAGGGGAACCAGTAGATGTCGTGTATTTGAATTTCCAGAAAGCATTCAATAAGGTGCCATATAAAAGGTTACTGCACAAGATAAGAGCTCACGGGGTTGGGGATAATATATTAGCATGGATAGAGGATTGGTTAACTAACAGAAAACAGACGTGGGATAAATGGGTCATTTTCAAGTTGGCAACCTAACTAGTGGGGTGCCACAGGGATCAGTGCTGGGGCATCAACTAGTTATAATTTATATTAATGACTTGGATGAAGGGACCGAGTGTAACATAGCCAAATTTGCTGATGATACAGGTGTGACGTCCGAAATCTGGTAATCTTGGGACCGAGTCCGTTCTGGATTTTGGGTATTTCCAGATTTCGGAATGTCTTTGCCTGGGCCAAGGAACGTAGGTGGGGAAAGTTGATCGGGCCGGGGGCGGGGTGAGGTTCGGTCGAGAGGTCAGGGGGGTCGGTTGGGGCGCCGGAGGTCAGGGGTGTCGGTCGGGCCAAGGCGGGGCTGGGGGAGGTCGGATGGGCCGCCGGAGGTTGCAGGGGGGTGGGGGGGGTGTCGGTCGGTCAGTCCGAGGCCGGGGGATCGGTGAGGCCGGGGTGCAGTCGGGCCGAGGCCTGGTGGTGGGGGGGGGGGGGTGGCCGCAGGTCAGGCCAAGGCGAGGGAGTCCGGATTTCGGAACATTTTCCGGTTTCCGGACGATCCCGCCATAGATCCAGATTCCGGAACTCTGGATTTTGGACGTCGCACCTGTACAAAGATAGGTAGGAAAGCAAGTTGTGAGGAGGATGCAAAGAATCTATAAACGGGTGTAGATAGGCTCTGTGAGTGGTAAAACATTTGGCAGATGGAGTATAATGTGAGAAGCAAATTATTATTTAAATGGGAAGAAATTACATAATGCTGCAGTACGGAGGGATCTGGGGGATCTTGTACATGAAACACAAAAAGTTAGTGTGCAGGTACAGCAAGTAATCAGGAAGGCAAATGGAATGGTGGCCTTTATTGCAAGGGGGTGGAGTATAAAAGCAGGGAAGTCCTGCTCCAAATTTATAGAACATTGGTAAGACCACACCTGGAGTGCTGCGTACTTTGGTCTCCTTATTTATGGAAGGATATACTTGCATTGGAGGTAGTTCAGAGAAGGTTCACGAGGTTGATTCAGAGAAGGTTCATGAGGTTGATTCAGAGAAGGTTCACAAGGTTGATTCCTGAGATGAAGGGTTGTCATATGAAGAAAGGTTGGGCCTATACTTATTAGAGTTTAGAAGAATGAGAGGTGATCTTATTGAAACATAAAAGATAATGAGGGGGCTCAACAAAGTGGATGCAGAGAGAATGTTTCCCCTTATGGGGGAATCTAGAACTCGGGGGCGTAGTTTCAGAATAATGGGTCACCCATTTAAGACAGAAATGAGGAGGAATTTCTTCTCTGAGCATCATGAATCTTTGGAATTCTCTACCCCAGGAAGCTGTGGAGATTGGGTCATTGAATATATTTAAGTTGGAGACAGACAGATTTTTGAATGATAAGCGAGTCAAGGGTTATGGGGAACGGACGGGGTCGTGGAGTTGAGGCCAGGATCAGATCAGTCATGATCTTATTGAATGGCAGAGTAGACTCGAGGGACCAAATGGCCTACTCCTGCTCCTATTTCTTATGTTCTTATGCTCACATGCTTATTTCTGCTTGTATTGACAACAGTTTAGCTTTGTTAGCAGCACTGAATAACAGTGCGAACACAGAGCTGCTGGTGTGACTCATTGAATAATCTTTCTTCACCAATAATATTCAAGTAACAATTAATTGGAAGGTGATTTGGCACATTTGATCAGCACACTCTCCTTTTACCTTTGGGTCCTGAGCCAGCCTAGGCTTGATGAGGTGATCTTCTCTCCTGTATAAAGTTTCCCTGATACTAGGCACGGATTCATAGCACAAAAGGCTGACCATAATTCAGCACAAATTGGTGGTAAATTTGCAATCTTACTCGGAGGAGCCATAAGGATGACTGAAATAAAAATTGAGTAGATCATGGAAGCAGAAGTTAGTGTTCTAAAATTAGGACATTATTTGCCGAGTACCCATCTCTTCATCTTGTGTAGTATGACGAGACATTCTTTCACGTGAAGTTACCGGACATCATGTCTGCAACTTGAGCGACCATAAACGATTATAATCCTCAAAAACCAAGAGACTTTGCATTTATTAAGTTGTGATATATTAAGTACATCAAAAGACTTCAGTGACATCAAAGGGCAAAGTCTGCTACACGGGGGAATGAATTCAGAATGAAACAGCTTTCTGTGTTAATTTCTCTGGACATTATGCAAGCAAGACTCATTACCCTTCTCTTTTCTCCACCCATTTGGTGAAACAAAAGAGAAAAACGGGATCTCAAGTTAAGGGATGTTGACCTTTTAGCCTTTCTTTTATCAATGTGCATTTTGTTTGTCCATCCATAAGATATAATCACCTTGAGTTTCAAAAGGATATATAAGAATCAGCAAACGTATTTTTAAATATTACCTAATATAAATTGTCCTCGAGATAAATTCAGAGCACCCCAAATGTGCATCCTGTGGACTGAAATCTTAATTTTTAGGGCTGGATAAGCAAGTCACAACATTGATGGATCTTGCAAGGTAATACTGCTTTTATGTATGCATGAGTATGAAACTATCATTTCTGATTTTCAGCCTATAGTAAAGAAACTTGACTGGGGATAAGTCTGGTAAAAGTTACCAGGAACCAAACAGCTATACAAGACCATATCTATGTTTTACAAAAGAGTAACCTATAAAGGGCTAGAAATTCCACATTGAAAAAAACTCAGTTTTTCGGCACTATTTGCTAAATCGATCCTTATTGATTTAGCAAATAGTGCCGAAATAGTGGCAAATTTCGGGCCCCAAGGTTTGGACCATTGGCTTAATAAGGAGGTTAAAATAAACTAAATAACAAGCAGAAATACTTGATCAGGTTCAAAGAAACAAAATAAAAGTTTGAGATTTACATAAAAGGAACTGAGGATAGCTTAATAAATTAGGAAAGACAGACTTGCATTTATATAGTGCCTTTTACTTCCTCAGGATGTCCCAAAGTGCTTCACAGCCAATAAATTATTTTTTGGAAGTGCACGTGCTGGTTTTTTTTTGGTAGGCACAGCAAGCTCCCACAAAAAACTCTGAAGTAAATGACCAGTTAACCTGTTCTGGTGATATTGATCGAGAAAATGTTGGGCAGGTGTTTACACAAACTTATTGCTCTTCTTCGAAAAAGTGCCATTGAATCTTTTCCGTCCATCTGAGCAGCTCAATGGGACTTTGGTTGAATGTCTCGTCCAAAAGATGCAATGCAGTGCCCCCTCAATGCGACACTGATGTGTCAGTCTAGATTATGTACCGAAGTCCTGGGTTGAGACTTAAACCCACTACATTTTGACTCGGAGACAGAATTACGAACATTGAGCAAAAAAATAAGAGAAATAAGCAAAAAGCAGCAAATGCAACCCTAAAAATAATAACCATGTTATTAATAGTAGGAAGCTCAAGGGATCAATACAAACAATAAGATCACTGAGAAATAGAAAATGTATCAGATTATTTGCATGAGTTTGCACAAAGGAGTCAAAAACATTTATGAAAATTAATTTAATGGCTGCATAAATACCAAACCAAATTTCCACAATGTTAATTTATCAATAAGTTGTTTTACTTTTGATATACTAAACTATTGTTACAGATTTTTGTTTAATTTAGAGGAAAAGCATAATTTTGCAGAAAAAAACAATCACCAGATTTTTTTTTTCTTTGCAGAAAGGTGGAGCTCTAATTAATACAGTGATGACGAAAGCAAATCCTGCCATGAAAACAGCGTACAAATTTGTAAGTGTCTAAATTGGATGCTAATAGATATTAGATTAAATGCTGCAGTACTGTAGGTAGACCGTGTGGGACAATGGGACAGTTGCATATTTTGGTGACATATTTTAATGCATGTCATGCTTAAAAAGAAACTCGGATCCTTATCTTTAAATGGGGGAGCATTCTGTGATCACTCTTATTGATCATAAATCTCAATCTTAACTTTGCTCAGATGTTAAAAATCGCAAACCTCTTGACACAGAACTATGTCCATATAGCCTGGAAGCAGACACTTTGTGTACTCAGTTTTTTTTCTCTCTACCCACGTCAAAAATGGGGACGGTGGATTTGTGGGCCATGTTCTCTGTACATGATGTCACAAAAGAGGCCGCAAAAACTCAATTTGTGTTGGACGTAATTTGCACTTGAAATTTCCTCGATCCTGTGCTGGTTTGGCCGGTTTCAGATGAGTTGCTTGGAAAAACTAACACAATCTAATGGAAACTCTAGCACAATAGGTTGCAAAAGAGGTAACTGAAAGGCGTCAGTGAGTGTCGGGATAGCTCCATTTCTAACATGTAGAATTAATGGCAATTCAAACGATCAGCTGTTTTATCAGAAAATCATGCCCATTATAGAATCATACAAGTTTACAGCACGGAAGGAGGCCGTTTTGCCCCATCGTGTCCATGCTGGCCAACAAGAGCCTATCCAGCCTAATCCCACTTTCCAGTTCTAGGTCCGTAACCCGCACATCCAAGTACAGTACGTGAGTGAGCAAGTACATAGAAGATGGAATGTAATGTGGAGAATTGTGAAGTTATCCACTTTAGTAGGAGAAATAGAAAAGCAGAATATGTTTTTAAAATGAGAGGCTCGGAAATGTTTGTATTCAGAGAGTCCTGGGTGCCCTTGTACACAAATCACAAAGTTAACATGCAGGTGCAGCAAGCAATTCGGAAAGCAAATGGTATGTTAATCTTTATTACAAAAGAATTGGGAGTCCAAGAGTAAATAAGTCTTATTGCAATTATATAGGGCCTTGGTGAAACCACATCTGGAGTACTGTGTGGAGTTTTGGTCTCCTTACCTAAGGAAGGATATACTTGCCATAGAGAGGGAGTGCAACAAAGGTTGACCAGACTGATTCCTGGGATGGGGGGGATTGTCCTATGAGGAGAGTTTGAGTAGACCAGACATATCATGCTTAAAACTAAACTCAGATACTTATCTTTAAATGGGGAAGCAATCTGTGATTTAGAAGAATGAGAGGTGATCTCATTGAAATGTATACATTTCTTTAGGGGCTTGACAGGGTAGATGCTGGGAGAATGTTTTCCCTGGATGGTGAGTATAGAACTAAGGATCACAATCTTAGAATAAAGGGTTGGCCATTTAGGATTGAGATGAGGTGACATTTCTTCACTCAAAGGGTTGTGAATCTTTTGGAATTCTTTATCCCATAGGGCTGAGGATGCTCAATCGTTGAGTATATTCACGACAGAGATAGCTAGATTTGGGGATTCTAAGGGATATGGGGATAGTGGAGTTGAGGTAGAAGATCAGCTAAGACCTTATTGAATAGCAGAACAGGCTTGAAATGCCGAATGGCCTGCTATTCCTTATGTTCTTAATACAAACTTAGGAATAGCAAACTATCTTTTGGTCTTTTCAATACCTCATCTGTTTAATCATCACCAAAACAATAATATGTTGGGTTATAGTTCTGAAAATGTTTTAGTATTGATTTTGCAGACAATGTTCAGCCATCTTTGTGCCTCTTTCACGAATGACTCTAATTATCATTTGATGACATGTTCATGTAAATTCTGTGTAGAATTAACAAATCAGAATTGTCAAAAAATGTATGTTGCATGAGTTTACTTTTCTGGTTTAGTTTTGCGATTTAAAAAGACTAGAAATGTCTAATATCTGGTTCAGTGTAACTGAACAATAATATGAAGGTTTACCTGTGAGATTTGTTGCATGACTAGTTCCCTGTTTGGGCCAAGTGCTGAGTGGAGGCCAGGTATATCTCCACAGGGAGATTAGATGTGAATGAGAGTCATGCAGAGATGCTCTTGCGCATGCTGCTGAATGACATTGGCAGAAACCCTGGAGCAGGTTGCTTAGCCTTCCCCCTCATGGAGTGGTGCCTGGTGTGAAGGATGAGTTTGAGTGAAAATCCCTTGGACTAAAGGGGAAAGTTGTGTTGGATTATTTCACCCACACCTCCCACCGACTGTCAGAGTTCAAGTTATCTTTGGACACTGCTGCTGTAGTTTTATTGATTATTACTTCAAAGGTATAGCCCATGATGCCCACTATTGACTCTGGTCTCATGCAATTCTGTTGATTTAATGATACAAAAACAAGAAAGCAATATAGTAGGTTGAAGACTGAATAATCAAGCTTTACTTTCAAGAAATGAATCTAAAATGCTGGTACATGCTTGAATTCACATTATAAAGAACTAAAAATCAGTATTGAAAACCTATAACTTGCTGCAAAAAAATGAAGCTAAACATATTTTTCTTACTTTATCTTCACCTAAATGTCATTGAGCTTTCATAATTGCACTTCAAGGAGAAATGTATTTCAGCGAAGAAAAGCAAGGTAGACAAATAATAGCTGGAAGTTAAAAGTACATTTTTGATATTCAATTATTAATCCAATATTAGACATTGGGTTTGATCATTTTAAGAAATGCATAGATATAGTAACATTGTAGCAATCTTCTATTTAATGTCCTTGGCTAATCAACTGATTCAGCCAGATTACTCTAAATTATTACAAAGGGTGCCATCTTAAATCCATGGTGAAAATAACTTGTTGCAATATGTAGAAGCAACTTTACAGAAAACCTCTGGTGACTGTTCAGATTTCATATTGAGAAATTTGTATCGCATTTAAAAGGAATGATGTATCAAACCCTTTTTTTTTCTCTTCAAGGCTAAGAACCAGGCTAAGATGGGGATCAAAGAAGTGAAGAGCAGGTTAAAACAGAAGGTACATAACATATCTGACTTCATTGACATTGTATTCTTTGAAATATCTAAAACAAGAAAGTTGCAAGAGACATTGTGAATGATTTGTGAAATTTGCTTAGTCCTTTGTTCAATAACATACATTTTTCATAACTGACCCCCAGGCTATCTTGATCTGTTATTGTTTCATGCTGAGGTTGAATGATCACTTTTTTTTGTTTGCATATTTTATTGATGTCCCAAATATTGCTTGTTTGTTAAATGTGAATTTTGATGAAGTTGGTTGTTTTAATAGCACAGTTGAAGCCTTAACTGTCAAATCAGTACTGAAATCATGGTGAGCTTTCATGTAAAATTTGTGAGCGAGTACCAGAGGACTAAAAATGTAAAACCATCTTCTGTTGGCAACAAAGTGCATGACTACTTTCCTTTGTAGATTAATACAGATTTACTGATTTTGTGTCCTTAAACCCATCTCCAAGTTTGTATTGAACAAAAAAGGTTTTTCTTGTTCGGGGGGAGACGGGGTGGGGGTGGGGGTGGGGGTGGGGGTGGTGGAGGATTGAACCAATAGGATTGAATAATTTTTAGTCGACAAATATTTTATCTTTCTGAAGTCACAGAATTAAGTTGAACTGCTACTTACTGGATTTTCAATTTTGTGCAGGAAACAAATGAAGATGATGACTCGCATTGTAGTGGAAGGCTATCTCCAAACCTGCAAAGGCGATCGAACTCTGACCTTTTACAGAACCGGCTTCCAGCCACTAAACGTAAACGGGTAAGAAAAGGAATGGGACTGGTTCTTCAATGGTATGCATATTATTTGTGTTCAAATCACTGCTACAACAATTGCCCATTCTTTGTTTTTATTCTGTTTTGTGTTGAAAACCTTTGCTAATCATTTTTATGGAATTATATATCGTTAATGCTGCAATAATGGCGGTGTGTTCCATTTTACAGTTTATCTAAAAAAAACTCTTTCTAATAAATAGATGTATTAGTGAGGAATATTTAAATTTACAGCATTGGGCTAGGTGAATCACAGACATTGGGCCAGATTCGCTGCTTATTACATCTCCACTTGTCATACACTTTCTATGGGTTTTGCACTGGAACTTTCTGTAAATTAGAGAGCCATCAAGTGCAGCACCCTCTACAGAGCGTCTGGGACCTGTGTGAACAGGGAAAACATCTGTGAATCTCCTTAACCAATAGGATTGAAGAATGATGACTGAGCAGCGTAGAGTCGGAACCAGGAAGTGTCCATTTGAATATTTAATTCAATGTCAAATCAGGTGCAGAAAGCGAAACAGAGAGAAAGAGAGAAAAAAATGGGGAAAAAATCCTTTTTTACGTTTTAAAATCTGCAGTAATAATTAAAATCTGAAGGAATGAGATGCCACACTTACAAAAGTTAATTGTCAGTGCCAGACAGGTTCTTTGTCTGTAATTAATAATTACTACGCCATTAAAAGGGCACTTATACTGGAATGGAACAAGCCCTACTCTTTCTGCTGAGTTTAGACTGTATCTATGAGGTAAATACAGCAACTTCCCGCCGCTCATTACATTTAAATGGGGAGCCAGACAGTGACACGCCATTTTAGAGGAACGTTGCATCTCGGACAGCAACTTCAGGAGCTCCACGTTTAATTCCATATGTGCTGTCATCAGAATTTGCTGCCCGATTGCCACATAAATAACGGTGAATGCTGTTAGCCTCGCTGTTATTTCCACATCAATATTTGGCCCATTATGTTGAACTGAAATGAGCAATTAAGACAATCAGTGCTTTGGCAGTGTTTTAATTTGAATTTTTGCTACACCTGGTTCACTTATACTGGCAATGGACAGGAAAATCCAATTTTTCATTGCTTAGTGAGTCACCAGGATAAGGTAGCTATATTCAGTAGCAAAGCGCTGAGGTGGGTTCAAAGTCACTAGTCTGCCAGAAGCTCAATTAAATGGTGCCAAAATATAAAAATATGCTTTAATTTAACAGTATAAAACCAAGGAGCGCAGTGTGCCGATGCAAAAAGTATTTTGAAGAGTTGCTGCTATTTTAGTTGCATCTTTCTCTCCCTTAAATAAACGTCAGTTTGACTCTATCATACCACTCTCTCTCCTGAGTTGGAAGGTCACAGCTCAAGCCCCACTCCGGGATTCGCACACATTATCTAGTCCGATACACAAGTACAGTACTGAAGGGTTGCCGCATTGCTGGAGGTACTCTGTCTTTCAAATGAGATGTTAAACTGAAGTCCCATCTGGCTGTTCAGGTGACCATAAAAGATCTCGTGGTACTTGTTTGACGAAGAGCACAGAGGTCTGGTGTCGTGGCAACAATCTTCCCTCAACCAAAATCACCAAGACAGGTTAATTGGTCGTTTATTCTATTCTTTCTGGGATAATGCTGCATCCAAAATTGCTTCCATGTTTGCCCATAAAATGTCCTTTAGGAAAGGAAACCTGGTCTGGCTTATATGTAACTCCAGACCTTCAGCAATGTGGTTGACTCTTAACTACCCTTTGAAATGGTCTACCAAGCCATTCAGTTGTATTCAAGAAGTTGGCTCATCACCACCTTCTTAAGGGCAATTAGGGATGGGCAATAAATGCTGGCCTTGCCAGTGATGCCCACATCCTGTGAACAAAAATAATTTTATTTTAAAAAGATGTAATTTTTTTTTAAGTAATGAATTAGCTGTCCTGAGGTCATGAAAGGTATTCTCTGAAGCTCATTCTTTCTCCTCTTCTACCTCCACCCCCTCCCCGCCACACCTAATTTCCTGAGAGTGGGGTGCTTTGATTACATTGTCACATTTCTATGCTAAACATATTTTTAGAAACAGATACGATGTTCAGAAACTGGGTAGATGCTGGGTCTTAGGATAAGGGTTGGCAATTTAAAACTGAGATGAGGAGGAATTTCTTCACTCAAGAGGATTGTGAATCTTTGGAATTCTTTACCCCAAAGGGCTGTGGATGCTGAGTCATAGAGGCTTAATGGCTGAGATGGATAGATTTTTGGACTCTAATGGAATCAAGGGATATGGGACCGGGTGGGTAAGTGGAGTTAAGGTTGAAGATCAGCCATGATCATATTGAATGGCGGAGCAGGCTCAGGGGACAGTATGGCCTATTCCTGCTCCAACTTCTTATGTTCTTATGAAAAGGGGCTAATGCTTCATTTTACTCCTGCTGGCCCTTAAATATTGCATTCAAGTGTTGTAAAAGCAGACCATTTATAATTATTGGTCAGGAATCAATGTTCAAATTTGTGGCATTTTGAAGTTTGAACAAAATGGATTTCAAATGCTTACGAAGAGCTTTTGTTGCCATCTATTCGACAGGCGGCTTACAGAGTCCATGTAACCACAGGTGATAGATTGGTTTGCATGTGTGTGAGAGGTGGACAGAGTAATACATTTCAGAGCATCATCTGTGATTGCCAGAAAATATTACCGGGCCCATGTAAACAGATGGTAAGCATCTCTGTTTACAAACATTAAAGGAAGACTTTCATCTTTAAAATTTCAAGTTCACATCCAAATACTTTTCCCTGCCAACTGCTTTGAGCAGTGTTGCTGTTTGGTAGAAAACTACCTTGTTCCATGGTGTTTTCCACCCTCAGGTGAAGATCATTATTTTTTATTTGTGCAGTGGCTTTTGAGAAAGATGATGTAATTATAGTTCACTTGTACGTTGTGTCCATGCTGTAAAACCTTCTGCAGTGTTCCATAATACAACGATGGAGCATTGAATGGTTGCAGTGATGTCTTCCTTGCCAAAATTAGTTCCATAAAGGAACACCAATGGCAGCCACGCAACAGAAGTGACCAAATGGTTTCCTCCATCACTGAACATCTCGTGTTGGAATAGTTAGAAGTTTCCGTCTGGTGGTAATCTTTTGTGTAAAAATATTAAATGCATTTGAGCTCCCTTTTTGTATATAATGAAGCAAATTTGAATTACAATTCTTACCCAGAGCCCCATAATTTTGCGCATATGGATAGTTACAGTGCTGTTTTTGAGTGGTGTGGCTTTAAATTGTGTCATTTAGGTTGACTAAAATAGGCTAGCCATAACAGCAGCAAAAGGGCAATTTTTTTTTTATGTGTTAACAATTCAGGCAGGAACATCTTAAAGAAAGTAAATAAAGGGTCTTGATACATATAGACAATAAAACTGTCCAGAATTTCCTTAGCAACACCACTGTCGTCTTTACTGAAAAAGTATATTTTCATTTTTAGTTCTCTCTTTTTAAAGTTTCATTCTAAACATTGTGCCACTTTTGCTGTGCATATCAAACAATGTTACCACCACTTACTGGTCAGTTTACGCAAAAGCACCACTTCCATTGCCACAAAGGAGCCAAAGCTTGGAAATTACTGGGAGTGCTGGTAACGTCCAACTGCTTCATGTGTTTGTGTGAAGTTTCTATCTTTGCTGCTTTATCAGAGCATTAACCAATTCAAAATAAAGGGGTTAAGAGAAGAATTTAATGCAAAAACGTTGAACATTTGTATGATGTAACATCGCTCTCAGTAATTTCTAGACTTCTGTTTCACAATGCCTTTAATATTCCAGAACATGTTCAAAATCGGATGATTTCCTAAGGACCTAAAAAACCTATTAATTTCATTTTGATTGGAATCGAGATTAAACTTTTTGCATGCTAAATATTTTAAGTTTAGTAATTTTCCAGTAAAGTTTTTTTTGGTTCTCAAAATGAATTGTGAACTTCACACAATTTCAAGTAAATAACACTTTCAGAAGAAATAATTTTAATAAAGCTGAAATTATGCCACAGTAAAAGTTATGTAATTTGTAATAAAATGAGAAAATGCTTTGATTGTTGGCTTGAATGCTGGGCAGTGGTAGAAAACATCTATTTTTAGCTGAAGAAGTGATTTAACTTAAGTTGCTTATAATGAGTTATTTGCCAAAAACCTTGTGGTCTATTTTGGCAACGAAAATGAGTGACATTTTATGCTTAACTGGTTCATCGTACACTATTGTGTTGTGTTGTACTTTAGATCTCACTGATCGGCAGAATTTTAAATAAATGGACTGTCACTTTATAACTGGGGAAAATGTCAATAGCTTTCTTTGAGGCTGTAGATTTGGGGAAAGATTTGGCTGTCTGTTAAGTTTTATTATTGCTTTACAAAAGAATACAACTGCTTTTCAAAACTACAGAAATTAAAATGAATTCTGCCTGCTATTTCTTTTAACATATTCAGTCTTGCATAACATTTTAATTATCTGCCAACAAGTTGTTGGTTTTCTTCATACAGCTCGCATTCTTAAATGGACTGCCGGTGTCATCTTTGGTGACAGTTGCCATGAGTTTTGTGACACTTCAAACATAGACCATGCAGAAGATCTGTTTGAATGATTCTTGATAGTTATTCTCTAATTGCACAATGGCATTACTCAGTAATGCAATTTATTTTTAATCCTCTAAATTTTTGGATTATTTTAAACATAAAAATGGATTCTTAAAATTCCCTGATGCCAGTTTGGAGCCACAAATTTTGAATAATTTTTCGGGTCTATGGAGGCCGACCGCACTGAGGCATAAATACCTGATATTGAGTACCTATCCTGATGCTTGCAATAATGCCTCCACTCTCCCACTATTCACTGCATCAAATGGATTATCTTGCAGTCACAGATGGAGTTCTGGAGCCATTTCATAAACTGTTTATTAATGGAGAATTTGCCCTTTACAATGTTGCCAGCATTTACAATTTCATTAACGATTGATTTTATACTATTGCATTATTTGGTGTGAATATTCATCCCACAATAATTCAAAAAGAAAATCTCAACAACATCATAAGTGTTGGCCTAGTTTGCTTAGTTATCAAAATGTAGAGGTGATATTCCTCCAAAATTGACTAATTTTAGAGGAAATCCTGATCTTGTGGTTCCTCAAACTACTTTGGGAAGCAGTTGATGGCTGGGAAACTCCACACTGTATAGACGGCAGCATGAGGTGGTGGAAGCATTATCCGCTGTGACTGCTTGCTTTAGTGATGGCAGCTTCCTTAGATGTGGTAAAATGCAGGAAAAGGGGCAATCAGTAGGCCAGTCATGTGAGTAATTATTTCTTTAAATTTTATGTGCTAAGTAATTAAAATGCAGAGAAGGAATAGAGACGCGTCTGTGTCTTATTGTGAATTATCACATTAAATGGTACTCTTACCCCTCTCAGTTCCTGTACTTTTTCTGAGTGCAGCCACATTTTTGACATCAGCACTATAATCAAGAACATAGCTGTAATAATCTGATGGAGGTAGAAAGCCCTTTTAATTAGCAATATGCAAGTTAGTTTTGTGAAATTTCAGTTCATGCAAAACCAAACAGAGATTTTCTACAAATATAAAATAATTTTCTTAATCTGAAATTAAGTTAAATTTGAAGTCACTAAAATGAGATTGTGTGCAGGTCTGTTGATGTGTGCTGCAACTTCCATTCTCTGTACATGTATAACTAAATTCTGCCATCTTGTGGTTCAATACATTATTTCTAACATGGATGTAGAATGAAACTCATAGATGAGTTTTTATCTCTTTTTAAGATGAAATAAAATGGTATTTCTGGAGCCGAAAGCAATAAGAGCCTGGAACCCAGGCATACCTATATCATATCTTTTTGTACATACTTTGTATTATTATCCTTGGTGCAATGCCCAGCAATGGGGATAATATTGAAACTAGTGATTTAGTGATTATGTGGTTACTGGAAATCTCATTGACGGCTGAAACATAGAAAATAGGTGCAGGAGTAGGCCAATCCTGCCCTTCGAGCTTGCACTACCATTCAATAAGATCATGACTGATCATTCACCTCAAGTTATGCTGCCAATTTTTTTTGTCATTGTAAAACAGTTTACGATGCACATCAATGAGAAAATGGCAGTATAATTTGAGAGTTGCATCATAATCTGCTTCCCGAGTGCCCTGAAGCCACCAAGTGTGAGGGACCCGTCCAGAGTGCCATCTCGCACAGCTTGGGATTCACGCACTGTCTTGTGCAACTCCATCCAGACGTGAAGCCATGTTTAAAGAGTGTTCTTTCAGTCCATTGGAACCCCTGAGAAATTTAGAAAGCTTAGAACCAAGTTTTTTTTTAATGTGATGAGCAAGCAGACATAGCTACCCATGCCCTTGCGTTACAAAATAACTGCCGGGGGATAGCACCCATCAAGATGAAGTAGTATGCTGTAACTGCAGCCAGGAAATGTAAATGTAGAAACCATGGGCCCAAGTTTCGAGCCGCGCCTAGAACGGCGCAGTCCCAACCTGGACGCCCGTTTTTCGCGCCACAAAGTGCGCCTAAAAAAACCCTCCGATTTTCTCCACCTCCCTCCAGGTCCTCTGGCCCTCGGCGCAGCGCAGCAGGAGCTATAGGGGGCGGAGCCAGGTCCCTGCGCTGAAAACAGTGCCGGGACCTCTGCACATGCGCGCTACAGTGGGCGCGCATGTGCAGTAGCTCCAGGCGCCCAAAACTGTGTGGGAGGGGCCGAAACACGCAGCCCCTAGCCCTGGCCGAATGGCCTCACTGGGGCTGCGTGAATAAGGCTCCTCCCACGGCCAGCTCCTGCTTCTTCCCGACCCGACCTGACTCGACTCCCGCTTCCCGCCTCCGGACTGGACCCGACACCCCCTCCCCCCCCCGGACCGGACCCGACACCCGCTCCCCCCGCCCCCGGATCGGACCCGACACCTGCTCCCCCCTCCCGGCCTCCGGACTGGATCCAACCTGACCTCCCTCTCCCTCCCTCCCTCCCCCCGACCCGAACCGAACCGACCTCCCTCCCACCACCCCCCCGACCCGACCCAACGCCACCTACCTGTAAATCTTGTGCTGGGGATGGGCCCTGCCCGAAGTCTCGGGCCCGGCCCGTTCAGCCTCCCTCCCCCTCCTCCTTCCCCCCCACCCCCCCCAATCTCCTCTTTCCCCCCCCCCACCCCCCCCAATCTCCTTCCCCACGCCCCCCAATCTCCTTCCCCACCCCCCCCAATCTCCTTCCCCACCCCCCCCCAATCTCCTTCCCCACCCCCCCCCCCGAATCTCCTTCCCCACCCCCCCCAATCTCCTTCCCCACCCCCCCCCCCAATCTCCTTCCCCACCCCCCCCCCCAATCTCCTTCCCCACCCCCCCAATCTCCTTCCCCACCCCCCCAATCTCCTTCCCCCCACCCCCCCCAATCTCCTTCCCCCCACCCCCCCAATCTCCTTCCCCCCTTCTCCCCCATACCTCCCCCTTCTCCCCCATACCTTCCCCTTCTCCCCCATACCTCCCCCTTCTCCCCCATACCTCCCCCTTCTCCCCCATACCTCCCCCTTCTCCCCCATACCTCCCCCATACCTCCCCTTCTCCCCCATACCTCCCCCTTCTCCCCCATACCTCCCCCTTCTCCCCCATACCTCCCCCTTCTCCCCCATACCTCCCCCTTCTCCCCCATACCTCCCCCTTCTCCCCCATACCTCCCCCTTCTCCCCCATACCTCCCCCTTCTCCCCCATACCTCCCCCTTCTCCCCCATACCTCCCCCTTCTCCCCCATACCTCCCCCTTCTCCCCCATACCTCCCCCTTCTCCCCCATACCTCCCCCTTCTCCCCCATACCTCCCCCTTCTCCCCCATACCTCCCCCTTCTCCCCCATACCTCCCCCTTCTCCCCCATACCTCCCCCTTCTCCCCCATACCTCCCCCTTCTCCCCCATACCTCCCCCTTCTCTCCCTCTACCCCCCTCCTCCCCCTCCCCTCGCTGTCAGAAACACAGACACTGACAGACAGAGAATGAGAGACACACAGACAGAGCGATAGAGACACACTGAGGGGGGCATCTTAGCACGCTGTTGGAGGGCTCCCGGTGCTGCAGTCGGTAAGTAGAAAATGTTTTGTTTTATTGATTTTTCTAAAAAAAAATTATTTCTTCTTAATTTTTTTTTGATTGATTTATTGGTTGATTTATTGATGTATTTATCATTTATTATTGATGATGGCTCTTTATTTGTAAAACTGAAGTGTTTAATGTTTGTAAACTTCCCTTTAAACACCCCCCTCCACCATTCCCTACGCCTGATTTGTAACCTACGCCTGATTTTCTAAAGTTTAGACATGGTTTTTTCAAGCGTACAAAAATCTTCACTTACTCCATTCTAAGTTAGTTTGGAGTAAGTTTTCACTCACGAAACTTTGAAATCAGGCGTGAGTGGCCCGACACGTGCCATTTTGAAAAAAAAATTCTGTTCCAAAGTGAAACTGTTCTAACTGACTAGAACTGGAGCAAACTAAATGTGGAGAATTCCGATTTCTAAGATACTCCATTCTACACCAGTTGCTCCTAAAAATCAGGAGCAAATCATGTGGAAATTTGGGACCCATATACCAGATTAGTTGGCATCTGAAGGAGAACGATAGGTTAAGGTACCAGATGGAACCCTTCTTTATACCAGTTAAGTTAATGTTTAGAACCAGGAAAAATAGCTACTGCTCCCTGCAGTACTGTCTTCCAACAAATCCCCTCCCATCAAGCCCTGCCCACACACTACTACTTGGCTTCCTCGTGGTACTAAATCTCATGAATAAAATTAACAAAATCTGTTCAAAAAAAATTAACGCACCTGTTTACTATTGGATCATTTGTGAGATCTCATCAAAGCGCTGAGCTATATATAATAGGTGCAGTTTCTTGTGATATTGCTCCAGTGTTTTCCACCTGAAAGCTCACTGCAGAAGGTGTATTCCCCTGTGTGCATGCACACAATTTAATGTTCTGCTACCTATTAGAAGGTAATAAACAGTGGTGTTTTCACTGCAATACTTCATCCATGCTGTAGGTGTTGGTTTTCTCTCTCGTAGTGCAAACCAGTTTTGAATTCAACCGTGCAGTTGTTGAACAATGCAGCTTTACTGGGATCCCTCATTTGGACAGATGCAGATCTCCTGTTAAGACTATGCCTTTTATCGGTGGAGAATTTATACTATGTTGATTTAGTATTCTGACTTTAATATTCACTAATCTTTTATTTATATATGTTTTTACAGATGTATGTACACCTAATTTTAAAAAAAAATCATCATAATGTCCACATAGCTTTTGCTATACAACTTAAAATGCCAATCATAACATTCAAAATGGAAATTTTTTTTGTGAAATCACATTTTCTCTTCCTTTTACTGATGGAGATGATATGTCAATTTGTGGCAGACACCATGGTAGTTTTTAAAGGGAAAAATAGAAGGTACAAAGCAGTGAATCAAAGAATTGTTGAACTGTTTTAATATTGATCTTTGGTTGCCTGTAACTGTGGTCTCTCACAGTCTGCGGCAAGGTGAAAGTAAAACTACTGGAATTTGTCGGATCGGCAGCCAGGAAGAGCTGTTTTTGACTGGCCATCGTGCCTGCCACTGGTCGAACTTTGACCACTAAAAAGACTGCACCAGCAGCAGTTCAATAAAGAAACCTTTTCCAAATAGCTCCTGCTGACGCAATGTTATGGCATGGCACCATCACGTGTGCTGCCGTCATGATTTAACTTACTTTATTGCCACAGATATTTTGTGTGTCGTGACGCCATTTGTTGATGAAATCATGACCCTGTGTGCCTCTGCACTTTGCTGCCAGTTCAGAGAGACCCTGTCAGCAGCATGTCTGCAGTGCAATTTCGGGAAAGTGCCATTCTTCGACCCAGTCTGTAGTATAAAAGGATCTTTTATATAATAATGTTCATTTTTATAAAGGTCCTTTTCATTAGCTGCTTTTTAATTTACAAAAGCCAAACTCTACCGTAGTCTTGTGGGTATATCTCAAAATTTGAACTCTGATTTGCTTTACCTGATTAACTCTAAGGTAAGTAACAGAGGAATTCTGAAAAGCATTTCGGGCATCTTTGACATGGATGTTTATAATCTGGTTTGGCGTCTAAATTACAGGTTGCAAAGACTAGGCTCGTATTCCCTTGAGTTTAGAAGATTAAAGGATCATCTAATTGAGGTGATTAAGATGATTAAAGGATTTGATAGGGTAGATGGAAACTATTTCCACTGGTGGGGGGAGTTCAGAACAAAGGGGCATCACCTTCAAATTGGATCGAGGCCCTTCAGGGGTGATGTCAGGAAGCACTTGTTCATACAAAGGTTAGTGGAAATCTGGAACTCTCTCCCCCAGAAAGCTTTGGAGGCTGGGTCAATTGAAAATTTCAAAACCGTGATCAATAGGTTTTTAATAAGGTAAGGCTAATAAGGGCTATGGAACCAAGGCGGGTAAATGGACTTAAGAAACGGATCAGTCATGATCTAATTAAATGGCAGAATAGGCTCAAGGGACTGAATGGCCTATGTTTCTAACAAGATAGTTACTAAAAAAGTTATATGATGAAAATGTTTAAAAGTAATTGGTATTGCAATAAAACAAAATGACCACATTTCAAGAAGCATTGGCACAAGCAAATCTATTTTTCAAAAAATGAAGAATTAAGTATTCAATTCATTTTCATGTTTAACTTTTCAATAGAATTGTGCATGGATCTGCATATTTTACCATCTAAAAAGTTTTCAGTTCTTAAAGGGTTAGCAGCAGGAAGAAAAACTCCCAAAACAGTTATGCAAATTCTGAAGTGCAAGTGTCTACTCCCACTCACAGAAGACTGTCAAAATCTTTTATCTGACAGCATTACTTAAATTGCTTTGAAATTTAATGAAATGTCAGAATTTTGCAGTATATGTATTCAAAAGCAATACTGAAAGGCGAAAAGTTGATAACGTGAGAATGGTTTCATTGTACCAGTCTTAAAACTTCAAAGTTACATAATCTTTGGCTTGACTTTCTCTCTCCCATTTTATATAACATGAGCAGCCAAAGCAGGAGGACTAGTTAAATGATTGACTGATTGATGCATCAGTACGCAGATGGAATAAAATGTGATTTGGGAATTGGGGTAAATTCGAATTTCCCTCAGACCAGTGCATGGTGAAACGTACCTAAAAATAGTAATGCCTTTTATCTGTGACTTGCTTGTTCCTACCCCAGTATATCTGCTTTGTCTTTTTGAGCTCCGAGCAAACAATATGTTTGCAAAACTTGGACTTTTCCCCGAGGCTGCCGTTTTTCTATTGATGCATTAAAGTTTAAATTCCATTTGTACAGAAATATAGCAAATATTTATTACAAGTTCTTATAAAATGTTGGCCCATCCAAATATTTTATGTGCCAAAATTAAAAATTCTCATCATTTGGTTTTGTTAAATGAATAGATTTGCCAGTGGACCCACAATGGGAGTGAAACCTAGTTTTGACCTATAACTGTCAATTCTGCCTTTTTACCGTTTTCTTTTATTTTTTTATTGAATTTTTGTCCTCAATTAGGATGAGGGATGTCAGTGCTGGGAAAAGTAATATTTTGTCAACATCAAACACTCCTAAGTCCAGTATAGCCAATGTAAATTATACATCTTCTTGGAATTTGCCTTAATAATGTGCCTTAACTTCATGATTTAACTTGGAACCTTGATTGCTCCATCTGAAGATTAAAAGTATATTGCCATCTCCATACTACAAATTGCTAATATTAACAGATTTTGGTGTTCTGATTTAGAAACTGTTCACCAATAAGGTAACAGCACTAAGAACATCCCTTTCCAAACCTCCAGCCACGCACAATTAAAACACGACAAACCCAACAAATAAGGAATATAATCCCATGTTGGACTCCGATTCCTGAGCTTTGAGGGCCAGGTTGCCAGGGGTTGCATTTTGGACACCTTATTCTGTTCCCACCTGTGTGAATATGTTCACTTTCTATTCCAAGTGATCTTGCTGTCCCTCTGAATGAGATTACCAGTTTTGTGCTACAAGCCAGTACTTCCAGGAACGGTATTGAGACTGTCGAAACACATTCATTGCAGGAGTGTTACAACTGCTAGAAAGTTTCCATAATCATTTTGTACAAATGAATATGTGCAGCAGAATCAAAGTTTGCTGATGAATGTATTGAGCTTGATATTGCCGGAGTTTCCATGATTGATTGAGGTACACATGATATGATAATATGAAGGTTTTCTTTTTCTTTCTGATGTCTGACAGAATTTTTAAAGCTCATATTGACATTCAAGAAGCAGTGGGCACCTGGATTTGTCCATCAGCCATGCTCTGTCAGTAATAGGCCTGCAGCTCTGCACTGCTCACAGCAGCATATCTTCCCCAACACTATATTGAATGTCACACTCTCTTGGAACACTGGACTGTGATCATCCAGAAAGAACCATGCTCTACACATTTCCATAGATGATTCAGACTTTTTGCTCTGGAAACATCGATATCTGAAAGCCGTGGGAGCTGAGCATGTTGCCATTGATTTTCTTGCAGAGGCCCTCTCGTGAAGCTGTTGACACTGATACAGTGCTCACTCATTTTCCCTTATTGGCAAGAAATGAAATCTTGTAAAAACACAAGTTTTATTTTTAATTACCTCACAGTGCAGCAATCCACGTGAAGCTGTTAAATTGTTTTGTTTAAAGTAAAAAGAGTGTAAGCAGTTTGACATGATCTCATGACTGAAAATTGCCGTCTGCACATACAGAGCATAAAAAGATGCCTTCCGATTAGAAACAACTTGGTTTATGCTCAATAACACAGCCCAATAAAAATGAAATTTCTGCATTTGATAACTTGTTTCCCTACTGCATAGAGCACAGATCTATAACAGTCCTTTATCTAAGGATAACATTTATGTACAAACACCTATCATGTAATAGCCATTTCTTAATGGAAAGGACATGTTAAAATTCAACACGGTTCCTAAAAAAAAGAACAATTTTCTCGTACTTTTTAGTTGTGCAGTGGCAATTAAATCTATTTTAAATCAATGAAAGCTGGAATTGAACATATGAATCTGCATAAATTACACCAATATCTAATTTTCATAAGAACCAAAGCACACAGCACTATTAAACTATGAATAAAAAAAATCAAATTGAAATGTCAGCAATTGAGTAAATCAAAAATCACAATGCAAAATCATAAATGTTTTTTGCGTCGCTAATTGGTTTTCACTCTAGTATTTAATGTTATTAATTATTTTCTCTCTCCGATGTAACTAGTTTCCAAATCAAGAAAAAAGTCCTTAAAACAAAGTACTCATGGCTTTAAAAAAAAAACAAATCTGAAACATTTAGCAGGTTCCGCATTACTATTGGCCTTATTCATGTTATGTGAAGATGCTGACACAGGAAGTAATTGCTGCAGACAAATTAGAGTGGTTGTGTTTTCAAGACATTTCATGAGCAAACTTAATCTCCAGTGGTATCTGCTAGAGTGTGGATATTGGGGGAGAACAGGGTCAATCTTGGTTGTGATAAACCTAGCAGTTGAATTGCTTACTGACACTCTGCACTGAGATTCACGCAGGAAGAAGCTCCACTTTAGCAAGGTGCTTGCAGGCAGCCCATGCCTCTGAAACAGCATTCCCAACATTTATCAGTGAGTTTTGGAGGGGATAGTAGAAGAGATATCTGAGGAAGGAACAGAAGGTGAGGCAAAAAACTCATTACAAAAGCGATAGTTGTGTGCTGAATATTCGTAAGGCCCGAACACAATTGTTCAGTTCTCACATCAACAGTTTACAATTGCCTGCCTCTTAATGTGCATGTTTCTTTTGGTTTAAAAACATCCAAACTGTCAATGTTTAAGCTGCTTCTGAACTTTACATTTTGATTCCATAAAAAGAAAGTCGCCACCTTACGCGCTCAATTTTACCCAGTTATTTGGGCAGTTTTTTGGCCTAAATTTAAAAGTCCAAGTTTCCCCAATCTTTGTGCACCCACGTAATTCAGTTAGTTATGACTTTCTTTAGGTTGGGGTTTTTTTGCGCCTGTTTATCACAATTATGCAAGTTTGGCCAATTTAAATTTCTCCTAGGACGGCATATGTGACCACTCCCGAAAAACCTTCTGGTCACTTAAGAGAAACCAGCGCACATTAAAAAATTGGTGCAGAAAGACACCATTGTTTTTTGCAAAGTTTTGAAGCAAGTCAAGAACACGAAGATCCATAATCAAGCTTAGATTTTTTAAACTTAAAACACAGGAAATGGACTTTTAATGGAATTCTTTAAGTTTTCATTTTTTTAATACTGGCACGCCACCATCCAATGTCTCCAAACCAGGCTTGAGGGTCAGAGCGTCAGCCGGCAGAATCGGTATCTTGCCCGGACTCTGGCTCGGAGCATGGCTTGAAAAGAAGCCCGGGATGGGAGGCGGGGAATGGAGGGCTGTGGAAGGTGAACGGAAGGCATGAGAAGCCTACACTATGCATCAAATGAAGCCCGGAGGAAGATTTCCCGATAATTGCGCCTGCTCAGACCTGGGTGTGGTCCATACTAGGTTGTCGATCTTGAGGAGAGAGAAGAAAGAATTGTCCTGCCTGCTGTTTTGAGCTTCTTGCAAAGGTACAATTTAATCATGGGGGCAATACTGACAATGCCATACCTTGTGCAAGCCTTCGGAATGATGGTGCTGCGGAGGAGACAATTGATTCAACGTCATCGCATGAGGAACCTCAGAGCAAGTAGGGTGATGGGCAGAAGGCCTTACACACATCGGATATATCAAGACAGGTGTTCGTACCTGCACCTGAGTGATGCAGACTGTGTCAGAAGGCTGTGTTTCCACAAAGAAGTTGTAACCGAGATCTGTGAGTTAGTAAAAGCAGACCTGCAACCGAGAAGGGTCAGGAGGACTGCTTTGTCAGTTGAAGTGAAGGTTACAGCTGCACTTTCATTTTATGCATCTGGATAGTTCCAGGCTACAACTGGGAGATGTGTGTGCCATTTCTCAACATGCAACACACATCGGCATTCAGCAGGTGACAGCTGCACTATATGCCCGGAGAAATGAAGTTCCCCATGACCGCCCAGGCAATGTGTGATAGGGCTGAAGGCTGTGGGCTTTTCCAGGATTGCTAGCTTTCGAAAGGTACAGGGCTGCATTGATTGTACCCACATCACCTTGCGAGCACCTTTTGGAGGATTCCGAGATGTACAGGAACAGAAAAGGCTTCCACTCCATTAATGTGCAGCTCATGTGTGATGACATGCATCGCATCATGTCAATTGATGCAAGATACCCTGGGAGCACCCATGATGCCTTCATTCTATGCGAGAACGTTATATCTGCCATAGAAACATAGAAAATAGGTGCAGGAGTAGGCCATTCAGCCTTTCGAGCCTGCACCACCATTCAATAAGATCATGGCTGATCATTCCCTCAGTACCCCTTCCCTGCTTTCTCTCCATACCCCTTGATCCACTTAGCCATAAGGGCCACATCTAACTCCCTCTTGAATATATTCAATGAACTGGCATCAACAACTCTCTGCAGCAGGGAATTCCACAGGTTAACAACTCTCTGACTGAAGAAGTTTCTCCTCATCTCAGTCCTAAATGGCCTACCCCTTACCCTAAGACTGTGTCTTCTGGTTCTGGACTTCCCCAACATCGGGAACATTTTACCCGCATCTAACCTGTCCCGTTCCATCAGAATCTTATATGTTTCTACGAGATCCCTTCTTATCCTTCTAAACTCCGATGCATAAAGGCCCAGTTGATCCAGTCTTTCCTCATATGTCAGTCCTGCCATCCCGGGAATCAGTCTGGTGAACCATCGCTGCACTCCCTCAATAGCAAGAACGTCCTTCCTCAGATTAGGAGACCAAAACTGAACACAATATTCCAGGTGAGGCCTCACCAAGGCCCTGTACAACTGCAGTAAGGCCTCCCTGCTCCTATACTCAAATCCCCTAGCTATGAAGGCCAACATACCATTTGCCTTCTTCACTGCCTGCTGTACTTATATGCGAACTTTCAATGACTGATGTACCATGACACCCAGGTCTCGTTGCACCTCCCCTTTTCCTAATCTGCCGCCATTCAGATCATATTCTGTCTTTGCGTTTTTGCCCCCAAAGTGGATAACCTCAGATTTATCCACATTATACTGCATCTGCCATGCATTTGCCCACTCACCTAACCTGTCCAAGTCACCCTGCAGCCTCTTAGCGTCCCCCTCACAGCTCAAACCGCCACCCAGTTTAGTGTCATCTGCAAACTTGGAGATATTACATTCAATTCTTTCATCCAAATCATTGATGTATATTGTAAAAAGCTGGGGTCCCAGCACTGAGCCCTGCGGCACCCCACGAGTCACTGCCTGCCATTTTGAAAAGGACCCGTTTATCCCGACTCTCTGCTTCCTGTCTGCTAACAAGTTCTCTATCCACGTCAGCATATTACCCCCAATACCAGGTGCTTTAATTTTGCACACCAATCTCTTGTGCGGGACCTTGTCAAAAGCCTTTTGAAAGTCTAAATACACCACATCCACTGGTTCTCCCTTGTCCACTCTTCTAGTTACATCCTCAAAAAATTCTAGAAGATTTGTCAAGCATGATTTCCCTTTCATAAATCCATGCTGACGGACCGATCCTGTCACTGCTTTCCAAACGCGCTGCTATTTCATGCTTAACAATTGATTCCAACATTTTCCCCACTACTGATGTCAGGCCAACCGGTCTATAGTTACCTGCTTTCTCTCTCCCTCCCTTTTTAAAAAGTGGTGTTACATTAGCTACCCTCCAGTCCATAGGAACTGATCTAGAGTCGATAGACTGTTGGAAAATGATCACCAATGCATCCACTATTTCTAGAACCACTTCCTTAAGTACTCTGGGATGCAGACTATCAGGCCCTGGGGATTTATCGGGCTTCAATCCCATCAATGTCCCGAACACAATTTCCCGCCTAATAAGGATATCCTTTAGTTCCTCCTCCTCTTCACGTGACACTAGTACTTCCAGAAGGTTATTGGTGTCTTCCTTCGTGAAGACAGAACCAAAATATTTGTTCAATTGGTCTACAATTTCTTTGTTCCCCATTATAAATTCACCTGAATCCGACTGCAAGGGACCTACGTTTGTCTTTACTAATCTTTTTCTCTTCACATATCTATAGAAGCTTTTGCAGTCAGTTTTTATGTTCCCGGCAAGCTTCTTCTCGTACTCTATTTTCCCCCCTCTTAATTAAACCCTTTGTCCTCCTTTGCTGAATTCTAAATTTCTCCCTGTCCTCAGGTTTGTTGCTTTTTCTGGCCAATTTATATGCCTCTTCCTTGGATTTAACACGATCCTTAATTTCCCTTGCCATGTTTCAGCAGCAGCCAGACGGGCAGAGCTGGCTGCTAGGAGACAAAGGGTACAGCCTCGTCACCTGGCTCATGATGCCCCGACGTGTAACCCGGACAGAAGCTGACCGGGAATACAACATGTCGCACATTGCAATGCGCAGCATAATAGAGAGATGACCATTGGCATCTTGAAACAGCGTTTCCAATGCATGGACCATTTCAGAGATTACTTGCAATATTCCCTTGAGATTGTCGGTCAGTTCACTGTTGTGTGCTGCATAACTTGGCCATCTTGAGGCAGCAGCAGCTGATAGTAGACGTCCCACTTGAGGTGAGAGTGGCTGATGATGAGGAAGATGCAGATGACTAGGAAGACAATGAAGCTATGCAAATACCTGAAACCAGAGCACGGTGACGGAGGAGGGCAGGCCATCGTGCCCCTTTAACGATTGCTCGAGCCATGCGCCAGCAGCTCATCAGTGAATGCTTTGCTGCCTGAAGGCTCAGTGGCAACTATTCTAAATGGGCCATGTTTACTGTTTGGACCTATTAATAATGGAACAAATAATGGAAATTATTCAGTGATAATTTAAAATATATTTTATTCAAAAGTTTAACAAACATTTGTTTTTACTTAACTTTAATAAAAATATTCTTGTATCAAACTTTAAACATAAAAACATAGAAAATAGGTGCAGGAGTAGGCCATTCGGCCCTTCGAGCCTGCACTAACATTCAATATGATCATGGCTGATCATGCAACTTTAGTAACCCGTTCCTGCTTTTTCTCCATACCTTGATCCCTTTAGCTGTAAGGGCCACATCTAACTTACTTTTCAATATATCGAACAAACTGGCCTCAACAACTTTCTGTGGTAGAGAATTCCACAGGTTCACAATTCTCTGAGTGAAGAAGTTTCTCCTCATCTCGGTCCTAAATGGCTTATCCCTTATCCTTAGACTGTGACCCCTGGTTCTGGACTTCCCCAACATCAGGAACATTCTTTCTGCATCTAACCTGTTCAATCCCGTCAGAATTTTATATGTTTCTATGAGATCCTCTCTCATTCTTCTAAATTCCAGTGAATATAAGCCTAGTCGATCCAGTCTTTCTTCATATATCAATCCTGCCATCCCGGGAATCAGTCTGGTGAACCTTCGCTGCACTCCCTCAATAGCAAGAATGTCCTTCCTTAGATTAGGAGACCAAAACTGTGCACAATATTCCAGGTGTGGACTCACCAAGGTCCTGTACAACTGAAGTAAGACCTCCCTGCTCCTATACTCAAATCCTCTCGCTATGAAGGCCAACTTGCCATTTGCTGCCTTCACTGCCTGCTGTACCTGCATGCCAACTTTCAATGACTGATGTACCATGGCACCTCCTCTTTTCCTAATCTGTCACCACAGATAATATTCTGCCTTCCTGTTTTTGCCACTCAAGTGGATAACCTCACATTTATCCAAATTATACTGCATTTGCCGTGCATTTGCCCACTCACTTAACCTGTCCAAGTCACCCTGCAGCCTCTTGGCATCCTCCTCACAGCTCACACTGCATTCACATTTTCACATAAATCATTTAAAAACTTTAAGAATACTTATAAACTTATAAATTGTAAATTTACATAACTTGCAAAAAACTTTTAATCTGAGAACAGTTACAACAGTAATGACAATAATATCAACAACAGCAGCAAAGAAAGACTGCACCCATGTCTTCTCCACCTTATATACCGATATATAAAACGGAAAAGAGTGACTAAGGTCAATGTTGGTCCCTTAGAAGATGAGAAGGGGCATTTAATAATGGGAAATGTGGAAATGGCTGAGACCGTAAACAATTATTTTGCTTCGGTCTTCACAGTGGAAGACACAAAAACCATGCCAAAAATTGCTGGTCACAGGAATGTGGGAAGGGAGGACCTTGAGACAATCACTATCACTTGGGGGGTAGTGCTGGATAGGCTAATGGGACTCAAGGTAGACAAGTCCCCTGGTCCTGATGAAATGAATCCCAGGGTATTAAAAGAGATGGCGGAAGTTATAGCAGATGCATTCGTTATAATCTACAAAAATTCTCTGGACTCTGGGGAGGTACCAGCGGATTGGAAAGCAGCTAATGTAACGCCTCTGTTTTTAAAAAAAAAAAAGGGGGCAGACAAAAGGCAGGTAACTATAGGCCGGATAGTTTAACATCTGTAGTGGGGAAAATGCTTGAAGCTATCATTAAGGAAGAAATAGCGGGACATATAGATAGAAATAGTGCAATCAAGCAGACGCAACATGGATTCATAAAGGGGAAATCATGTTCAACTAATTTACTGGAATTCTTTGAGGATATAACGAGCATGGTGGATAGAGGTGTACCGATGGATGTGGTGTATTTAGATTTCCAAAAGGCATTCGTTAAGGTGCCAGACAAAAGTTTACTGCAGAAGATAAAGATACGTGGAGTCAGAGGAAATGTATTAGCATGGATCAAGAATTTCTGGCTAACAGAAAGCAGAGAGTCGGGATAAATGGGTCCTTTTCGGGTTGGAAATCGGTGGTTAGTGGTGTGCCACAGGGATCGGTGCTGGGACCACAACTGTTTACAATATACATAGATGACCTGGAAGAGGGGACAGAGTGTAGTGTAACAAAATTTGCAGATGACACAAAGCTTAGTGGGAAAGCGGGTTATGTAGAGGACACAGAGATGCTGCAAAGAGATTTAGATAGGTTAAACGAATGGGCTAAGGTTTGGCAGATGGAATACAATGTCGGAAAATGTGAGGTCATCCACCTTGGGGGGGGGGGGGGGGGAGGGGAAACAGTAAAAGGGAATATTATTTGAATGGGGAGAAATTACAACATGCTGCGGTGCAGAGGGACCTGGGGGTTCTTGTGCATGAATCCCAAAAAGTTAGTTTGCAGGTGCAGCAGATAATCAGGAAGGCGAATGGAATGTTGGCCTTCATTGCGAGAGGGATGGAGTATAAAAGCAGGGCGGTCCTGCTGCAACTGTATAGGGTATTAGTGAGGCCGCACCTGGAGTACTGCGTGCAGTTTTGGTCACCTTACTTCAGGAAGGATATACTGGCTTTGGAGGGTGTGCAGAGACGATTCACTTGGCTGATTCCGGAGATGAGAGGGTTACCTTATGATGATAGATTGAGTAGACTGGGTCTTTACTCGTTGGAGTTCAGAAGGATGAGGGGTGATCTTATCGAAACATTTAAAATAATGAAAGGGATAGACAAGATAGAGGCGGAGAGGTTGTTTCCACTGGTCGGGGAGACTAGAACTAGGGGGCACAGCCTCAAAATACAGGGGAGCCAATTTAAAACCGAGTTAAGAAGGCATTTCTTCTCTCAGAGGGTTGTGAATCTGTGGAATTCTCTGCCCAAGGAAGCAGTTGAGGCTAGCTCATTGAATGTATTCAAATCACAGATAGATAGATTTTTAACCAATAAGGGAATTAAGGGTTATGGGGAGTGAGCGGGTAAGTGGAGCTGAGTCCACGGCCAGATCAGCCATGATCTTGTTGAATGGTGGAGCAGGCTCGAGGGGCTAGATGGCCTACTCCTGTTCCTAATTCTTATATTCTTATTCTAATACCGCCCGCTGCACTTGGTCTTGGTGACTCCACTCCTGCCCGCAGGCGGTGGCGCAGCGTTTCTTGGGTTGGTACCAAGCTTATTCTTTCGAACATCTCAGGTAATGTGTGCGCACTTAATGTGGGGGGTGGGGGTGGCAGGCAGGCAGATAATAATGTGGAGGGTGCAGCTTGGGCCTGTAGGTTGGTCTGCGGACTGGAGTGGGAGTTGCTGTTGATTCTCTCAATGGGCGCCGGGTCTGGGTGTGTTCCCTTATTGTAGCAGCTAACTCCGACATTCCCTCCATCGTGTGCCCTGACAGTGTGTCAACTACCTGAAACATTCCCTCCCTCATGTTCACTGACAGCGCATCAGCTACCTGTGACATTCCCTCCCTCGTGCACTGACATTGTTTCGGCTGACTGAGACATTCCCTCCCCCATGTTCCCGGACAGTGTTCCCATTTCTCGTGAGTGGTGTTACTTCTCCCGACAGTCCCGATACCTCAACACCCACCTCACTGATGGTGTCCAGACGAGATTGGGTAAAGTCAATGCTCTCCGCACTCATTGCCATCATCTGAACCACATCTGTTACATCCTGCCTTTCAGGACAGCTCTGTTGAGCTCTCCTTTCCCTCCTCATCCTGGGTGTGGCTCGCTGCACCCCACTGGGACCCACAGCCTCGGACGGTGGGAAACCATGGAATGCCCCACTAACACTCATACCACTCTAGGAAGGGGCTGGCACCTCAATGGGTCGTACCTGCACCTCCTCCAGAGTGAATACAACATAGGGGCCTTCATCCATCCTTTCCCCCTCACACCCATGCTCTTGGTCTGGAAGGTGCGATTGGAAGATGTTCTCTTCAGGCTCGTCCACATCTGAATCTTCTGCATCATCAGGGTTGGCCTCAATTTCTGCAAAATGTAGCAGAACAGGCAAATGGTTAGCAGCAGAGGATGGGGCAGGGTGGGTGGCATGAGTAGGCTCACACAGCGCAGCCAGCAGAAGATTCAGATGTGGACGAGCCTGAAAAGAACATCTTCCAATCGCACCTTCCAGACCAAGAGCATGAGGGGGAGGGGATGGATGAAGGCCCCTATGTTGTATTCACTCTGGAGGAGGTGCAGGCTGATTTGAAGGACCACAATGAATGATAGCACATTGCATCAACCGAAGCGTAGCTGATTGAGACATCCCCATGAACTGAAGCATGGCTAGCCTGCGCAATACTTAACATTTAGCAAAGCCAGACTGGTGAATTTGCAGGACTTGCCCTCTCCCTCGAGTGTGGGCCCAGCATGTGCAGTGGTGGTTGCTTTTCTCCAGGCAGGGCATATCAAAGCAGCGACTCTCTCCCAAGGGTGTCAGTTGGTGCAGATTTGCCGGGCCTCTTCCTGATTGAGTTCTTTCTGTTTTGTTGTATGCCACCTTCCTCTGCAAAGATGAAAACATAACTTTTTGGAGAGGGTGTCTTTCTGCTGAATGGGACATATATAGATGGTCATATTTACAATTGCAATTCCATTGAATAAATGAAAATATTACTTACACTAACTATTTGACCAAGGTCCTGCCACTTTTTGCACTGGCTTCCAGACCTCTGGGTAGTCACCATTGCACAGTCACCTTGTACAAGTTGGTTCCAGCGTTTCTTCATTTCTTTTGGTGGAACTTTTGTAAGACCTCTGCTGGTGTCCAACTCGTGCCATCTGCCCTCAATCAAAGTGCCTCCACTTCATCCTAACAGAAATTCTTGGTTCATGCGCCACGTATCATCTTGTATTGCAGCTCCGATTTTTCCAATGATGAAGTTCTCATACATAACTGGCTCTTTAAAAATGGCCGCATGCAGACTGGCTGTACTGGGCATGCGCGCCCATAGCAGTCACGTCAAAAATGTACTTTTTTTGGCACATGCACAGAAGGGAGGGCATCGTTTCTTCAGCGCAGACATTGGGCTCCACCCCCCGAGGCTACAGGACAGGCTGCGCGGTGCCAATTTCAAAAAATAGAACGGGGAAACTTGCTACTTTTTGGAGTAGTCGGGGGCCCATCAAAATGGGCGTAACTCTGGCAATACGCCAAAAATGGCATTGGGGAAAATTGAGCCCTATGTCTGCTCACGTTTTTGTTCCAATTGATGCATTACCGCTTCAGTCTAATATTTTGTTCACAGTGGTAAATGGAAGCTGACTTGATAATCAGATGATTTGTTTCCTGTTTGTCACTAAACCTGTACAAGGAAACCTGTATAAGGAAACCTGTATAAACAGGCACTTATTGAAACTCCCAAATAATTTCCATTGTAAAAATGTACAAGAGGCACTCTGAAACCACACATTACAAACTACGGCCGGCCTTCAATGCACCAAGCCTTTCTACACCTTAACACACGGGACACAGCCTGACGTCACAATTTAAAATTGTTCAAAGTATGTACTGTATCTGAGTCTGAAGATCATTATTACCAGTGGATTGACACTGGATTCCTTTTTGTCCGTGCTGGTATCGGGGTTTGAATCACTCCTGCAGCCCACTGTGCTCGCTTTCAGTCACCCTTGTTGACAACATACGCTAGAAAATGCACATGCAGCCCAGCCCAGGCAGTACTGTTGTCTGTCAACTGAGAGTGTCTTTAGGAATAAGTTGCATTGTACAGGTACTGAACTTGGCACATCAGTTTTATCATATCTGCTTCCAAACTTATGTTCTTAGCATTGTTACAGCTGATTAGGTGCTGATCACAATCTCAGCTGGTTCTTCAAGATTGTTGGGAAAACGTTTTGAAAATGAGGACACCTGCAAGATAGGAGGAGAGCTGATGCCAGTCCCTAATGTGTCTCTAATTTACAGGTTTCATTGTTTCCAATTCATTCTATTTTAGGCCATTTGAAACATGAGAAATAGGAGCAGGAGTAGGCCATATGGCCTCTTGAGCATTCAATAAGGCTGATCATCTACCTCAACCCCACTTACATGCCCTATCCCTTGATTCCAAGTATTCAAGGCCCACTTTCCGATGAGGTTTGTTCTGAACATTATAAAATCATAGGAGCTGTTTTAGCCAAGCAACACTTTGCGTTGCTGAACTAGCTCACTGGCTTCCATCCAAATTGTTTCAGTAGAGCTTAACTTGTATATGGTTCATTTTCTTTTGTTCAAATGAGGAGCTCAACAGTTCAAAAATAAGGCAAGTGCATTTGCAGCACTCGTTGGCTTATGCAGTTTCTTCTCCCCCTCCCCCACGTTAGTTCCCAATTGAGACTATACTGGAAAGAGCCTGTTAATGGTAAGTCCCACTGATGTCTTAAATGGAGCCAAACCATCAACATTGTTTTGTCCACACATTGATTGAACTGTCCAAAAATACACCTGATCAATGCCAATTAACTGGAGCATATAGTGCCTTTGCACAATGTTGCATTCCGTTGTAGCTTTGCAGATAGGTGAGGTATTGTAGAACTGGGGATGTTGTTAATAAAATACCATAACTAACAGGACCATTGCCATTTTGTCATGCAGAAAACCAAATTACCCACAGTTAAACTACCCAGATTACCAGTGTTGCCTGTCTTTCTGCAATTTACTAAACTGCAATAAGTTTTTTTTTCCAAGTTTATTGGGACACTTTAAATTTCAGAAAATCTTCTATGGCTGTTGAAAGCTAAGTGAATTCCAGAGAGATGAATATTGCTTTGTTACAAGCAAATTGGTTACATAACAGGATGTGAGTTTATTAGAAATGTAAATAAAAAAGTGACCTGATTTATTTCTGTAAGTAAAGGTGTGTTCCCAATCTGCATGCAAATATGTGTACTTGTTCATCAGTTGCTAAAAGCCAAAAAATAATTGCTTCTTTGCTCTTTCTTGAACACAGAGTCAGCAGTATGTGGGCGTGGCTGACCACTTAGGAAACAGATTCTTGGTTTTTTTTTTGTGCTTTTGTGTTTGTGTGCTGCGGCCTATAATTGCTTGGGTTAGCTGTTTTGCTGTTTGTTTTCTTAACTATAGAACATTGCTCATGATAACAGATGGCTAGCCTTGGGCTAAATAAACCACAATAGAAAAGCATGGGAGAACAGAAAGTGCATGCATTTTAATTCTCAAACCCTATTAAGGTTTATGGTGAATAAAGGTGAATGGAAGGTTTTTTTGCACATTTCAGCAAACTGACTGAATACATATTCTTTTGGCTGTTGAATTCTCACCTTTGTAATTAATGAGACAGCCCATAGTGTGTCTGTCTCCCAGGAAAGATGTGTGTCATGCCGGGCGTGCTGTAACGTGCAGCACACTCTTCAATAGGTATTCCCTTCTGGTTATCAGGGAATTGCCAGGAATCCCATTGTGGCATTGGATGCTTAAAAAATACATTTTATATAAACAAAATATACTCATTAATGGTCTTGTTTGTTTTCTTAGTTATTTTGCAAATGAGTGGCCTTTATTAATTGTGCAAGAATTCATTGTTTGGTTTGGAGCAAAGAGGATTTCAAAATAATACTTTTTTGGTGTTATTACCCAGATACATTGCATTTAGAAAAGAAAATAGGTAAGGAATCAGAAATAAAAGTTTGCTCCCATGCAGAAGGTTGATCCATGATGTATATGTTGATCCAGGTTAAGAATTTTAAAATATATATTGATTTTAGGTGCGTGATGCAATAGTTAGGAAATGCACAAACATTAGGCAATTGTTAAATCCATGCTTGTTTTTATAAGTAGTATATTCGATTGAATTATATGCAAGGTTGGTTTGAATGGAGCCCAGGGCATTCAAGCAGTGCCATAGAGTAGGGGAACCGTGTCTATCGGCTATATTCCCTCGATGTGTTACTAGTTTCAACTGTTCTCATGCTGGAACAGACAAGACACTTTCCTACCTCACACTGAAAGATCCTGTGAGCTGTTTTTGTGTCTCCCAGCAATTGTTTACAAAGTGCTAAACGTGAAGATGGATTGCTTTCCCACTCCGTTGTATGGGGAATGGTGTCTTTAATGGAGCCATTTAAAACGAGGAGAAAATACAAAACAACTTGATCATCATCCCCACTCAAATGGAGTACAAAATATTTTGTACCCTGCTGCTCCTTGGTGTAGATGTGCCACCGAATCTTAACCTGTGCTTGCTGTGTTAGAACTGTAGGAAACTTGTGTATTTCTCTAAATAGAGATCAAAATAAACATAAGAATGTAAACTGAAAATATTGGAAATATATTTCATTGTTTGCATTTCACATTTTCTCATCTCCTCCCAAAAAGGACATTTATTCCCCAATTGACCATAGTGAAATGTATCTTTTTTATGTCCAGAATTTTTTTTATCAGAATGCCAATCAAGTCAATTAAGGCTGCTGGAAATCCTTTGGGCCTAGTTGCAGTTTCCCATTGAAGCATATCTTGGGTCATTAAGGTATAAAGCATTTTGAAACGGTCTATGCAATGAAAACAAAAAATGTTATCTCATCACTGCAGAAGTATGCTCTCAACTTTAAAAAAAATTATTTATTTGTTCACGAGATTTGGGTGTTGCTAGCAAGTCCAGCATTTGTTGCCCATGCCTTGAGATGGTGATGGTGAGCCACCTTCTTGATTCGCTGCAGTCCACAGTGCTGTTAGGTAGAGTCTTCCAGGATTTTGACTCTACGATAATGAAGGAACAGCGATGTATGTCCAAATCAGGATGGTGTGTGACTTGGAGGTAATGATGTTCCCATGTGCCTGCTGCCCTTGACCCTCTAGGTGGTAGAGGACGTGGGTTTGGAGGGCGCTGTCGTAGATGCCTTGTTGCAAATTTAAATTATTCCAAAAGACTATTTGCCTAGTTCACCAGGATATATTGCATTACATTCCTAAGATAGTTTGTGGAATGCTATTAATAAGGGAGAGTTAGTTAATTTAGCTATATTTGTAGTTTAGAACTCTGGTATCCCACAGGATTATTGCTATCAGTCTGTCTATTAAACTAGAAGTATATACAGTACTGCAAAACATACCAAAGTTATTTTCCCTTCTGCAAACAGTAGGAAGTAGGGTTTATTTACATTTTTCTTTTATGTATTCAACAAATTTTGCAGATGTTCTTGGTTTTTCCAGTTTTTCTAATGAGATTGTGCAAGATTTATGACTTTGAAGTCTATAATTAATAGAATATCGGAACCTTATCTAATCGCCTTTGTTATGGCTTCTGTTTACCAGAGGGGATACAGTCAATTTTTTAAAAATCCTATTTTATATATATTTTACATTAGTGTTTTGGAAGCCTTGAGAATGGGTAAAATGTGCCTCTTAAGCCCTCCAGATGTACCACTTGAAATGGTTTCTGTAGCTTTTTTCCCCTCATTGATTCTGCTATTTAAAAATGCAGTCATTAAAAAAAATTCTGTCTGAAACAAAATGGATTATTAACACATGCAAGAGAAACATCCAGTGCTACTTAGAACAAAATGTACAGTGAAATACATGAAAGCTTGTCTTTTCCAGAAGGATCAAAGAGTGCTCATTACTAATAATTACCTTTGTATTTAAATGACTAGTTCAAATATGAAGTATAGACTGATTATTAATACACTTGATTTTTTTTTACTGTTCAAATGCAGTTTGACAACAAAGACTTTTTATGTGGTGTAAACATACTGCTGCAAAAAGGTTTCTGTTATTACTGAAAAAAAATTATCAGAAACCTGTCATCTGATCCCAAAATTAACATTTTGAACTGGTTGTCAAAGTTTCTCATCTTGTGTAGAAAAATTGCAGAGGAACAGACATTTATGGAAAAATATATCAACCTGCATAGCCCAGAAAGATTAATGAGTGCTTTGCATTTACTAGTAGTGTGACATCCAATGTTCCTTCTGAGTTTCCTTGCCCTTTCTTCCTGTTGCAGATCTGCAGATGTAGTTGGTCTCCTTCTCTCTTATATTTGATCCACATTGTTACGTTTCACTTGCGCCTGGACATTGAGTGTCGGCTGCCATTTGACTGCTTGGTTGAGTACTGAGCGTGATCCCATGGTCACCTGCTGTTTCTGCATGCACTTTCAGCAAAGGTCACAGTTAGCCAAACACAAGACAGTATGTTGCCCCAGCACACTGCATCACCTAATAGTGGGGCGCATTCAGTGGAAATCACAAACATGACCGAGAATGGGTTGGGTGCCCATCGGAGGTTAAGCACATCCTGCAGGGAGTGAGGTTAAAAAGATATCAAGAGCACAGTCAGCCTCAACCTTCTTCCCTCACCCCACCTGACATCAGTGAAACTGTGACCCATTTCACAGCAGTACAGATGAAGGCTCGGCAAATTGCCTGCACTTTTTAAGCCATGGCTGGCACATGCAGATCCAAAGTGGTTGGTTAAAAAGAGGTCAAATCTCTGGTTAATCATATAAACATGTTTTTAAAAGACATTTTACATGGAAAAATGTTACCATTTATTGGGAATTTATCATGGCACCATTGAGTACAGTACTGGGCAACATTTCCTCCCCTCATCAGACAGTTACAGGTCTGATACAAAAACAAAATGCTGTGAAGTGCTGCACTTGACTGGGAGCAGCAGTTTTATTTGTTGCTGCTAAGAAGATGGGATGCAAGATTTGCAGATATTTTGAGGTTGATCTTGATGACGTGGATATAGTTTGCTGGTGATGTAATGATTAGTGTGATTCAGGAGCGGGGATTTAAAATTTACAAGTCACTGATTAGAAGTGATGATTTAATAGGGAGAAAGAGCAACTTTGCACATGAAGATCTATATGGAGAAGCTGAGTCTTCTCCAGTTTTAGGTATCATCTTACCAACTGCTGCCATTTCATTCATATTATGCAGTTTTCACATGCTGTACATTCCCTTTGCACCACCACCCTTTTTACAAGACAGCTCCCTTATGTCGTCACACACAAAAGAGAAAAGAAAGCAGCATGGCAGAATTTCTGAAACAGCAACATGGTGGAGCGAAAGTGTAATTTTTTTACTAGGGTAGATGGAATCATCTTCCACTTGACAGATCCTTGTAGTCAATAATTGATTTGTTTTTCTTTTCGTCTTCAAAATTGTGAAACACCAAAGTGGAAGTGGTAAAATTTATAATTTTTGATTACCACAATCAGGACTGAAGTTGACTAATAGTGTGGATTACTCAGTTTCATAGAATTGCAAGTTTGCACTGATGTCCATTTCAGTTTCATTCTGCTCTTGTGATAAACTTACCTTTATCTTTACAAGGCAGTGCAGTATATAGGAGCTGAGACTGTCAAATTAAAGTTTAACAGTTTATCACTGTTATTTTATCATAGACAGAATTAAGAATTTTTTGATTCTTTCTTGCACTGAGATAGCACTGCTTTAAGTTTGAACTTGGTTTGTTATTCATGATTCACTTAAATTTGAAAAATACATGATAGGCTCCATGTTTCTCATTTGCTCATGTTCACTCTCACTCTCTCCCACTCTCACTCACATTCACAAATGGTCCAGCAACAGGAAGTTCCAGAGCCACAATGTCTTCTGCCTCTTAATTGACTTATATACATGAACTTAGCCAGTGTTTACTTTTAATTACACTTTATAAGTGTAAAATGACACACCCACACTTGAGCAGAAGAATATTATTTGTGTTTTCCATAATGGTGTTCTTGTACTCTGATTTAGTATGGGCTGTGCCATAGAAAAATTGTTATTACAAAAATTTAAGTTTTGAATTCATTTGAATTCACACGATATCCCACTTCAGAGAGTTGCAAGTACAGGTACAATCTCCGAAATCTGGAAACCTCGGGACCGAGGCCATTCCAGTTTTTGGATTTTTCCAGATTTCGGAACAGAAATCTAACGTCCCGAATCTGGAAACCCCTGGCCTGAGTTTCATGTTTTTCGGGATTTCGGAGACAGGGACAGCGGCTGTGGGTGATTCAAAATTAGTTAATGGCAGGGACAGCAGCTGTAGGGATGATTCAAAAGAACAATTGTTTTGTTGTGCGTACCCTTGTTTTGGATCACTATTGCTCTATATTGACTGCACGGGCACCTGGTGTGATCTGGCGGGACTGCATCCAGGGCTGACACCAGACACGCAGGCTAAAAATTTGCCAACCTTGTACCTGTTTTTTTTTTTGCGATATTTCACCGTTTTTGGCGAAAACGACGAACCGGGAAATTCGGAGAAGTCTTGCGCCGGCGGTTTTTAAGTACCGTTGGGGAGCAGACTGCCGGCGTGCAAGACTCGAAATACCACTTCCGCCAAAAATTTGGTTCACCCGTAGTTAGGACGGAAAAGCACTCCCGGGAAAAACCTGCGTTTCAGGCCTTGGAACAGCGGTAGGTATGAAGACCTGCAAAAAAGATAAGTTCAATGTTTTATTTTTTTAATTCTTTTGTAGCGATTCGATAGTTAAGTGTCTTGTGAATGTTTTATGATTTTTTGGGGGGGGGGATGGGGGGGATTATTTACAGAATACTGATCCGAATATCAAATATCCATTTCTGAAATTTTACTACTTTCATTTTATGCCGGTTTTTGGAACAGATTTCCAGATTCCGGACGTCAACTTGTGCGATCTGCACGGTGTCAGATTTTCGGAACTCTCCGGTTTTGGAACTCCGGATTTTGGACGCGCTACCTGTGTATATATATTTTTTTTAAATCAGCCATTTCATGCCAGTTCCTTTTTGATCTAGAGCCAAAAATTGACAAGGACCTGGCTGCATACTTTCACCTGCAGCAGTTAACAACTATTTGGCCTTAAGATATTGCTGTTTCAAGCAAGTATACTTTGTGGATTTGAGGGAGGGACCAGGTTCAACACAGTTGCAGTTTACCCACAGAATGATACATTGTGCATGCACAGTTGAACATGCCTATCATTATAAAACTGTACATCATCCAACTTACTGTGGGCAATGCTACAAGTAATCTGCCAGTACATATAGTAAGTTAACTGATTACTGAGATTGGGTTTGTTGAGTGGGCCACATTGGAGTAATGGTGATGTCTTGTTCCTCGGCAATGAGTACAAAATGTCATTAATTCCAGGTAATAACTTGTGATGTATTTTATATTTTTTTTTAAGTGTGTATAACAATATCGCATCACTGATGCTTGTGCCTTTTGATGCACATAACTTAGTTTTTTTAACACTATTAAAGTTCCCTACTCATCACTTGTAAGAGCTAAAATTCCAATATCTTCACTCTAAAAGATTTATATTATTTGATTAATGATAATTGAGTGCCCATATTTTCTTACTGAAATTCTGACACATCAACGTTGTGCTGCAGTATCAGTATTAGCTGATCAAAGACAGCGCACGTTAACCTCAGAATTCCCCAGGAAGGAGAAAAAAACTATCCAGGGTTGCTGCTCCTGATTGGTCTCCAGTGGCATCTTCAGAAATGCTGTTAATTTGCGACATTAACTGAAGATGGGATTGATTAAATAGCCCACTGACATTGTCCAGGCTCACGCAAGAAGACTGGCTACTTGGGTAGGCCATTGCCACTCATGGAATCATAAGCAAGAGAGGCATAGAGGATGAGCATTGGAAATGAAAGTCACTTTTTTCTCTCTTTGCCTTTAGGTTCGCCCTCAACGATCATCACACACTGGTGCTGTTTCCCCACTGGATGATGATGAGGCAGACCGAGCAAGCAAGTAAGGAATCATTTCAATTGTTTCTTGTGTCTTCTGTTTTATACTTCGTTATCATTCCTGATGCCTTTTGGACAGGCAGTTCTCAGCTAAGTTGTTAACAAAAGGCCAAAACTGATAACAGTGTACTTAAGTGGCAAGTGTTCTATTTGCAATGCATCCTTTACTGCTAATGCTGTATATCCAATGTTCAATTATGTTTTCAGATAAATGAGTATAGAAGTTAATATATTTCAGGAAGGGCAATATCATATATTTTGCAAACTCCTCTACTTTAATGCTGAATTATGGTTGTGGCTCATTGGATGTATAATTTCATTGCATATGCACATGTTACACCTCCATCTACTATTTCATGTCTTATACCATTTACTTTTCAAAAACAGCTTCTTATAAACAGTAAATCAATGTCAAGTTAGTCTGCAGAAATGTGTTGCTTAGTTAGATGTTTGCAGGCATTACAATCAGAATATTAAGATATTTAAACTGTTGGCTGTGTAGTGTAAACAGTATTTTTAGTTGCATATTGCAAAAATATTTACAACAGAAAAAGTATACTGGATGCATAGAAGTATTCATACAAGATTTGGGAAAAATGCAAATCTACTCTTAATTATATTTCATTATATTTCTGAAGTGATGATCATCGATGCACTGTATCAAAAATGTGTGTATCAATGCTGACCTCTGCTGGTTTCAAAATATCAAACTATGTGCACTTGTGAAAGGTGCTTGATTTTTTTAACATTAATTTGGATTGGCATATTGTGTGCACATGTTCATCTTTGATGGCTGAATGACAACATAATGCAGTTAAGTTTATTCACACAATAGTATGAATGAGAGATATAAAAAAATCACATTTTATTTCATTGTTAGTATTCAATATTTTCAGATAACCATTTTGTGTGTGTACTACCGGTACTAATAGACAATCTCAGTCAATGGAGGATATTTACCCTCTATCTATCTGTAGTTTTCTTGATTATGAATATGGGTAATACAGATACTAGATGTTAAAAGTAGGGAAAAGTACTGCATTCCTGCCCACTGCAATCTGATGATTTTTTTTGATAACCCATCAACTTTAAAAAAAAATCTTCCTGATAATGTAGAGCCTTTTTTAATGTGCCTATACAAAAATGATTGTATTTTGTGGACTGAATACAACAAAAGCAGCATGATTTGAATGTATTATTTTTAAGTATAGTGTTTACTGATTATGTGTGATACATGGTGTCTTTGGTCAAGTACTGTATTTAGCATTCCACTAGTAAAGGACAAAAATATTTCTGCAGTTACACTCTGGTAGTTGGACTTTAATTGTGCTCCAATTTAGTCAAATTGCTTTATAATCTTGCATAGCAGTTTTCACCATTGCTTAGAAGCATTAGATAAATGCCATCTCGTGTAGCTTGTATTTTGCGTATTTCTCATTTGGAAAGGGAGCTGAAATTTATCAGCTCTGTTAAGTAGGCAGTGAGGGCAGAAAAATCGGGAATTGGTGATGGGGCAGAAAGTGGGGAGAAGTAGAGATTACACTTCAATCCCATTTGTAGATTACACTTCAATCCCATTTGTAAGCAACTCTATACAATATTGGAAAAATATTGAGAAAAAATTATGTCAATGTGCTACCCTAGAATGTCATCATAGGCAGTCCCTCGAAACGAGGATGACTTGCTTCCACGCCAAAAAAAGCTGAGTTCACAGGTGTTTCAATGAAGGACCTAATATTCTAGATCCCGAACTACATCCTGAAGGGTGGAAGATGCCTGTGCGTGCATTTTTTTAATGTATGGTGACCGTTGCACACCAGGCACCACATGGACTTGACAGAGCTAGGTCTTGGTCCAGTGGCAAGGATTAGCCAAGACGACTGGAGACCAGCTCTGCTGCACGGACCCAGTGCGCACACATATTGCAATGTGTGCTGGCCTGTGCTGCCCCTGGGCCCCTGGCCCCGAACTCACGCCTCGCTGACCTACACTGGCTCCCGGTCTGGCAAAACCTCACTTTTAAAATTCTCATCCTGGTCTTCAAATCCTTCCATGGTCTCTCCCCTCCCTAACTCTGTAATCTCCTCCAGCCCTAGAATGTAAGATCAAAGTGGTTGGTAAGAATACCTGTATAAGTTCTTTCACCATGTTGAAGGCAGATGTGTGTCACAAAGGTCATGAGTAAATCCAAGACTTGCTGGAGGCGTATGAGTAAAAGAGCTCATATACCCAGGACTTGGTGACTACCATGATTAGGCTACAACTGTTTATGCTGCTAATGTTTCATACCTCTTACTGCTGTTACCGCTATCTGCTGGGATATATGTGTCTCTGCTGTGGTCAGGAGGATGGTGACAATGCAGTCGCATATTTCTGGGAGATTTGCCTATGCACCATGTCCTGGTGATGAGCTCTTGATACCTTCTGCCTGCCTGGCAATGGCTGATACCTGCATTTGTCAGCTGTCTGATGACCGCCAAGCGACTGTCCTCATCGAGGTTAGGGGTACGAGGCAGGTTGGTTCTTTCTGAGCTTTAGATCTCCAAGATGACAAATCTGGTGTTGCAAGTTCAGAACAAAATCAAACTATTATGGCAGGATTAGGTAGGTCTGCATCTTCCAGGACATTGTTGATGATTGATTCCAGCCTGGCTTACTAATGGAAGCTTCAGGAGTAGACATCACCGGGTGCTGGTGGTATTCCTTTTCTGCTCAATATAACTCTACAAGCCTAATGCGCCAGCAGGTAGGGTGATCAGATCTAGTCAAGCAAAGGAATATTCATCAGTGCCTGCATACAGAGGTTATTGGGAAAGGACCACGACCATGGCGTCGCTACTACCAGAAAGATTCAAAGTCCTATAATCAGAATATTTTACCTCCTTCCACCCCTCCCCATCCCCTCTGGCTATTTCAGTTGACTGCCAGGATCCAAGGGCAGCTTACATTTGGGTCCTTGTCCTGATGATGCCTATCCAAAAGTTTTTCATTGGAACTTAATCTTCCCACGTAGTAATTACGAACAAGTTTTCCATTGTCCTGTGATGTCGCCAATATTCAATGTGCTATGAATGTTACAGGAAACAATGTTATTTTAATTTTCATCTCATCCTCGTCTCTCAACCTGGTGATTGGCTTCGCCTGAACGAAGTCGCATGCCTTTCTGGACTAAACTGGGGCCAGCTTCTTCCAATTTAATAGTCTCAACAGTTTAGCTATTGGTAGTTTATCCAAGGACCAAGTCTAAAACAACTTCAGAACTCACAAGTGATGGGGTGCAATTTACTTTTTGTCAACTTCTAACCAGAAGTATTGGGCTGTAAATTGCGGTCAGAGACTTCCTTCTAACGAACGCCTCTTACCCGAAAAAAATCTACGAAACGTTGTCCGTAGGAACGTAGGATTCCAGTCGCGCGCCGAGAACCGGCTTTAGCGAGGCCTTGCCGGGTGCATGTACACATCATACGCACCCGGTGAGGCTGCAATTTTTGGCCCATTATTTATATCTTTCTATTAGCAGTGATCCATTCCATTTTTAACATACTTTTTAAAATATTTGAATTTGTTTTAATGTATTTGAATTTCATATTTGCATCTTTCCCAGATTGCACATGGAATAAAACTGTTTGCACTGTCCTTATTTCATAAAGATACAGTAACTAAGAGAAGTAGTCTAGGTGATTTGATCAAGTGCATCACTTGACCATTCTGCTAACCTTTCACTCAGCATAAATTATCCATCATATTTTAAGTTCCATGTAACTTATTTTAAGCACTTTAAATTGTGTTACTACATCAATTTTTAGTAAAAGTTGTAGCTTTTAATAAATCTTTAAAAGTAATAATAAATGATGTGATTTTGTTCATGCAGGTAATTATGCTGGTTAAGCAAACTAAGTATGACTTGCATCTTACTAAGCTACTTAAAATACTCATTTTCTTAGGGTATCATCTGAAGACAGTGGAGAAGTATATGCCTATATTGATGACAGTGATGATTCTGAACAGATGGATCTAGAGTCACAATCTCCAGGCCAGATGGACTTGTTGGGAGAGATCCTTGATACCCTCAGTACACATAGTTCAGATCAAGGAAAGCTGTGTGGTGCAAAGAGCCTGGATTTCTTCAAATCAATGGATGATATCAGTTATAAAGCAGGAGTGAGTACTCTATATTACAGTTCTAGGATTGTGATAGTACGCAAGTTAAAACATCAAAGATAACGTGACTCAAGTTCACTAGCCATTTGAATTCAAAAAATTCGTCTCGATCGAGGCTGCAATCCTGAAATTTCTTTGAAACATAGAAAATAGGTGCAGGAGTAGGCCATTCGGCCCTTCAAGCCAGCACCACCATTCGATAAGATCATGGCTGATCATTCTCTCGGTATCCCTTTTCTGCTTTCTCTCCATACCCCTTGATCACTTTAGCCATAAGGGCCATATTTAACTCCCTCTTGAATATATCCAATGAACTGGCATCAACAACTCTCTGCGGCAGGGAATTCCACAGGTTAACAACTCTCTGAGTGAAGAAGTTTCTCCTCATCTCAGTCCTAAATGGCCTACCCCTTATCCTAAGACTGTGTCCCCTGGTTCTGGACTTCCCCAACATTGGGAACAATCTACCCGCATCTAACCTGACCCAACCCGTCAGAATCTTGTATGTTTCTATGAGAACCCCTCTCATCCTTCTAAACTCCAGTGTATAAAGGCCCAGTTGATCCAGTCTCTCCTCATATATCAGTCCGGCCATCCCGTGAATCAGTCTGGTGAACCTTCGCTGCACTCCCTCAATAGCAAGAATGTCCTTCCTCAGATTAGGAAACCAAAATTGAACACACTATTCCAGGTGAGGCCTCACCAAGGCCATGTGCAACTGCAGTAAGATCTCCCTGCTCCTATACTCAAATCCCCTAGCTATGAAGGCCAACATACCATTTGCCTTCTTTACCGCCAGCTGTACCTGTATGCCAACTTTCAATGACTGATGAACCATGACACCCAGATCTCGTTGCACCTCCCCTTTTCCTAATCTGCCATCATTCAGATAATATTCTGTCTTCGTGTTTTTGCCCCCAAAGTGGATAACCTCACATTTATCCACATTATACTGCATCTGCCATGCATTTGCCCACTCACCTAACCTGTCTAAGTCACCCTGCAGCCTCTTAGTGTCCCCCTCACAGCTCACACCGCCATCCAGTTTAGTGTTATCTGCAAACTTGGAGATATTACACTCAATTCCTTCATCCAAATCATTGATGTATATTGTAAAGAATTGGTGTCCCTTCACTGAGCCCTGCGACACTCCACTAGTCACTGCCTGCTATTCTGAAAAGGACCTGTTTATCCTGACTCTCTGCTTCCTATCTGCCAACCAGTTCTCTATCCACGTCAGTATATTACCCCCAATACCATGTGCTTTGATTTTGCACACCAATCTCTTGTGTGGGATCTTATCAAAAGCCTTTTGAAAGTCCAGATACACCACATCCACTGGTTCTCCCTTGTCCACTCTACTAGTTTATGTCAGTTTGTTTTTGGGATCAACTATGTTAATCTATTTACGCATACACCTTAGTTGGTTGACCAAGGAATGCTACTACAGGTTGGAACGCTCTGCTCCGGCACCCTCGGGACCTGACTGGTGCCGGAACAGAGAATTTTCCAAACCATGGGAGGTCGCGCCGAACCTAGGCTTACCGATACCTGTAGACCGTGGCCAGGATCCTGAACGCCTCCGGTTCGGGCTGCGGAACTCGGGCCTCGCTCTCTCTCCGCAGCAATGAACACGGAGAATCAGTAAGCGTGGGAAACTGGAATGCCATCCATGCAAGGCGGCAGTTGCGCACTGATCACTGAGAGCCAGGAAGCGCGGGAAACCGAAGCCGAACCACGGATCTTTCCAGACCAGAGAATCCCGGACCAAAGAGGTCCAAACTGTAGTGTAATCCCTGGAGGCACGTGAGTTGTGGCTCTCATCCTGTCCCAACACATTGCTGTTGAGAACTAATTTGTGAAGAAAAAGTGCGGAAAAGTCAAAAGTAATTGTTGCCTAGTTAAATCTTGATGATTTTGAAAATGTTAAATAACAGAAGATGATACAAGAAATAACTATTTTGTATAATGGATTTAGTCTAGAGTTAACTTCATATTTGACAATGAATCACTCTTTTACCATTAAAGTTTTGGGATCTCTCAAATTTAATGTGTTTCTTCTTATTTTGTTAGAACAAGTCCAATACTCCGAGTGAGGGAAATCTGGCTGAACTCGGTGTAGGGTATGGTGATCATCTGAGTTGGCACCTGGGACAAGATGATACTGTTGTCCATAGAAAGCCCCTTCCCCCATCTCCAAGGAAATCATTTTGTTATTCATCTTGTGAAAACTCCTCTGTGTTTGTTGAAGAGTTGACAAATTTTCCTAAACTCAATAGTGACTCATCTTTTAAAGCTTCAGTGGCAACCCTTGCCTGCAGCGAAGAATCCAAGCAGAAGAAAAACGTATCAGCCAAACTAAAGGAGCCAAAACGAACACTAACTAGTGGAGACGGTACCTACGAAGACGAGTGTCAAAATACACCAAAATACCCATCAGTTTTAATCCCTTGGGAAAAAGAAGATGTTGAGGATGAATTGCTAGAACCCACAAGTGAAATAGACCTACTCCAAGAGATCGACTGTTTATGTTCCAGAATTGAAACCGGTCACACTATTTCCAGTGTTGGTACTTCCACTACCAACACTTAGAACAAAGTGTGAAAGTGCAGCAGTATTTTAAGCTGGGGTAAATTCAGATAATTATTTAATAACTGAAAGGTTGAGTGTTAGACTGCATGAAAGGGAGGAGTTCTTGAACATTTCTAAGTGCAGAAGAAGTAAAAATGCACTGCTTTACTGATTTATGCAAAATCAAATACAGATTTTCTTTCAAATTTAAACTGTAATACACACTGCTAAAACAGAATGTTAAAATCACTTCTGATTTATACACTTGAGCTAAACAGTTGACTGCAAATTGTTACCTAGAATGGAAGTAGTGTATTGATAATTCAGCAATCAGGTATGTATGTACACAAAAGAAGCCATTTCAATTAAAGTTCAATTCGGGTGAAAAAGGATTAATGTTAACTCTGAGGGAAAAAACAAACTGATGTTTCTACATCACAATGGGAGGCTGAGATTTTCTTTCAGGGTCAATGATATTTCCCTGCATTGTTCCAACCAAATCAGGCTAATAAGGCAAATGCCTTGTGATATAAAAATTGCTGCATGCTATATATAACCTTGTACAACGAAGAGTGGATGAGAATTAGCAGATGGGATTGTCTGAGTTTACAAGCACTTGTGGAGGGAACAGTGGTCATTATTCTCTGCAATTCCTTACATTTCAAACCTTCTTCAACCCTTCCTGTTCCATTTTAAGAAATCTACAAGCTGAATACTCTGAATTATTTAAACACTCCATTTACATTTTATCTATGTTTTACCGTTATCTATGCTTTACCCATGTCTATAAATGAAATATGCAGTAAATTAAAGCCAAATGATCAAAGGTACTGCCTTAAAAATTACAGAAATCATAGTCCTCTGAAATCATCATATAGCATCTTTCTAAATCACTTTATGCAATTGTTTAGAAGTGTCACAGCATAAGATACTTTCGTGCTTAAATAGTGTAAACCTGAAAAGGCTTGAAATCCGTTCATTAGGCAATAATTATCAGGAATAACGATGCAAACGGTGGTTAGTAAAGGGAGAAAAAAAATCTCCTATGGAGATAATGCTGCATTTTATTTAATCAGCAATCTGTTGGTACCAATGAGTATTCAATCCATGTCTTCCCGAAATAAGTTGAATTGTTTTTGTTTTTGTTCCCTCAACACCATTAATGATGGCTCACTTGAACCTCTGAGTGATATTTTAGTAACTAAACAGTTTTTATGAGACATGCAATCGGCTTTCTTGAGACTTCACGTAGGAGTTTTGGCCTACAATACAATACAGTTGTTGACATTTTGATATGGATTCAAGTGTTATCAATTTTCTATGTGCTCTTGGTGTAAAGTGTTTTTTTTTGTATTGAACAAATGTGCACAAATGCTGTAAATGTTTCGTGAAATATTGTGATTTTAGAATGTGATTGTAATCGGACTGGTATAATGTAAATGGCAACCAATACTGGGATATAAGGGGGAAGAAGCACATCCAGTTGGTACTCCTGTCTCATTAATGGTACTTTAATGTGTACCAACAGGGCAAATAAATATTAGGATAGATGATAACATCTGCACAAACCAGATGATTCCAGTAACTTGTGCTACACTAATGTTTAATACTTTTAAAGCTGTAGATAACTAAGGTTACTTGATTACTTTAAATAAGACACCATCTTGCGCACTCTTTGTTACTGGGGACATGCGGTATACTTTTGGTCCTATGTTCCTTTTTTTTCTCTTAACTGGATGTTGTTAGAGGACTTCATTAGTTAGTTTGTCAGAGATACATATATTATATAAATATTTCTAATTTTTTTAGGCATTTAAAATACCTAATACATCGCTATGGCAAAGGCTGGAACATGTGCCTTAATGAAAATGATGGTACTGAATTTTATTTTGGGAACTGGAACACGTTGAGCAGAAAGATGGCACGTGCACTGATGTATCAAGGTGCAATATTGCTGTCACATTGCATAGGCTGTATATCAAAACAGAAAATCAGCAGGATTTGATCCTATTTGATATACCTCAGACTTCCCAAAAACTCACATTGATCTGAGTTTTTGTTTTAAATGTGCTCGTCAAATTAATTTACTCTTATTGTTGTGTATTGAAAATCATTTAAAATGCAGCCTCTTCCAGTGCCCAGAAGGCATGTTATCTTTTTTAGAATAATTCTGTGCAATATGAATTCTATTTACAAATTGTTTGTAATCCAGATGTTGCTTTCAAGTTAGATTTTTGCACCAAGTTTTTTTAATAATAAAGTTTAACCTGAGGGTACAGAGAAGCACATAAAGTGCATATAAGTTGAATTAACCATCAAAACTTGCTCCATGTCGACTGCAAAGTTAAGTAACAAGGTCAAGAGGTCATTTTGAATAAAGATCACTGTGGAATTAGGTTTTCTCGTTTTATCTTTTCCATCTAAGTTTTCAATATCTTATTTAATCAGTAGTCCACCATATCTTTGCAACTGCTGAGTTACAAAGTTCCATAGTTTGTCTCACTTCCATAACTTAGAGTCCATGTTTTCTATATGTAATATGTTGATTAACTAATAGAACTGTTTTAAACATTTGTTCAATTTACGTGTTCATTTGTAAATGTCAATGTTACCCATTGCTATGGTTGTCCAACTCTTTTTTAAAAAAAAATACATGTGCAGTTCATTGTGTAAATTACCTGCATTTCTAATTTATGCAGCTGTTTATCTAACTGTTCATTTAAGCATCTAGGTAACACAATTGTCCACGAATCACCAGAGACTAAGCAATTTAACTGTTAACTAATACTTTTAAGTTGTCTGAAACTGTCCAATCATTGTAAATATCAGCCAGCTTTTGTTGCTTAGGTTCTATTCTGTAGTAATGCCATTTAATTGTATATCCCAATTAAGTTTGGCTTTTACTTAAACAAAAAGCAAACAAGTTGTATACTTTGAATCTAATGGAAAATCCAGTCATTTGGCTTTTTAAAGTAACAAGTCATTGTTAAGATCTAATCATCTGTAGAACTGCTGTTCGTGCCAATTTTATTTTCAGCATTCCTTAGGGAAGCTTATTTGTAAAGGTCATAATTTTTTATCCAGATTAACACAATAAAAGCTATATCCCACAGCATCTTAAGTGGAGTTACTTCCCTTTGTGATTCAGAAATGTACTGCAAGCAAATTGGATTTTTAGCTGTGCAGCTGAATGTGCTTATCCAAATTGGCCAGGTTTTGATGTACCAAATGCCAGATTAAGCTGTTGCAGGGTATATTAAATTCTTAAGACTTTTTGGGACAGTTGTATGAGCACTGCACCAATTCAGAATATATCTATTTATAATGAAACCCAGTGACCGTTTCACCAGAGCGGGTATGTACGGGTAACACCGCTTGCAATACTCTATGTCTTTGGTTAATCTGTTCTTTTGATGGTTGTCCAAGCTGCTGTATAATATTAAGGGAAATTGTACAAAATTGGCTGAATAAAGTTATTCTTCAGACTTTGCAGAGCTGTGCTTTGCCTTTGTCAAACAATAAAGTTTCAATTTTATGTTGAGATGCTTTGTTTAACCTGTTTCTTTTAAATATATGCAAAGAATAGTAATTTTGGTGTTAGAATTCATTACTTGTTTTATGTTCATGTGATCCAATCAAAAGGGCAAATACTCGCATTGGAAATGTGCGCAGTTATTAAGGTGGGTTCCAACAAACTTTTAAATGCAGCAAACACTTGTCCATTTAATTCACAACACTAATTAATTTACACTGTAAAATCAATGCTGTATCTACTTCAGGTTGGTGAGCTGTATGCATTTAATGATCAATAATCTCCACATCCATTGTCTTCCTCGTTCTCCCACTGGCTGCAGACAAGTACACAGTTGCAGTTTATTCTGATTTGTCAAAGGTATTTTTTGTTTTTTCCCTATACCTTAATAAACAAAGATGTGTAGCAAACATATTTTCTATAGTGAGAAGAGTTGGCTTTCTAATTATTTTTTCTTATTGTACACACTTCAAGGAACTAAAGGAATCTAACTTCTGTTTCTGTCCCTATGCTCGCTGTAGTTGGAAGCTCTTACAACTACTGTTTTGAAACTTTTATCTATTGGTCCAGAATGGATTTTGGTTTAATTTATGTAATGGAATTATTATGAGGTTAGATTCAGTTCATAAAGGGCTAAGTCCAGGAGAGAGAGAGAGAGAGAGACACACAAGTTATCGGGAATATTGTTTAGGACAAATTAGTTAGAATACCAGCCTTTTCAGAATTGTGTACTCTCGTATACTATATCAATTTGAGACAATGCGTTTGTCGAACACTTTCCAAACATATTTGCACTTGAATGCAAGAATGCTTTCCATTGATTGCTCAGTAGGGCGTGTTGTTAAACAGACAATATAGTTGCCATGGCTTCTACACCACGGGGGTGGTTTCTCATTTAAGATGTAACTTTGATTGGCAGTTTGCCGATCCAATCCTTGATGTGAAGAGCTAAAGGAGAGGTCAGAGATCAAGATTTTGTCTTTCTCCCTGGGAAAAGGCCGTCTGCAGTGAATGCCAGTCATTTGAAAGATTTCTGGCTTGAGGTCGGCCCTTAAGAATAGGCGAATAGCAAAATATATTATTTTGCATGATATTAATAGGAAATTGATTGTCTCACTGCGAAAACTATTCACTTCATTCCTATATTACATGTTGAATAAAACAGGTTGGTTGTTTAGATTTGACTTCCAAAAGATGGAAGAAATGTACACGATAACAGATTCAAGATCACAGTATCCCGTACACAAATGAGGAGTTTTCATATTATGGCCCTGGACCTCGCACACTTTTTAAATTAGAAATTGGGTAGCAAATGTCGTCTAGAAATCACAGGAAATAACTGGTGCAACCGAACCTGAGTGAACATCCCGTGGGAGCTGACATTTGTAACGGAGACATTAGTACTAAATAAAATTGGCCCATTCTATGAGTGTGGATTTAGAGCAATGGAGAAACAGGGCCAAGATGTAATTCCTTTTCAAGATCACAACCAGAATAGCATCACGTACTAGCCAGGCTTTAGTCTGGATGCAAGGTTTTCTTTGAGCCCAAAAAGTCAAACAATTAATCGTAGTGAAGATTCACAATTCGCAAACGGCTGCTGAAGCATGCATTCAGCCAGGAATGGTTCCTGAGCACTTTTAGGCTTGGAAATCTGAATTAGCCATTGACATCCCACGCTGTCTGAACATTAAAAATTGAACTGCTACAAGAGGACATTTGTGCACATCTATATGCAGCAGAATTCAAATTTCACGCAGTGTAAACTGGGTACTGCTTGGCAGAAAATTGTACTGTAGCTTTCAGTCTCATTGGGCAGCTGAAGTGTAATTTACATGCACTAATGGTAGATGACCTATGGAATATTTGATATCACTGGTTATTCTTGTAACCTTTATGCCTGGTCCCAACTGAATTATCTAGCTTCTGTTAAAGGAGTAAATTGACACAGCATCAAATATGTTTGCTGCATTTCGGTTCCACGTGGACAAAATTCAAATTTTGATCTTTTAAATTTTGAGCCAATGTATTCTACTCCTGTGCTCAGGTTACCGGTCAAAATGCTTATTTACATTTTATGCTATAATCATTTATACAGATCAGCCATGATTTAATTGAATGGAGGGACAGGCTCAAGGGGCTGAATGGCCTACTCCCATCCCTATGTTTAAGCTTTCAATTGTGTCCCCACTCTCTGCAGTACCACTTCAGCTCTGAGCATCTCTCCTCGTAACGTAAAGCCCTCCGCCTTGGATTCATCCCTAAATTTATGCCTCCCTGCTTTCTTTGCTTTTCAAGGTCCTGCAGTAAATACAGGTTAGTTAATGCTCCATTTAACTGGTGCCCTAGATTGCTATAGGAGTATGTGTCACAATAGTAGGAAATCAAAATTGCCATGTTCAATTGCGAACCCTCACAGCAGTTTGTGTGGTTCTTTCTAATTTGCAGTATCATAATGCTCATCTCCAGTTTTAATTGTCACAGACGATTGGTGAGTTTGACCCTTAATTTCGAACCACGGGTAGTTTTGCCTAAAGTGATATGAATAAATTAACATAGAATATACAGCACAGAATCAGGCACTTCGGCCCAACCAGTCCATGCTGGCATTTATGCTCCACTCTAGCCTCCTTCCATCCTTCCTCATCTAGTTCTATCAGCATAATCCTCTATTTCCTTCTCCCTCATCTGCTTATCTAGCTTCCCGTTGAATGCTTATTTTTTTCCTATCATGGGTTTGGATTGGAAAAGATCACTCTTCCTTGTTCTACCTGAACCATTTTATCCAGGACAAGTTGAAATTGAAGCCGTTTCCTTATCCAGCAGCTATGGATTTGCATTGACATAGTTTGCTTATACAGTAGTTCTTCAAATGACAAATGATGTGTTCTGAATAAGTGAGCATAGAGTGCTTTGAGTCAAGATGTAATTAAAAAAAAAAACAGGCACACTAATTAGATGGAGTACAATAAGCGATTGAATTTAGCTACCGCTGGAATTTAGCTTTTGTATAAACAGGAAACTAGTTTTCCTTTAACTACTTTGTCCCAAGTCTTTTATATGAGGGAGAAATAACACAGCCATTGGTAAGAGATACTGTTTGTCACCAAAAATGATGCTTATCATAAAGAAAATACCAGTCATAGACACTGAATAAAATAGTTGTACAATTTAACATTTTTTGTGAAAAGTAAGCTGTGATTTAGGCACTTATCCACTTACAGCATTGAGCTGTTAAAGTGTGAGCCAGTTTGTTCAAACAGTTCCTCTTGGAGTTACTCATTATAAACATGAAAGATAAGCAAATAAATCAATGAGCAGTGCAAGAACATTTACTGAAAGAGTTTATTTTGCTCCACAATATATACATTCATATTAATTGGTCTAAACATCAAATATCTGCATTTTAAAAAGTACTATATATAATATATATATAATTTCTAAAATCAAGTACAAAGTTGAAGCATTCTAAAATATATAATGTACAGAAGTTTTTCGGCATAATTGTTACAGACACATTGCAAAAAACATGTTGAGAATTGGCACTCCACAAAACAAAATCTGAGTAGTCTTGGTGTCAATTGATCACATTGTGCATAAAGGTTTTAAATCAACTATCAATTCATTTTTATAAATCAAGATATTTACAATAGCATGAGTTAAAAACAGAATTTGTAGATGTTAACCCTTCAAGCACTGAAGGATATTAGAATGCTAAAACAATTGATTTTTATTTTAATCTGGGAATTATGGAAAATAAGATGTTTCAATTGTACTGTATACTTCTCACTGTACTTTATAATCATTTAATAGTACATGCAGAACCAGAAAAGGAAAGTGTGCATTTTGAAAGCCCCAATTCTTCAGTTCTGAGAGTTAATGCAAATTATGCAATTATAGTTTTAACTGTTATAAAATGTAACTTTTTTATTACAGTAGAAAAAGTGAGATTCCCTATGATGCACCTGTGATTAAAATGATTAGTTTTCTGTTTAATATTTGTGATGCTCTGTTTTGTATAGTTAGGTAATAAATTATTTGGTCACAGAAATTCTTTTAGGTAACATTCTGAATTCCTAGCAAGGTACAAAAAAGTATTGTACAAGGAAGGGGAATTAGAAAATGTTGGAAAAAATATCTGACCCCAAATTTTTCAGATTTGTATATTTCTGAATCTCCCCCCCAACGCCCCCCTCCCTCGATTTTGCATTAGATCCTCACGTTTTTTTGTAAAACTGAAAAAATAGTGTGTCTTCTCTAGAGAACACACAATTCTGATGGTTCCAATGCAAATTGTCATTGGTATTAACAACAGAGTTGATTTGATGTCACTTTAATATTTAAATTTAAAGCATCAAGAGTTAGGACTTTAATTTATACTGTCAGTGAAGAATGCTTTTTCTGATTTACATATTTGGGCTACTAATAAGGAATGCTTTCGAACAAACAAAAGGAATTCAAACAGAAGATTTCTATCTGAAGACTAGAAAAAAATTGAAATTACTAATTTAATAATATTTCAGTGGATCTACCTTCAAGATTACATCCTTTAGCTGGCGCTAATCAATCATGTAACCCCAGGGCAGAGATTGCTATATAACCCCTACAATACTACAGAAAAAACTCTTGTGTGTTCCCTTGTGGCTGCAAAAAGATGAAAACCCAAATAAGAAGTTGGCTGTCGTGAACAGATAAATCTAATTTCTCTTCACACTCCCCTTTTCGCTGCTAGAGTGAAAACATTCATCATGGCCGATTTGTAAGTATAATAGAAATGAACATTTAAACATAGAATTTTTCACCCTGCTAAATCTGACCATGACTTCACAAAATGTCAGTTAAATTCACGGTAGAATTGTTTTCCAAACAATTCATATTTTCTCTCATAAGTTTATGTTTTCATACTCCTTCCCATTTGAGAGAATAGCTGCTCAACTATTCTCTCAAGTGACTTGCCCGAAGATTGATGTTTGTGAATGAATAGTGATATTTTATCATAGGATCAGGGTAAGGAGCCTGGTGCCTAAAATCAAAATGGCATTGGACATTTTTCAATCTGACTGATTCATGAATGGCTTAAAATATGTTGTATTTTAAATAGAAATTTATACTTAACGTTTATTAAGTTTACCAATTTGGGGGGGAAATGGTGGATTTTGATTTCAATCGCATACATTGCATGACTAGTTAAAATATAGTGACAAACTACGCCCAGATGCATGAGAAATGTCACCAATATTATCAAAGTACAGTCAGTAGAGCAGTTTTAATGAAACAGTAAGCAAAAATACAAAGACATGTCAGTCTGGTGAACAACTACCATAAGAAATTAGTTTTACAGTATTGCAGCTTTGGTAAATTGTCAGAGTTGCCCACTGGTTATACAGACCAGTGAAATCCTAACTTGACTGAAATATTTCTGAACAATGTGACTAATTGGCAATGAACAGCACAGCGACCAAATTTAAAACCGTCACAATCTTCCTATAAGGAGCCATTTACTACAAAACATCAGCATATATATTTCACATTGAAACGATGGCCCTCACAGCAGCAGAAGCCTAGTGTATGAACATTAAGTGTGTTCGTCTGAAATTCCTGTTGTTTTAGCATGGATATAATTTTTTGAAATTGATTTATATCTCCCCCAATATATACATTAGCCGTCCGTACACTAGTACATTAAACATTTATACGCTAGTATCCCGCAGTTTCATTTTAGAGCTTATGTTTTTGAATCCAATGCATTCAGAAAATCAGAGAGGAAATAAATGCCTTTCTATTCATGATCAGCTAACAAATATGAAACGTAACAGCCTGTAATCACTCATTCAGATCAAGGTGATTTAACAGCATACTCATTTATTCCTGCCCCACCTTGGGAACTGCTTCTGTTCATTGTTTACACTAAATTGACCAGATTTATTCACAGGCCACTGTTGACCTTCTCTGGAATACTGACGAGTACTGTGGTACAAGTAGGAATCATACACTTAATGCATGTATCTATTTTTCTTTGCTTAATACATTGAAAACACTTGGCTCACAACAGAAGACAAAAAGCTTTTAGTGACATTCAATGAGTTGGGTACATTTATTAAAATACTGTTAACACTTACAATCACAATCCAAGCAGGTTGGCCATTTCTTAGTTTTCTAACACACTTAGAAAATTTTAGGAGTGAAAACACTGCTCTAACACTAGGATATAGAATTCAGCAATTTGAATGTACTTTAAGTCCCTAATTCTTTTTGCTCATAACTAAACATTTTAACTATTTCATTTTAAATGATGCACAAGAGAGTCATTTGTTAAACAACCATCTCTCCACAGATGCTGCCTGACCTGAGTGTTTCCAGCATTTTCTGCCTTTATTCCACTACCTTTATCAAAACATTTGTCAAATATCTTTTTATTGGCAGATGCCAAAAAGTTGCCTCATTTTGGTCAGAATGTCACCCACAAGTGACGTGACTCACTTCAACACGATTTACATAATTTCATCATCCTTTGATTAATAAAGGTTTGCCAAGCATTTTGTCAAGAAGTGCTCTTCAAAAAATGTGGTAATTCTCTGAATTAATTCACAATTTTTCATGATCTTTTAACTTAGCCCATTTATATCTGTAGAGCAAAGTCTTGTGACAAAATAGATGGCATCATTCCAATTTGAGTTTATGGCTTTTGAGAGTACTGTCATTCTAGTCCAAGACTTGCTCAATGGCTAGTTTCATTTTCATTTAGACCCATGTAACATTTCATTTGCAGTACATTAAATCCTCTTGAATTAACGTCAAACAAATATGCAAGTCCGTCTGCTGCATATTTCTAAAATTTCTACGTTCTTATGACTTTTTTTCTTTTGTGTTCATTAAAAGCTAGTAAATGGAATACTTTTTCATTTTTATCTCCTAATGTCAACGTCAAACACCCCCAGCTCACGTGCACAAAGGTTCGATGCTGAGTAAAACTTCCTCTGCTCTGGTCCAAACTCAGTAGAGTCCTCTCACTTCACCCCCTCCCCTGATGCTTCCCGGTGCACAATTCCAGTTCTCACACCAGCCATGCTTGTGGTCTCTTTTAATGAGATTGTCAATTTAGCCAAAAGAACCAAGAGGATTGAACTATCAGGAAAGGCTGAACATGCTGGGGCTCTTTTCTCTGGTAAAGAGAAGGCTGAGGGGGTGACCTGATTGGGGTCTTTAAATTTATGAAGGGGTTCAATAGGATAGACATAGAGAAGATGTTTCCATTTGTGGGGTTGTCCAAAACTAGGGGTCATAAATATAAAATAGTCACTAATAAATCGAAGAAATTCAGGAGAAACTTCTTCATTCAGAGAGTGGTCAGAATGTGGATCTCACTACCACATGGAATGGTTGAGACGAATAGCATAGTTGCATTTAAGGGAAAGTTAGAGAAGTACATGAGGGAGAAAGGAATAGAAGGATATGTTGATAGGGTGAGATGAAGTAGGGTGGGAGGAGGCTCATGTGGAGCATAAACTCTGGCATAGTCCTTTTGAGCAGAATGGCCTGTTTTTGTGCTTTAAAGTTCTATGTAATGTTATTTGTTTTGATAGCTGTGTTATACCATCAGCACTGTTGCTTTCTCACTCTGAGGCAATGGCAGGCAATCTTACACAGACACGCACCTTTGGAATTAATCCTGACCATAAATGATTCTACTATACACTCTAAATGTGTACTCTCTAAAATTGATCCCACACTCCAGGTTCATTTGTTCTTGGCATTTACTATCACCAAAAGCTGCTGCTGGAAAAACTCTCAGTACAGGCAGTTGACCTTTGTCCCTTTGAGAACTCCAATAACATTTCAGCACAAGAGTAGAAAATAACATTTAAAAAATCCAAATTAGAAAATATTAGCAATTGATAAACATCCTCTAGTTGATTTTCCCAATTCTGCTGTATAATGCTAAGCATTAGTCAAGTACTGAAAATGTTTATTTTGTTTGTGGTATGATGACCATATATTTAATTTGAAATGTATATTCAGTACAGAAAAAGAGGTAAAGTGGTGAGAGGAGATTTTGAAAATACATAATCTGGCAAAATTTATCATTCCATTCATTAGACAACAGTTGCCTTTTTGCCCCATTATCAGTTGTACTTTTCTTCAGACCTATCCCAGAACAGGTTAAAACTGGTGTCAGTAAAAAGTCAGAGTTAAAAAGAATAAGTAACGGCAAACATTAGGAATCTGAAATAAGAACAAAAAATGCTGGAAATAAACAGCATCTGAAAAGAGAGAAACTGGATTAACATTCCAGATAGAGACCTATCATTGGATAACGGATTTAGTCGTAAAATATTAAAAAATGAGTTTGAAGCTGGTGAAATAGTTTGCGTAACTATAACAGTTTATTTCACCAGATCCAAAAATACTTTCTCTGGGCATAGTTGCTTTGTAATATTGTTAGTAAAAATATTTAAGCAAGATGTTTTCCCATCTCTTAAGAGACTAGAGCCCTGGTTTTAACCTTATCAGATGTTGGGTGGGACAAGGGCGGCTTCATATCAGACGCCTGTTTTATACCCCACCCGACTTTATGCTCCATGGAATATTCCTGCTCGGCGGCTTAGGTTAAAATTGTGGCTTGGGATTAAACTCGCTCCGAGCTTCATTAGAAAAGGAAGGGCTTGACTGTTGTTTTGGTGAGCAAAGTCTCCCAAAGAAAGAAAGGGTTAAGATGGTGACCAGAACTGCCACTAGCAATGTGTTAGAAACTTTGTGACGTAACTGGGTCATTAGAAAAGACAATCATACAAAAAGAAACTAATACTTTCTCCATTTTGTTCAGCTGAAATATATTGGTTACAGCATACGGTCTTGTTGAGATAATGAGCAAGAAATGGTACGCGTCGTTTGTTTAGATTCAGCAGTTTACAAAACTGCAGGTTAGAATTGTGCAGAAGTAAACACACTGGGGTAGAGTTTCCGCTTTGGGCGCAATCGGCAATCCAGGTGCAAATGGTGCTAGTTTTAGACAGGTGGGTCTTTTTCCCTCATGTTTCTGCTCAAGCTCATTCGCCAAACTTAAAATATGCCAGTTTATAGCTCAATGCTTTTTTAAACTAGCGCAAAAGATCACGATAACTCGATTTGCGCTGGGCATAAGTTGCGCTTGAAATTCCGCGATGTTTTGCACTGAAAAAAAACAGCGCAACCTAGCGGAAACTTCAGGCCATTACCCCAGAAGGAAATATAAGAGTTATCAGCACTATTCCTATGTTTATAAATATTTGGTTCTATTCCCATATTTCAGGGAGGAGTTCAAACTCCATTTCCTATGATCTTGTTTTTGTTTAAAATTACTCCCTAAGTTTTTACATGGGCATTTTACCTTTTCTGAAACATTCAAGCTCGGAGCTTCCATCTCTATATTTGAATGGTTTAATCTTCTTCCTGTATTTGTGCATGTTCTATGTTCAAAATAAATTCCATACTTGCATTGTAAACCATTTTCTGTTGACAGTTTTGTGAAAAGGGAGAATTAAAAGGGAGCAATTTTTTTTAATGGTACTTTTGGTGTGTCCAGGCAAGGACTTGGCAAATCAACAAGCATTTCCTTGTGGCACGTTGAATTGAATGGCATCCTCGGCCTGTGCATACAGCACTGATATATCACCATACCGTAGAAACAAGTTGCCAAGCTTCAGGGTTCATTCATATAAGTCTCTCCACCTGCGGTGGGTGCATCATGTTCCACATCTCCAACCGCGATCCCTCTTTCTCCTGCCGGCTTGGGCTGTACGCCCCGTGTGTTGCTCTTTTATTCAGGGTCACAACGGAGGCAGTGAGGACTAGAAAGAAAATGAGCAACAACGCCACGGTGACCAACCCAATATACAGCAGAATCTCTGAGGTCCAGGTTCCCACATCCTGCCGACAAGAGTCAAAACGGTTAAACAGTTTAAGGATAACCCACGTAAGGAGAGCTTTGAAGCTGCCATGGTTTAAAGAAAACACACACACACACACACACACTTTGAGTTGCATAGCTTCGTGTCGTTTCTCTTCCTCCTAACTTGTTGAGCAACACGGGGAATACCTGGGATCTGTTGACTTCTCCTACTCCTTCCACCATAACACACCAAGTCTTGTGCGTCCCACAGCCTGAACATATCAGATAAGGCGCTCTTCTGGCGGTAGTTTAAGGGTATTGTTCATTTCCAGCCGAGATCCAGTCTGCTCCTGATTGCTTGGGCTGTAGTTCCCTTCAGTCTGACGTTTCTCACGCAGTTTTAGAATTAGAAAAGTCAGAATGATAGCAAGAACTATCACCCCACCAATGACACAGGGAGCCACAATGGCTGCTATGTTTACTGTGTTAGGTGGCGGATTTGTCTGTGAAAATAATTCACATTTTTATTATTAGAAAGCCTCACACAAATGGGACATACTTTAATCTAGCCAAGTGCCTAGGAATCAAAACCCAACTTGATTCATTTTTTCCAGTATGTTTATTTTTACGCAGCAAGTTATGATGATCTGGAATACACTGCCTGAAAGGGTGGTGGAATAGTACCTTTCAGAAGGGAATGGGATATATACTTGAAAAGGAAAACTTGCAGGGCTGTGGGGAAAGAGCAGGGGAGTGGGATTAATTGGATAGTTCTTTCAAAGAGCCGGTGCAGGCACGACGTCCCGAATAGTCGCCTTCTATGCTGTCTGTTGCTATGACTACAATGGCACCAGGTCATGTGTTTCCATTGCCCTCAATTACATGTATACTTTTTTAAACTTACATCTTTTATAAATACGTACAACTTCCCTGGTGTTTAAAATAAAAATTCTCTTTTACATTCTCATTTCTACTGCCTTCCTGTTGTTTCCTTATATGAGAAAGTGGTGAGATGGTGGTCTAATATGGACTTGCCCATTGTCCACTTTCAGCGCAACATCTACTGCATACCATATGATCCATGCAGCAATATGGCCTTTCCCTTGAGATTGGGGCCACTCCACTAACCACATGGTGGTCTGATTGAGAACTACCAAAACTCTTTATTTGACGTGGGGGTTAGCTGAGATGAAAGACCAACGGAGGTTAGAATTTGAGCCCAAGTCACCAGCAATGGAGTCCACTATTATTTCACGAGAACTACTGGACGACTGCAACTTCAACTTTTATATTTACATTGCACTAGTTTCACTGCCTTATTTGTATGCGTCTGACCCAGGCTTCCAGGGTTATGTAAGATTGATCACACAATGGACTAGTTCTAGATTAAAGCCTAATGCAATATTTCATGCATAATGAATTATTACTTTCTGTATGTAATTCAATACTTGTTATGAAAACCATGCCCTTCTATATCAGAAACATTTCCACAACAAAAGCACGAAAGGTTTTGAAACTGCAGTTGGGTTCTCTCAAGTGGCACTTCTACATGGGTGCATTACCAGGATAATGCATATAATTGCACTAATTTGTCTTCATTTTAATTGAAAAGGATTCTTAATAGCTGCAGCGTTGATCATGGTATTAATCTAACAGTATCCTATTAGTGATAATTAGAAGATCAATTGAGATTTCAAATATAAACCTGTATGGTGTTACCGAAGCAGTTTTTACTAAATCCTTTGTGAATTGTACCTCAAAAGCTGAGTTGGACTGAAACCATAGTCTATATTAACATTAGGTCAAGTTAAATCTATCAACTTACAGATGATGTGCTATCAGCAAGTGTTGATTGTGTAGGATCTGTTACATTCACCTCTGTAAAGGAACCAACACTAACATGAAGACGTTGCTGAAATGTTGAAAATTTATAACTTGTTACAAATCTACCAAGTGCTAAACACAAATCACCAACTTTTCTCTGTCAAAATGACTGACTGCAGCCTGAGTACGTGGAATGTATTTTCATTGCAGTCTTTTTTTTATCAAGGTGAGGGATTACCCAGTAAATAATTTAAAGTGCTTCTGAGTCAGTGAAGGGTTGCTAACCCCTTCAGTGAACTTTGCCTGTGTTGCAGATACCTGTGTTTACAATGAAAGTGTGTGAATCAGAGTGGACAACACTGGGCTACTGTGACCATATTTTATAAACTGAATCCAGGGATACACAGGGTGGGAGGGAGCACAGCAAAGTAGCCAGGACGCATTTCAAGAAAACCGGCATGACGACTTTGTTGCTTCTGCTGGTGGAATACGCATAGAAACAATGGCATTTTCACTTCACACCAAATCCTGAATCTTGCATTTATTCTGGCAATAGTGCTGTACCATCCATACTCGTCCCCGACTATCCTAACTTTTAATTTCTCAATATTACATCTGTTGCAAACAGACTGAGATTCTCCATATAAGGTGTGAAACACCCTTTGTCTCAGAAGGTTTCAAAATCCTCTTCCTGGTGGGAGAATTTAGAGCTTGCCTTATTTAGTAAAATCGAACACGATGCATCATACTAATCTAAGGTAAAGTAAATCCACTCACCCACCAGCTTTGACCGCGCCCTCGGCTTTGCCAGTGTATTTTAAACATCGGTCACTATTGGCCGAAACACAAAGTCAGCTGACTCAATCCCCCAGAGTGCAGTGCGGCCTGAGCTATCGATGGGGCCTTTTCACCGCCGCGCTGCATTATGGGAAGACGAGGCCCTCATCATCGCCTCCGTTCAGCTGGCTCCCGGAATCCGTTCCTGAACTCAAACCGGGCACAAACAGGACGAGAAACTCCTGAAGTTTTTGTACATTCGTGTTTAATTCCAGTCTACCCAAAAATAAAGTTAAAATCCCACTCCTGCCGACCAGCAGACCAATGGCTGTTTTCGGGGACGAGTTTCCTGAACCGGGGTCGGTGGTTGCCTGGCGACACAATGCCTAATCCGGGGATTGTCCCTGGAAAACGGGGACGTATGGTCAGCCGAGTCTACTGCCCCCGCCCTCTAGTCAGGCAAGGCTGCCTTCTCTGCATTTGTTCCAAACCTGCACACAGAGCTCTCTTCATTGGTCCCCAGCTGCTGGTGAAATTCTAATATTAAAGAAAAGCCAACGCAGCCAGCAACTCTTTACTAATATTAAAAACTTGAAGGTGGTCTAGTGAACTAAGTGGTGTCTTTTCAAATTTCACTTATAATGCTGGCCTGACATCAGTTACAAATGCAGCCAATAGGAAAGGCAAATAGTTTCAAAATACCTCCAATTGGTGTTAAACCTGGTGCAAAATGCTGAACTGTTACAATTCATGTTATTTTGTAGAAGTACAAGTATAGCTGCCCTACAATAGGGACTCTGAAGACTGCAGAGGCTGAGATGCAGAGCAAAAGTGTTAGTTATCTGCAGCAAAGTAACTAATAATGATAGGCAAATCAAGGTTACGTCTAATGCAAAATTGCTTAGTGCAGACAGACATAGCTTAAACATGGGTGTTAAGATGACCAATCCAGGTTGAACCTCCCTTTATCAAACTCCCTTATCCTGAACCACCCCTCATCCAGAACCATTCCTGACCACCAGGTGGCACAGGCGCAGAATTCCTACATGAACAAATTGAAGTCCTTCCTCGCTGCCAACTCCCGCAATTGCTAGCCTGACCCCGCGATCCACTGTCCCCCCCACCCCCCATGATCTCTCTGCCGCACTCCCAGCCCCAAGCCAGCCAGCCCCGATATCCCTTTGCTCAGTACCTGCACCATCCAATGTAACGTGACCACCCTGCGTCCGGAAAAATCCCTTATCCAGATCAGGCCAAGTCCCGAGGGTTCCGGATAGGGGTGGTTTAACCTGTATCAAAATCTAATCCTAGAAAGCCAGTTCTACAGAACCCAGCCTTCGTAAGCTTGTCAAGGAATATCATCTTCATGGGAAAGTGTCTGGCAAGCCTGTTTTGTTTGTTTGATCGCGTTTGATTGAAAACACACGATGCAATAAGGTAAACCAAGACAAAATATGTCACTGCATTGGTTACATATCATAATGTTGTAGCAGAATGATGCATCACTCTTCTGGCTCTTGTCTTTTCCAAACATTTTTTTCTTAAAGACAGTATGCCTTAAAATTAATCGGCCCTCACTGCAGAACTGTTATTGAAAGATTGATCGTATTCTCGATTTCCTGAAAGAGCGCCCATGAGCGTCAGTTATTGATGCTCAAGAAGGAGTTTGTGTTGGCATTTGTCACTGAAGGATTAGCTGCTGGGTGATGCAACCTGAGGTTACCCTCAGTCACTCTGAGGTATTTGTGTATCTTTATTATATTTGAAGGTGCAGTATTCAGTCAGTCTGATTATCACATGATTAGTCAATAGCTTCATTCTTCTTGTATCTTGCAACTACTAGGATGGTAGAAGGCAGACTAGATGGACTCTGGTGTTTTTTTGTCTAGCAGTTCCTATGTTCCACTCAGCATGGGTCTGATTAAGTGTGTTTCAAAGATTATTTTTAGCAATTGCACCATTCCTTTTTGAAAGCTGAAACATGGTTTATTTTGGGACTTAACAGGGCAAAGAGCTGCCCTGCCAAGATACTTATTAATGGCAGAATGATTAATAAATGGATTCAGTGCAGTGCAACAGGTTTGGATTTTTTTTCCTCCAACAAAGTTTGTTTTAAGAGAGAAAAGTTGAATAACCCTGGCCTGCCTTTATGCCCAACCCTACACAGGTGCTGAGCAAGTGCAGACAGCTGCATCCGCATAGTCATTGGCTGCTCCAGATTTCTTCATAGTACATTGTACCAGGGATGATGCAAGCAACACATCACCATGTATTTTGCTGCAACTGAATTGACATCATTGTCGGAATGCCTGTTAGATAGTGTGCTACCCTAATACTCATTGAAAATTAAATCCTACCTTCAAGTATTCTAAGCCTGCAAAGTAAATGTTTCTTTTTTTAAATGTATCACTTATTTGGCCGTGGATTATACAGTGAAATAACTTTTTAAATCCTGGTTAAAGTGGATGACATTGGACAGGGAAATAGTTTTTCTTGATTTGCTTAATCATAAAGCAACTCTACTTTTTTTTATTTTGCCTGTTAAGAGTTGTCCACATATGACTTGGGTGGGTGTTACACAACATTATGAATGAATGATTAATTTCCTTTAAACTTTCAGAAAATCTTCCTATTGCCTCTCCTTTTTGTTTGGCTTTCTTTGATGTGCTGTTACTGTTTTAAATCTCAGTTACAGGTTAAACAAGGGCCTGTTTCATGCACTTTTAGTACATTTGTGACAAAACCATCTTGTGGTGACCAATCTCCCTCCTGTCAATGGGAGATCAGTAAGTGGCACAGATCCTTGGGCTCAATTTTCCCCAAAGCTGTTTTTTGGTGTATTTGAAGAGTTACGGCCGTTTTTTGGGGGCCCAACTACGCTAAAACAAAATCATCCAAGTTTCCCAGTTTGAATTGTTCATTTTGGCGCCACCTAGCCTGTCCTTTAGCCTAAGATCGGGGCCAAAAAGATCGGGTTGCCAGGGTAACCAAGGACACACAGCTGGACTGAGGCTGGAAAGTGAAACATACAACAGCCAGCTCACAGCAACCTGCGCGTTACACATTGCAGCAACTTACCACCATTAAATTATTAAAGTGTTTATGACAAAAGTCTATCTCCCCCTCCCCCCAGATGCTGGTCCCCGCTACTATCCCAGGCCGAAGGGCCTCCTCCCTCCTGGTACCTGTTACTATCCCAGGCCGAAGGGCCTCCTCCCTCCCGGTACCTGTTACTATCCCAGGCCAAAGGGCCTCCTCTCTCCCAATACCCACTACTATCCCAGGCCAAAGGGCCTCCCGATGCCAGTAGCCGCTCCTCACTCTGGCTGAAAGGCTTCTCTCCCCACCCCTCTCTCCCCTCTCTGCTGCAGCTGTCCGGGCCCTGGAAGTGCACCTGCTGCGCTGATTTCCTTACCTGCACCGATTTTCTTAACTGTCCAGAAGGTTTTTCCACAGCGGTCACATACGCCATCTTAAGAAAAATTGGAGTAAATCGGAGCTGGCCAAACTTGCTTAAATGGCCAGAATTGGTGCGGATGGCAGGTTTCGCTCCCAATGAGGTAAAAAAAAACCGAACTTAAAAAAATCATAATTAACTGAATTACACTGGCGCACAATCTTTGGGAAACTTGGATTTTTAAAAATTTAGGCCAAAAAAAGCAAATAACTGAGGTAAATTGAGCCCATAGTCGTTACATTTCCTGAAAGTTTCAGTGGGTGCATGGAGATGCCTAAAAACTGTGTTGATGTTTTATAGAGGATATATATTAGAGACTGATGGTTTGTAGAAAGTCCTCATGCCTTGTGAGTTATGTTGCTGCAAATGAGTGATTTACTTTCAATAAACCACCAGTTTCCAATGTGCATGATATTCTTCTAATAAGTTAGCATTATTTTATATATTTTAATTCTTGGGTTAATCAGTTTGCATGTTGATTGCACTCTTATTTTGATGAGGGTTGATATATTAAGTATACAAGGCAGTTTTAAAGATAATTATATTGGGCCTCAAATTGTGGTTGGAGGCTTCCCGCAAGCCGATGCCTCCAACCTGCAAAAAAATCTACGTATTTACCCGATTGTCCAGGAGGTTTGCACACTTGTGCTCCTGAGCCTCTACACATAGGCCTGTGTAGAGGCCCACGTATCCCAGGGACACATGCGGCTCGCAAGCACCACTGGGATCATTGGGCCGTCCCAACCAATGAAAGAAGGGGGAATCCCCATTCATACTCATGGGGATTCCATATGTAGAGACTCCTCATAAGTATGACTAGGAATACCCCCAAAAATACAAGTACACTTAAAATATATTTTATTAAAACATCACATATTTAAAATTAATCAAAATAGTATTTAATTAAATATTTACAACAAACATTTAATTTTTTGAAAAAGAAGTTTACATATTTTAAAGGATCTAAAAATAAATTTATCTTATTTCACAGGTTTTTAACTGTATAAATTATTGAAAAAAATGTATTTTTCTGTCCTTTAAAAGTTTTACGCTGGTAAAGGTAGGCCTTCTTTTACCAGGCATAAGAATTTCATGGGCATTCATTGGGCAAATAGCCCAACTCTCCGCCCGCGGAGTCAAAAAGATTCTTGACAGATCGCAAATTCCGGATTTTAGTGCATGTGCTTCGCTTGCCTAAACCCGGAACTTGCATGGCCCCTACAGGCGCGTACACACCTCGGACCCACCCGTAGGGGCAGCAAAATATGGCCCAAATTATACTAAAACAGGTAGGCTATTCAAAAAGTTGTGCTAAAGTAGTATATTAAGGTAAGGTAAGTTAAGATATGAAAAGCGTTTATACGTTGTATTTAACTAGTAAAGAGAAAAAGGCCATAGAGGACATAACATAAGTACAGTAACTCGGAGAAGGATTATAGCCCTGAACACAGGAATGGCATGGTCCGAAGCCACTCTTGTGAAGTGTGCAACATGCATGGTGGAGTCTACCTGGATTTGGAATAGTACGGGTGAAAGACATGTGTAGCTCTAGCTGAAAAATGCTGAGCTCAAAGGCTGGCTTTTTACAGTCTGCAGCACAGGACATACTATATGGAGTGAGGTGTTAACCATCTAGACAAGTGAGATTATTCATAAGATAGTTATGGGGTATTCCAATTCATGGGAGAAGCAGCCTATTTAGCAGAGGTGACTAGCAATTGTGAATTATGTAGTCCTTCCTGGATTCCATGGTAGGGAAAGTTCTGCAGCAACTGGAAAAAAGAACTGGAATAGGAAAGAAAACAACTGGAAGTCACATAGCAATCAGTGTCCGAGGAAAAAGTAGCATGGAGGTCTTAAGGGTGAGTTTGAGGAGTAAGGTACTACATTTAATAGAGACCTCACGGATAACAATCTCGGAAATACTGCTGAATCCATGGCCTGAGTGAAAAAGATTCGATGTGTGAACGTGTAGCTTAAATTGAACAAATACTTTGGATCTGTCTTCACTAAGGAAGACACGAATAACCCTCCGGAAATATTAGGAGACCGAGGGTCTAGCGAGAAGGAGGAACTGAGGGAACTGAGAGAAATCCTTATTAGTCAGGAAATGGTGTGAGGGAAATTGATGGGATTGAAGGCCGATAAATCCCCAGGGCCTGATAGTCTGCATCCCAGAGTATTAAGGAAGTGGCCCTAGAAGTAGTAGATGCATTGGTGATCATTTTCCAACATTCCATTGGCTCTGGAGCAGTTCCTATGGATTGGAAGGTAGGTAATGTAACCCCACCTTTTTAAAAAAGGAGGGAGAGAGAAAACGGAATTATAAACAGGTTAGCCTGACATTGGTAGTGGGGAAAATACTGCAATCAATTATTAAAGATGTAATAGCAGCGTATTTTGAAAGCAGTGACAAGATCGGTCCAAGTCAGCATGGATTTATGAAAGGGAAATCATGCTTGACAAATCTTCTAGAATTTTTTGAGGATGTAACTAGTAGAGTGGATAAGGGAGAACCAGTGGATGTGGTGTATTTGGACTTTCAAAAGGCTTTTGACGAGGTCCCACACAAAAGATTAATGTGCAAATTAAGGCACATGATATTGGGAGTAATGTATTGATGTGGATAGAGAACTGGTTGGCAGATTGGAAGCAAAGAGTGGGAATAAACGGACCCTTTTCAGAATGGCAGGCAGTGACTAGTGGGGTACCGCAAGGTTCAGTGCTGGGACCCCAGCTATTTACAATATATATTAATGATTTAGATGAAGGAATTGAATGTAATATCTCCAAGTTTGCGATGACACTAAGCTGGATGGCAGTGTGAGCTGTGAGCTAAGAGGTTGCAGGGTGACTTGGACAGGTTAGGTGAGTGGGCAAATGCATAACAGATGCAGTATAATGTGAATAAATGTGAGGTTATCCACTTTGGTGGCAAAAACAGGAAGGCGGATTATTATCTGAATGGTGACAGATTAGTAAAATGGGAGGTGCAACAAGACCTGGGTGTCATGGTACATCAGTCATTGAAAGTAGGCACGCAGGTACAGCAGGCAGTAAAGAAAGCAAATGGCATGTTGGCCTTTATAGCGAGAGGATTTGAGTATAGGAGCAGGGAGGTTTTACTGCAGTTCTACAGGGCCTTGGTGAGCCCACACCTTGAGTATTGTGTGCAGTTTTGTTCTCCTAATCTGAGGAAGGACATTCTTGCTATTGAGGGAGTGCAGCAAAGGTTCACCAGACTGATTTCCGGGATGGCAGGACTGACATATGAAGAAAGACTGGATCGACTAGCCTTATATTCACTGGAATTTAGAAGAATGAGAGGGGATCTCATAGAAGCATATAAAATTTTGACGGGATTGGACAGGTTAGATGCAGGATGAATGTTCCCAATGTTGGGGAAGTCCAGAACCGGGTGTCACAGTCTAAGGATAAGGGGTAAGCCACCTAGGACTGAGACGAGGAGAAACCTTTTCACCCAGAGAATTTTGAAACTTTGGAATTCTCTATCACAGAAAGTTGTTGATGCCAGTTCGTTGGATATATTCAAAAGGGAGTTAGATGTGGCCCTTTTGGCTAAAGGGATTAAGGGGTATGGAGAGAAGGCAGGAGTGGGGTACTGAAATTGCTTAATCAGCCATGATCATATTGAATGGTGGTGCAGGCTCAAAGGGCCGAATGGCCTGCCCCTGCACCTATTTTCTATGTTTCTATATTAAAATGTGGTGTAGAAGGGAGGGTTTCAGAAACCTAGGGCATTGGGACACATTCTGGGGTCAGAGACGCCTATTCAAAGGGGACTGCATTCACTTGAATCGGACTGCTTTAATGTCCTTGCAGGAAGGGTACATTGGGCAGTTGGGGTGGGGGAGGGGGAGGGAGTTCAATTAGTATAGGGGGAGGGATTAACTGAGCAAATAAAAATGACTCAAAGTGAATGCTAGAATTAGAAAAGAAACAGAAGCCAGATGTTGTGGTACAGGAGAGAGGAGGAGTACATAGTGATACAAGAAGATAATGAGAAAATAACCACAAGGGGAAGTAATGAATTGCTGGGCTACCTAGTGATGAATTTATAAAGATATAAACTGCTCAAAAGAGATAGAAAAGATGAATTGGCGGGAGCTATGGGTTTTTATGTGAAAGATTGAGAAATCTAGATTGGGTTCATAAAAATTGAAATTATTATGCATAAATGCAGGTGACATAAAAGGAAAATATTAACTAATAGGATCTGTTATAACCCACCATACCAAGAAGAGAGACTAGATTGGGACCTTAATACTCAGATACGAGAAGTGTTAACAATCAAATGTAATGGCTGGTGATTTGAATTCTTCAGAGATCTATAATGAGAGTACAAATAGATTTTGGGACATAATACTGATGTGCTACATGTCTCAAATGGTAGGGAGTCCACAAGGGCTGGAATGATACTGGATTTGATACTGGAGGTTACAGTGAGCATCTTCGAAACAGCAATCACAGCATTGTTGAATATAAAGTTAGGCTTGCAACAGAGAAAGGGAAGAGTACATCAGAGAGTCTCAAGTTTCGGGAGTGCGGTGTGAAGGTTGAGGAGAAAACTAGACTGGACACACAAATGGAGGAGCACAGAGGATACTTTCAAAAATACATTACTGAGACTACGAAGCAACCATATCCAAATGGGAACAAAGTGTAGCAGAGGAAGAAAAACTGAAGTGATGTACAGCAGGAAGTAAAATAAACCTTTCCTCATGTATAATTCTACAGGTAGATTTCAGGGCAGAGATCGGAAGGGATGTAGATAAACAAAAGCCATATAAATTGTTTGGCATAACCACAAATCCAATAATGGGAGATATGGACTTGAGCTCAAGATGGAAGGTGAATGGACAGGTTGATTTAACGACTTCACTCAGATGGTGGTGGGTGAGAGGCAGTCTAAGGGTGACAATGGAGGCACATTCAAAAAGGAGTTGTATAGATTTTTGTGAAAGATGCAACTGAGTGATACAAGTGGTCTGCAATTGTATTTTTTGAGCATTGATTCTGGCCAAATATCTCTTCTGATCCTGTACGTTCCCATATTTCTGTGTTTCTGGACACATTTGATGACTATATCTTTAACTGGAACGCAGCACAAAAGACAAGTTCTGATAGCTTATATATTGTATGAGCAACCAGAAAATGTAAATCATTGCCCCAGAGATGCCTGTATGGTAAAACTACCTTTAACATTTGAATTGGCATGGTTACACATTCGGATTGGGAATTGGCATAGTTATGCATTCGGTTGTTTCACAACTATGTGCAAACAATGCAGTGGCACCTAAGATTAAATCAATTCTGGATCATTTAGTCTGTGATGAAGTCATCTTTTTACAACCCTGGAAGAATTAATTTCAATTGCTTTATGAGAAAAAGGGTAAATGTACAGATCTGACATGTTTTCAAATGTATCCGAATCACCTTTTCCCATAGGAAATCCCACTTGCAATTATCATAGTACTTCATATTTTCTATCATTTATCCCAGGTTGATTATTATAATTTTTACATTTTCCTGAGTGGCATTGGTATTTTAAACATGAAGTCAGTATATCTTTTTTACCTCAGTTATTAACTGGTAAGTTTATGTTTTAGTAGAAACTCTTCAGAAATAATAGTAATTTGATTTTTCTGGAACACTGAAGACAACAGTGGATGTTTCCTGTTTATTCAAAAACTATGACCACTGATCGCTTCCTTTCTGTATTCTTTACGTTTAGTCTCCTTGACTCGTATATCATACACCAATAAAACTACATCCATTAACAGTAAAAGCATCACCTCCGTCCAAACTTTAGACGTACTATGCATTTCAGTCATAAAAACTGTCCTTGTTCCCAACCGTACCTCGATGATCCATTATATATTTAGATTTGACAGACTTCAGATATCATTATCCAATCTAAAAATAGCAACACATTAGGTCTGAGCTAGTTTTATCCAGCACGGTCTGAAAAGGTGCATTCCTACATCTGCACCTTCCTTTACTTTGAGCAAGCACAGGTTTACCTTGTGTGAGCACAGATCCTCCCTTTAGTAACAGTACTGTAAGCGATAACCAGCCAAAGCACAGGAGCAGTCGTTTTTCCATTCTAACACAGCATTGCTCTACAACTTGAAAAGCAATTCCAAAATTTCAGCCGATATTCCTGAAGGGATCGGTCTTGGGAATTTAAGAGTCTTTTTAATTCAAATTAAAAAGATGTTGAAACTGGTTGCAAAGAAGTCCCTTTTTTCCATGTAGTTAGACGGACTTCCTGCTTTGCTGGTAGTTTCTGCCTGTCCCTTTGAAAACTAACAATTTCTATTAGACGCCGTGCGATACCTGCCTCTAGTTTCAGGTTACAGCCACACCTGAACCCTGCAGCTAATACCTTAACCTATGGTGTCATCTATGGTTAGGCCCCCATTGCTGTCTTTGGCTGGCCTTAAAAAGCAATTTTAAATTTTTATCCAAAAAATCTACTTGAGTTTTTTTTCCAGAACAAATAGCAGTGTTGTTATATATTAAAAGTCCTCTCTGAATATATGTTATTCAGTTATTATATGTCAAGGTGACAATAAACTGATTCTGAACAAAAACTCATTGTTATCTCTCAGTGGATTTTTCAAGCCACAGGATAAGTACCCTAAGATGTCTCTGTAGCACTGTAATTCCATAAAGACGTCGCTAAATATACAATTGTTATGTGTAGACAAACACATCCGAACTCCCTGCCAGTAGTTCCCAAAAAGCGGTAGCAAAGTATAGTTGAAGAGAGATTAATCGAATAAGTTTAGGTCAAATATTCAAACTTTCCCCCCCCAATTTTGTCCAGCTAGGTTAGAGAAATTAGAAATGTTCATCATTTGTAATTGTGTGAATGCCATTATGATTGTACGTATGCTGAAAATCACAATTTTTTTTTGACAAACTTGTTGCCAATCATACACTTTTCCAGATCATTTGTAATTCTGCTTTTCCAAACATTAATTCAGATCTGCAGGGAGACAAATTTTTATTTCAATGATAAAACAGAGAATTGGTAAAACATTATAAATGTATTAACAATATAAGTAGAGATAATGTTTAAAAAGTTTGAAAATAATATATGTACACTTTGACAAAAGTTCTCTTGTACACTCATACTGTCTACACGCACATACAGGCTTTATGGATGGTCCCAAATTAATCCTAAAATAAACCACAGCTGTGGGTCTGCAGGTTTGGAGTTGGTATATCGGTTGATATTGCAACCAATTTTTCCTGATTGAAGATTTATTCGAGATGCAGTTTCACAGACACATATGCATATGAGATTGGATTCTGCATTCGCAGTAGCGTGTGATATATTTTTTTCTTATCTATTTTTTGAAGTTATTTTATTTTCTCTCTCAGAACTCATGCCACTTTCCCCGTTCCTGCAGCAACTTGTTCCCAGGTCCCCTGGTCATGCCTCTCTCAATCTGGCCACCGGGGGTGGGGTATAAAAGTAGATCAGGGCAACAACCCCAATTTTTCTCACATTTTAAAAGCAGTTATGATCAGTCATCATCATAAGCAGTCCCGCGGAGTCGAGGAAGACTTGCTTCCACCCTAAAAATGAGTCCTTAGGTGACTGAACAATACGAGAACCACAGTCCCTGTCACAGGTGGGACAGATAGTCGTTGAGGGAAAGGGTGGGTGGGATGATCAGTAACATAAAACCAAATGAATGTGGTCCGATCTTAACCAAATGCAAACCAGAATCCTACATTTCTATAGCGCTTCTCATGTCAGAGTGGCTCAGTGATAGCAACAGAGGAACGATCAGGATATTGGGACTGAGCCGATCAGGAGTGGGGATGGGGGCGACAAGAGATAGCCGGCAGCAGCCCTTGGTTTTAATGTGGAGCTAGGAGGAGCATTGCTGCTCCTCCCAGTTCCACATTTAGGTAAGTATGTCTTAAACACTTACGTATTTGGGCGGCGGCCTGCAACAGTCCCTTTAAGGGTGTCCGGTTTGGCCGCATGTAGACCAGGTTTTCCTGAACACAGCTGGCCCAGTGCATTCAGGAAAAACAGGTGGCCAAACTGGCAGCATTCAGGGCAACCCAATTTTGTACAGGGGGCCTCAAACACAAGTTAGGCCCCTTATTTGCATATGGAAAGAGCATAATTCCTGTTTCAGGTGCAGGCCCTGGACATCTATTTTTTGCCTCTACCAATATGGCAGGCAGCGCATTTCTGGCTCATAATGAGCACGTATTTCCTGACCCCAGTATTGGAAGTTTAGATGCCCATTTAACGCCTGAAAAACAGGCGCGGCTCCATCGAGTTTCTAGACCGTTGACCCTGGAGGTGATAAAGACACACGAATGAGGGAAGTGAGGGAAGTCTTCATTGGGGGCGGAGGTAGAGGTGAGAAGGCAATGTTGTGGAGGTGGAAATAGGTGGTTTTGGTGATGGATAGATATGGAATTTGAAGTCAAACAGAACACCAAGGTTGCACAGTGCCAGATCAGCCTGAGAAGGCAGCAAGGGAGGGGATGGAGTTGAGAACTATGGTGTAGAGTTTTAGGTGGGTGCAGAGCAGAATGGCCAATGCTAAGTTGGAGAAATTTCTGGCTGATCCAGTATTTGATGTTGGACACGCAGCCAGAGACAGCAGTGGCCATGGAGTTAAGGCTGGTGTTGGAAAGCTAGAGCTAAGAAACAAATATATTATCACACTGTACACCAGTCACCATTATAATTGTTCTCTAGCTAGTTAAGAATAGCACACTCTCTCAATATGAAGTAGTACATACAACAGAAAATATTTCACAGAGTCATACAGTACAGGAGGCCCTTCAGCCCACCATGGCTATGCCGGCTCTTCGAAAGAACTATCCAATTAGTCCTACTTTCCTGTTTATACAAAAGTATTTAAAATGTCCAGGAAAGGAAAGACCTTGAAAGAAATTTTCTTTCTATAAAAAGTCTACTCCAAAATGCTTCCAAATCAAAATTTTCTGGTCATGGGGAGCAGGCATGACCTAGAGCTGCTTAGAAAATAAAGCCATACATAATGAACAGTAACCTCACATCTACAATTGCCATTACATCATTGGTCAGATCCAAAACCTTTTGACTTTTTATACATTGCCAGTGAACATACCACAATCACTCACCTCGTTATCCTCCCTAGAAAAATAACACAGCTTCTTTTTTTAAAACCATTAAAACATCAAATAATTCACAGTGCACCCATATCAACCGCAATTTGCTTTTGATAATTCTCTAATTCTTCACAGAAAGACTGCCTGTAGAATACAGCACTTCAATGTCTGAACCTAGTCTACCCTGCTGATCCTTATCAGTAGCTACCTGTGCACCTCCTTACAATGGTGCTTTTCTTGTCTCTGCAGATTTGGAGCCTGCTTTTACATTTGATGAATCATACCAGTATCACTGTAATCTCTAGCGGACAAAACTCAAATACTTCAGCCACAGTGACTCTCTGTTTAACCCCCCAAAGTACATTCCTCTTCCGTTGTTAGCCAATGCCTTTCATCCTACGTACTTCTGGCAACTCCTTCCTTTCTTTCTCTCCCTTTCATCTCCGTTCTTATTACACGTTCTTTTCATTGCAATGTCCTGCTGTTCCCTGCCCGATCCCTTCGCTTGTGTTGATGCTGCTTTATCCTCGGTTGCACTTTGCTGCTGTTGATCTTTCAGCAGGCTATTTTACTCCTTTCAATGTGACTGTAACATTCGCTGCACGCGCCTGACAAATGCACAATTTTTATTTACTTCCTTTTTTTGTTAAAGTAAGAAGCTGGGAAATCTCCATGTTCCCAGGCCTATACAATGCCACGCATCAACCAACTGTTTGGAGGTACACAACTGCAGCACCAGTTGAGAGCTTTTCCCCCACATCTAGAATGAGGTCGAGGTAACTTTTTCTTTGACAGAATGGCTGAAATTAGGAACTCACCATGAGCAAGTGCAGGAATGAACCTGCATCCTACCATATCATGGTGCTGGAAATTCGTGTTCCAATATACTATTACTGGGGATAGACTATATCTCTATACCCATCTTTTGGAGAAGTCAAAATATGGTCTGGTGGTTCAAAAAGATCCCATGGCACTATTTCATAGAAACAAATTAAATAGGTGCAGGAGTAGGCTATTCAGCCCTTCAAGCCTGCACCACCATTCAATAAGATCATGTCTGATCATTCATCTCAGTACCCCTTTCCTGCTTTTTCTCCATACCCCTTGATCCCTTTAGCCGTAAGGGCCACATCTAACTCCCTCTTGAATATATCCAATGAACTGGCATCAACAACTCTCTGCGGTAGGGAATTCTACAGGTTAACAACTCTCTGAGTGAAGAAGTTTCTCCTCATCTCAGTCCGAAATGGCTTACCCCTTATCCTTAGACTGTGTCCCCTGGTTCTGGACTTCCCCAACATCGAAAACATTCTTCCCGCATCTAACCTGTCCAATCCCGTCAGAATTTTATATGTTTCTATGAGATCCTCTCTCATCCTTCTAAACTCCAGTGAATAAAGGTCCAGTCGATCCAGTCTCTCCTCATATGTCAGTCGTGCCATCCTGGGAATCTGGTGAACCTTCGCTACACTCCCTCAATAGCAAGAACGTCCTTCTTCAGATTAGGAGACCAAAACTGAACACAATATTCCAGGTGAGGCCTCACCAAGGCCCTGTACAACTGCAGTAAGAACTCCCTGCTCCTATACTGAAAACCTCTAGCTATGAAGACCAATATACCATTTGCCTTCTTCATCACCTGCTGTACCTGCATGCCAACTTTCAATGACTGATGAACCATGACACCCAGGTCTCGTTGCACCTCCCCTTTTCCTAGTCTGCCGCCATTCAAATAATATTCTGCCTTCGTGTTTTTGTCACCAAAGTGGATAACCTCACATTTATCCACATTATACTGCATCTGCCATGCATTTGCCCACTCACCTAACCTGCCCAAGTCACCCTGCAGCCTCTTACCGTCCTCCTCACAGCTCACACCGCCAGCCAGTTTAGTGCCATCTGCAAACTTGGAGATATTACACTCAATTTCTTCCTCTAAATCATTAATGTATATTGTAAATAGCTGGGGTCCCAGCACTGAGCCCTCCGACATCCCAATAGTCACTGCCTGCCATTCTGAAAAGGACCCGTTTATCCCGACTCTCTGCTTCCTGTCTGCCAACCAGTTCTCTATCCACGTCAGTACATTATCCCGAATACCATGTGCTTTAATTTTGCACACCAATCTCTTGTGTGGGACCTTGTCAAAATCCTTTTGAAAGTCCAAATACACCATATCCACTGATTCTCCCTTGTCCATTCTACGAGTTACATCTTCAAAAAAATTCCAGATGATTTGTCAAGCATGATTTCCCTTTTATAAATCCATGTTGACCGATCCTGTCACTGCTTTCCAAATGCGCTGCTATTTCATCTTTAATAATTGATTCCAACATTTTCCCCACCACTGATGTCAGGCTAACTGGTCTATAATTACCGTTTTCTCTCTCCCTCCTTTTTAAAAAAGTGGTGTTACATTAGCTACCCTCCAGTCCATAGGAACTGATCCCGAATCGATAGACTGTTGGAAAATGATCACCAATGCATCCACTATTTCTAGGGCCACTTCCTAAAGTACTCTGGGATGCAGACTATCAGGCCCCGGGGATTTATCGGCCTTCAATCCCATCAATTTCCTTAAAACAATTTCCCACCTAATAAGGATATCCTTCAGTTCCTCCTTCTCACTAGACCCACTGTCCCCTAGTATTTCCGGAAGGTTATTTGTGTCTTCCTTCATGAAGACAGAACCAACGTATTTGTTCAACTGGTCTGCCATTTCTTTGCTCCCCATTATAAATTCACTTGAATCTGACTGCAAGGGACCTACGTTTGTCTTCACTAATCTTTTTCTCTTCACATATCTATAGAAGCTTTTGCAGTCAGTTTTTATATTCCCAGGAAGCTTCCTCTCATACTCTATTTTCCCCCTCCTAATTAAACCCTTTGTCCTCCTCTGCTGAATTCTAAATTTCTTCCAGTTCTCAGGTTTGCTGCTTTTTCTGGCCAATTTATATGCCTCTTCCTTGGATTTAACACTATCCTTAATTTCCCTTGTTAGCCACAGTTGAGCCACCTTCCCCGTTTTATTTTTACTCCAGACAGGGATATACAATTGTTGGAGTTCATCCATGTGATCTTTACATTTTTGCCATTGCCTATCCACCGCCAACCCTCTAAGTATCATTTGCCAGTCTATTCTAGCCAATTCACGTCTCATACCATCGAAGTTACCTTTCCTTCAGTTCAGGGCCCTAGTCTTTGAAGTAACTGTATCACTCTCCATCTTAATAAGGAATTCTACCATATTATGGTCACTCTTCCCCAAGGGGCCTCGCACAACAAGGTTGCTAATAGTCCTTTCACATTACACATCACCCAGTCTAGGCTGGCCAGCCCTCTAGTTGGTTCCTCGACATATTGGTCCAGAAAACCATCCCTAATACACTCCAGGAAATCCTCCTCCATCGTATTGCTACCAGTAAGGGCCATATCTAACTCCCTTTTGAATATATCTAACGAACTGGCCTCAACAACTTTCTGTGGTAGAGAATTCCACAGGTTCACAATTCTCTGCGTGAAGCAGTTTCTCCTCATCTCGGTCCTAAATGGCTTACCCCTTATCCTTAGACTGTGACCCCCTAGTTCTGGACTTCCCCAACATCAGGAACATTCTTCCTGCATCTAACCTGTCCAATCCCATCAGAATTTTATAAGTTTCTACGAGATCCCCTCTCATTCTTCTAAATTCCATTAAGCCTAGTTGATCCAGTCTTTCTTCATATGTCAATCCTGCCATTACCGGGAATCAGTCTGGTGAACCTTCGCTGCACTCCCTCAATAGCAAGAATGTCCTTCTTTAGATTAGGAGACCAAAACCAAACACAATATTTAAGGTGTGGCCTCACCAAGGTCCTGTACAACTGCAGTAAGACCTCCCTGCTCCTATACTCAAATCCTCTCGCTATGAAGGCCAACATGCCATTTGCCTTCTTCACCGCCTGCTGTACCTGCATGCCAACTTTCAAGGACTGATGTGCCATGACACCCAGGTTTCGTTGCACCTCCCCTTTTCCTAATCTGTCACCATTCAGATAATATTCTGCCTTTGTGTTTTTGCCACCAAAGTGGATAATCTCACATTTATCTACATTATACTGCATCTGCCATGCATTTGCTTACTCACCTAACCTGTCCAAGTCACCCTGCAGCCTCTTAGCATCCTCCTCACGGTTCACACTGCCATCCAGCTTAGTGTCATCTGCAAACTTGGAGATATTACATTCAATTCCTTCATTTAAATCATTAATGTATATTGGAAATAGCTGGGGTCCCAACACTGAACCTTGCGATACCCCACTAGTCACTGCCTGCAATTCTGAAAAGGACCCATTTATTCCTACTCTTTGCTTCCTGTCTGCCAACCAGTTTTCTATCCACGTCAATACATTACCCCCAATACCATGTGCTTTAATTTTGCACACCAATGTCTTGTGTGGGACTTTGTCAAAAGCCTTTTGAAAGTCCAAATACACTACATCCACTGGTTCTCCCTTGTCCACTCTACTAGTTACATCCTTAAAAAATTCTAGAAGATTTGTCAAGCAAGATTTCCCTTTCATAAATCCATGCTGACTTGAACCGATTCTGTCACTGCTTTCTAAATGTGCTGCTATTACATCTTTAATTATTGATTCCAACATTTTCCCCACTACCGATGTCAGGCTAACCGGTCTATAATTCCCTGTTTTCTCTCTCCCTCCTTTTTAAAAAAGTGGTGTTACATTAGCTACCCTCCAATACATAGGAACTGATCCAGAGTCTATAGAATGTTAGAAAATGATCACCAATGCATCCACTATTTCTAGGGCCACTTCCTTAAGTACTCTGGGATGCAGACTATCAAGCCCTGGGGATTTCAAAGAAGAGCAGGGGAGTTCTTCCTGATATCCTGACCAATATTTATCCCTCAACCAACATCACTAAAACAGCTTATCTGGTCATTCTCTCATCACTGTTTCTCTCATGAAAGGTGCTATATATAACTGCATATTATTTTCTATAACTAAGATGTATTGTGTGTGAGGTTACAGCTGCAGAACCTCACAGAATTTTTAAAAAGCACACTTCAATGTTACTCTTAATTACTGGAGGAAAGGAATCATAGTGAACAGCGGCTACCATAGTTCACACACTTCAAACATGATGACTACCTCAGTAAAGGTTTAACAATTGTTATCTGATCACCGCCTTTGATTTTTTAGGGGTGATAATCTTCACTGAATACAGTCAACATATTGTGAGCTTACACTGTACTTTGGCAAACTAGATAACAAGATATTGTGACAGTCTCAACCAGGCATTCCATACTGAAAACACTGGCCTAACGATAATTTTATTGAGGTAAGAAAGAAGAATTCTATGGAACAACCAAATTTAAACAGCATTTAATTTTCATGTCAAAGCTGACAGCAATTCCTAGCCTGAAAACTGCCTAACATTTTTTTTCCGTCAAATAGTTCTTTTTATACAATATGAGCCTTACAGAAAATGGACTTGTCCTTTGCTAAACTTAACAAACTCATGCGTGTCAGGGATTACTGGACTAACACTGCAGCAGAGGCGAGTAAAACGCAATGGAACTAGTATAGGCCTCTGGTCTTGCTCTAATGTGAGAGTGTCGAATGGTCTCGGGGTTGAAAAGTGCACAATAAAGGTGAGTTAATTAGTTTTGCCTTGTTTTAAATACATTTGCAGGAATGCTCAACCAAACCATGTGCGCTTACTGGAAGCTTTTGTGTGTTAAGGTACTCTAAGGAAGAATGCACAACATATTCAGTGCCTGTCTGGTGATATTGCTACTTCTCAAATGTGCATCACTGCATGCTGTTTGCTCTAGGCTATTGGGATTGCTTAGCGGTATAATGTGTCACTTTTACACTGGTTAACCCATATCTCTGGAATGCTAACCATCCAGCTTGTTGCAACTCATGAGGCCCTAAAGAAATGGGTATTAATTTGTGGCCACTCTCCCTGTAAACTGTGCATTCACTTGCATCATGATTTGCTCGTGGTCACAGGTCATGTGGATGTTGGCAAGTGGAATCCCTTTGTGTTGAATACCATGTGATATTCCACACGCGTTCAACATGAGTTTACTCAATGTTATCTTGTAGCTTAGGAATGCCAAATCTTTTGAAAAAATTTATCGACCTCTCCTGCTGCTGCTGCTTTATACTGGTGCTAATTTTAATATATTCACCAGTGATATCATCACTTTCCCTGTTAATGATAGCAAGGTACCAATGTTGTTGTTTGATTGAAGCTTTGGTTCCAGGATATAGAACAATTAATCTACAACTTCCTTGATAAAGCAGAGCCTCTTCACATTTTGCTCCTCAGTGAGGTTGTGGTAGCTCTGTTGCCAGTGGTAGACATTCTGCCTGGGATAGCACTGTACCCTGGTGGCCCTCTAATAGCTATGGACTTTCCTGGTCATCATCACCTTCCTGCTCTTGAACACGTCCAGTAAAGTCAGGCTCACTGATGCACCCTTGCTATATCTGAACTGAAACACTTGAGTCTCTCTTTACAATGATCTCCTCCACTGCTCCATGCTGTTGACCACCCCACTGCTTTAACATCTCTTTATTGTGGTTGTTATTAATGTGTTAAAAGTTGAAAGGCAAGCATGAATAATTTTATTTCATCACCTTTAATTGATATTGGTATGGAATCACAGAAATTTAGAACAAAAATAGGCCTTTTGGTAGTGCCTGTACCAATGCTAGTTTCCTACAGGAGCCATCTGTTCTAATCCCATTTCACTGTCCTTTTCTTGTACCCTAAAGAATCAGAAATAATAACCTGAGTTAAAGTGGTTAGGTCCAGGAAGGAATTTTGGAAGTGTGGGCAAAAATGCACTGATGCCTCATTAATACGAACACATTAACACAAATGTAGCATGTGCACAGAGTAACTTCACTCCCTTTGTACGTTTTTTTTATATATACACATTTACCATTAAACAAAGCACAATGAACAGAGAGGCGGAGATACAGCAATGATGGTTATGTTTATTAAGTCTTCATATGACAGCAGTACAGAGAAAGGCAGAACAACATCATGAACAGTAGGAATCAAGGGAGCTGTTTGACTTCTGGAGTTATGTCAAATGATAATATGGTTTAGTCAAGAAAACACAGACAGAGAAACAAAGTGATGAGACATAGAATGTTAGAAATGGTTGGTGAAGTTAGTAGTAAACAATAAATGGTAAACCACAAGGAAATCAAGTAAATGTGCATTCCTACTTTCTAGATTTGATGACTATTAAGGAATTTTATAGTGTCAAGTTGCTGAAAATACACGAAGTAAATCTGTGTACAAACTGTGGGAAAGGACCAAACACAACTTGAATGAGCCAGGTATTCCCATGTATAATTTGTTTCAATAAACTAGTGATGATACTTTATTCTGTGTGCATTTCATACTTCTCCTTGGTCTATGTTTTCTGACCAAGGCAGCTCCATTACATACGGAAACATAAGAAAATAAGAGATAGGAGCAGGAGTAAGCCATACAGCCCCTCGAGTCTGCTTTACCATTCAAGAAGATCACATTTTATTTATATTGCCTTATTATTATTGTTCATCATTAGTCAAAAATATAACTTATAAAACAGGGAAAAAAATACTTGTAACACATGCATAGAAAAAATAAACAATGAACAGAACAGTTATAAACGTGAAATATAAATATTTGTAGAGGTAGTGATTAAAATAACCAGTGTGCTTAGACTTTTTATTAATGTTGGAATCTTTTTCAAAAACAAAGCAGCAATAAAGATGAGCACTTAATTTACAAGAGTTGTAAACCACTTATTGATCAGTCTTCACTCACTGCTGAAGTGGAAATCATTAATTTTTTGGGTCAATTAAACAGACATTTTAGATAGTTTGGTGCTTTTTTGCAACCAAAGGAATGCAAGTCCGTATTAGTACTCGATTGCTGTAAGGACTCCTATAGTTAATAGGAGTGAGATACTTATGGCGCACTTAGCCAACAACTGTAGCATCTTTGCTCTGACTGATGCTGCAATTATAGTGTAAATGCAGCCTGAATCTGGTATCCGCGCTCAACCTGGAGCCATAACAAAGTGGAGTAGGACTCCCTCGAGGCGATAGTTTCAATCCACTTCATCTCGGAGTCAGTTTAAAACTTCCGATTTACACATCACAAGTTGTGATAAACCGAAACTATATCGCATCGATGCTCAGTTTGTACTGTGAATGCACTCTGAAGCAAAATCTCGTCAGCCTGCTTTTAGAATCAAATGTAACCTCTTACAAACTTTCCTGAAAGCATTAAAATGTTCTGCAGCTCTTAATATTGTGGTGCAGTGGAACCTGGTTAAAATCAATTCTTACTTACCAAAGTACATCTTAAGGGAGAGATTTCACTCTAAAACAGTGGAAATCATTGTACAAATACTTAAGCAAGGGGGGCCTAATTTTCACATCATGCCACTGATGCAGGTGTCGTTTTTGGCATCGAGTATTTCTGTAATTCATGCAGTTGTAATTTGAAATTTTCTACCTGAGTCAGCAGAAATGTCAACACTTCTGCAAACAAATGTTTTTTTTAAAACATTTGAAGCTGGAACAGTCCGAGGTGCTCCAAGTCTGGTATTGCGGCAGATGCACCACCCAGTGAATTTGCTTGTACATTGCTCTGTACCTTGATGAGAATTACCCGTCACTAGTCGGAAGCAGCTCCACTATCGTGGACAGATTTGTGCTAGAGCCTCTGCAGGTGAGCACTGGGCCTTCATTTTCTAACACCCATTGTAGCCAGTTAGGGCATCTGATTTGCTCATATTTGCTATTGTGAAGAGGGGTGTTCATATTCACAGTCATATACACAGAGACCGAAATTAATGGCCTTGCCGCCCATTGCTGCCGACTACCGCCCTCTGCCACCGACATTCCTCTTGTCGAACTGCCCAGTGCCACTTCAGTCGTGGCCTGGAGCGGGCGGAAGAGGAGAGCCGCCGGGAAGCGCCCGCCGACGTCAGCGGACGGCCAATGCGCGTAAGTACAATCCCGCCCGCCGAGATGCCATATTCATGCGGGCGGGAGTGGGCTGGAGTCGGCAGCAGGACGGCAGTGGACTGCCAAGTGCAGGTAGCTCTGTCCTCAACGGTAAGTGTGAAGGTGCTGTAAAAAAAGTTAGTGACGTTTATTTAAATGATTTCTTTACAGGTACTTACCTGGATGGGGTCCCCTGAAGGTCATCAGATGTTTTTGTTTGTTTTTGATGCTTTTTATTTTTAGTTCTCCGACCCTCCGTGGGCCCAACTCCATCCTCGGTGGCACTTGGGCAACAAGTGCCTTTGCCGCCGAGATTGAGAGCTCCCACAGGCGTACGTTGCAGATTTGCCACCCGCCGACCTTCGATGGATCTTGGTGATGAAAACCCCACCCAAAGAACCGTCAGGGACCTCATCGGCCATCGGCGGTCCTTTGGGCGGCACTTGGGCAGGCGGGGGCCTTCATCAAATTCAGGCTCACAGTGATTGAATTAATAAGCAATGGGAAGCAGTTTGATTTTAAATGTGTATTTGATTTGATCTGAGGTGAGTGAGACTTCACTCTATATCACCTGAGCTTATGCCATGACTTTATTTCAAGTATTATTCCAATGTATAACAAGAAGTTTCTTTTCTTTTCCTTGGCAGTTTGTGAATGGACTGAAATGTTTGGTGTGATAATGCAGCAGTGCCTAATTTCATGTTATTTTCTTTTTTTTCCCCAATTAGTTTCTCTGTTGTCGGATACCACCCTTAACCAAAAGCACAGATCATAGAATGATACATCACAGAAGGAGACCATTTGTCTCTTCATGCCTGTGCCGGCTCTTTGAAAGAGCTCTCCAATTATTTCCACACCCCTGCCCTTTCCCCATAGCCCTGCACAGGTGGGTGACCTGCTTTGGGTAACCAGCAATGCTGTTCTAAAACCCAGGTCCTACACGTGTGACAGAACAGCCTGGTTTCCCCTCCCTCTGTAAAGAAGCAATTGCACTCCACTTTGTACTTTTCCATAGCCCTGTCACAAACGTTACAACAGGTCACAAACGTGGTGGCATTGGGAGATCATTCCATGACGTTTGAGCAGGTTATACAACCACACTGCCTTCTGTACACTTAAGATTCAATTGTTATTTTTTAAATTAAACATCAGGAAAGAATGAACAGGCTGGGGCTCTTTTTTCTATAAAAGAACAGACCGTGAGGTGATCTAATAGAAGTCTTTAAATTGTGACGATGTTAGATAGGGCAAACGTAGAAAAGATGTTTCCACTTGTGGGGGGGCCAACACTAGTGGTCATAAACATAAGATAGCCAGTAATAAATCCAATAAGAAATTCAGGATAAACGTCTTTACTCAGAAAGTGGTGAGAATGTGGAACGCACTACCACAGGAAGTAGTTGAGGTGAATAGCCTAGATGCATTTAAGGGGAAGATACATAAGCAACTGAGGGAGCAAGGAATCGAAGGATCTGCCGATAGGGTGTGATAAAGTATACCTTTATAGAAAAGCATTCAAATCTTTGAAAATAACACAAAAGCCACTTGCGTTGTACTCCACATTTCTTAGGCCTGCAAAATCCAATTAGTTTTGAGCGAAATTCTGCACCATCAGATTTTTAAAATCTGTTGCTTATAAATGGAACTTTATATATCTTCCCGCCAAAAATTATTCTTTGGACTCATGATCACAGAATACTAGTCCCAGGAATATACTGAGGTGTTTAACTGTGATATTGTAGAGTAAATTTACATTTTTAAAAGAGAGCTGTCATATATCATTGTAACAAGATCATTTATAATTTTTAGCTGAAAGAAAATTGCAGAACCCGGTAATTAAATCTGCTAAACACCAAAATGAGGTGAAAATAGTTGATCATCCCCAATGCTCTGTACTTCACTCTGGGGAAACCAAGGATTTTGAACTAGCTACACTATTTATTTTTATTTAATCTGCACTGGAAACCAAAATATAATGAAATAATCATGATATTTTTTTATTCCCAAAATACAGTAAAATAAGCAATCTTTTAGTTATGTGTGTTAAATTCTATTTTAAAATATCTCTTGCTAAATGTTTACAGAAAATAATTTCCCCAATAATCTGTGTTAAAAGTTATATATCTTGAAAGCCAAAAAGGGTTTTGAGTATTCGCAGGGTTAATAAAAACTCTGTCCATAAGCTGTTTCCAAGCAGTATGAAGTATCATAAACAATAGAGGCATACTGTAATTGTACCGTCCTTTTTAGACAACCTGATTTATTGATTTGGTTATGCAAGGGCTTCAACCCCACTCAATTGCTGGTTCATCATCCATTCGTAGTACGAAGTAGGAGAGAAGCTGAAAAAGATGCTGCCAGAGTAATAAAGAGATGAAAAAGGAGAGATCGCTTACATCAAACTCACAGCGGTCACCGGCAAAGCTCATGTCGCAGATGCAGTGGAACTTATTGGGCAGGTTTTGGCAGAAACCTCCGTTGAGACAAGGACCCGATTCACATTCATCAATGTCAACTTCGCATCTGCAGGATGGTCAGAAGGAGACTTCATATAAAAACATTTCAGGAGGATTTGTTTTATTCTGATGTTGAAGGAATATTGCCCATCAGGGTTTTATTCAGGCACCAACCTAAGCCAAAACAAATCCTAAAGAAGGTGATCGGCGACTGTGCTGCAATCGGCAGGAATCTGCAAGCCTGACCATCCTAAATTTCTGCTTGATTAAGTTTCTGTTTGCCAATTTGATTATTAAGAGCTATATAGATTAGCACTGAATGCATAAGAGTAGCCAATCAGATAAATATAGTTGCTTCTTTACGGAATTAACTCGTCGGATATTACTTAAAGATCTAGCACCTTTCTATTCATTGTTCACTCCTGCTATTCCAGTAAATCTCTCAAACCACTGTCCACTGCTGTATTATGGAGTGTTACAAATTTGCGTCTTTGATATTCTTTAGGGTGCAGCCGTGTTAGTCACTCCTATACATGATCTGAGTGTCTTATGTTTCGGGGTGTGCCCGTACTGTCCAATATCTAACTGTATAATTACATAGCAATATTATTCCCTTGGATATTCATGTCTTTCACTTTTGCTCCATGAACGCACTCTTTTCAAAGGTCGACTGAGCGAACATTTGGTAAGACAAGGCCAGGTAAGAATCATTAAGCTGCTTTATCCAGCAAGTGAATTTACAGAGCAAGTTATCATCAGACTCACTTCAATAAGTACAATTTGTCTTCTAGAAATAATATAAATAACAAACATATTATGCTTCCCCACATCATGGGTCATCTTGCTTGACTTAAACAAAATAATATCTAGCCACCCTCCTGCAGCTTAACCTTCAGAGTCCGATGAAAGTTTGTTCCTGCAGCCTTCTCATTAAAAACCCGACTGCCAGTGAGTGCTTCTGACTCTGCTTTTTTCTCTGTGTTCACAACCTGAGGGAAGGGTTCTATGGTAGACAATTCCTGCTGATGGACAGGATCCTCCAAATACAAGGAGTGTAAGCTGTTTATTGATTATTGAGAAGGGCCATCAAATTGCTTATTGTTTACAGTCTCTTGAGAAACAATATTAACAACTAGCCCATTAGCTTGTTGATATCTTTCATCTCAAATGTTTTTTTTATAAAAAGCTCATATGGATACAATTTGCTTTAAAACCCCAACATTTAAATGTAATTCATTTCCAAATCCTTTCTGTAGAAAATTGGTTGGAAGTCCAGAAATATGACATTGAGATTGTCTAGTATTGTATCCCTTCTGTGGTGGAACATAGCAACGATTGCAAAACATGACGTGAATCCAAACTTTCATCCTGACAATGTTTGCCATCGCCTCCTGCATAGCATATTGAAAAAGCTGCTTCCATCACTTGCTATTATTTAAAATGAGCATGTGCTAAATTCAAAATGACAAGTAAGGACAGAATAAAAACTTTGGATCAAATGTCTCATTCCATATTTAAAAAAAAAAATTAATCTGCGAGATCCGAAGATTCCAGAGTTTCTTCTGATAAAGGTTATTGGAGGATAGTTTGGAAAAAGGGATGGAGCAAGTGCATGAAACACAAAAGGATAGTATGCAGATACAGCAAGTAATCAGGAAGGCCAATGGAATGTTGGCCTTTATTGCAAAAGGGGATGGAGTATAAAAGCAGAGAAGTCCTGCTACAACTGTACAGGGTACTGGTGAGACCACACCTGGAGTACTGCGTACAGTTTTGGTCTCCGTATTTAAGGAGGGATATATTTGCATTGGAGGCTGTTCAGAGAAGGTTCACTAGATTGATTCCGGAGATGAGGGGGTTGTCTTATGAAGAAAGGTTGGGCAGGTTGGGCCTGTATTCATTGGAGTTTAGAAGAATGAGAGGTGATCTTATTGAAACATATGGGTTGGATTTTCGGCTTTGATGTTTTTGGGGCGGTAATGGCGGCAGGGCAGTAAAGTTTGCGCCCGGGAATAGTTTGTGCCTCAGTAAGTAATATTGGGCCCTGAGTCAGGGGCCACAGCTCTAAGCACCTCTCCTGGGCGCTAGTATGGGAAACTCACAAACTCACAAGCTAAAGAGTCCTCGAGAGGTGCCTGGCATTGGGGGGGGGAACTAAAAACTGCACACCGGCGCAGCTCTTCCGGGCGGTGCAGCTCCGCGCTGCTACAAAACCGGACATGAGGATCGCTGCGGGGCACTGGAGGCTGACCGCCCGGTCAGAACACCTCACCACCGCCACTGCGGGGCAAAAAACGGAGCGGAGAGGAGCTGAAAATGAGGAAGCTTGACAGGGAAGATGCTGAGAGGATGTTTCCCTTCCTGGAGGAATCTAAAACTAGGGGCCATAGTTTCAGAATAAGCGGTTGCCTATTTAAGACGGAGATGAGGAGGAATTTCTTCTCTGAGTGTCGTGAATCTTTGGAATTCTCTACCCCAGAGAACTGTGGAGGCTGGGTCATTGAATATATTCAAGGGTGAGATAGACAGATTCCTGAACTTTGGGAGAGTCAAGTGTTATGGGGAACAGGCAAGAAAGTGGAATTGTGGCCAAGATCAGATTAGCCATGATCTTATTGAATGGCTCGAGGGGCCGTATGGCCTACTCCTGCTCCTATTTCTTATGTTCTTATGATATGAGTATGTGCACATTATCATATTCCTTTTTATATCTATTTTAGCTTTGATTTCAAAGGAATATTGTTACCTGTAAAATTATTAGGAAATAGGCAAATGCTTTTCCATCTATTTATGAACACTCAACATGTGATACATACATTAATGAATTTATTGCTGAGATCCTCTCGGCTTTTTGTCTCCCCAGATGGCAGTGACCTCCCTGTAATTGTTTTGCTCAGATTTTATTTAGCTGCCTTTGTGTCTACCACTGTTCCTTGCTGAATGGCTGTGCTGGTGAGCTATATCCAGGTTCTTGCCTGCACTGATCCCGATCATAGAATCATAGAAGTTTACAGCACGGATGGAGGCTATTTTGACCCATTGTGTCCGCACCGGCCAACAAGAGGCTATCCAGCCTAATCCCACTTTTCAGCTATAGGTCCATAGTCCTGCAGGTTACGGCACTTCAAGTGCACATCCAAGTATTTTTTGAGGGCTAGAATTTCCCTAACCTGTTTTTCCGGTGCCCTCACCCGAGGTGCGTCATTTTTGTCCACCTCCAAGCGCGCCGAAAAAAGATGTCAGTATTCTGGCTGCTCCCCAGCCTCTCTTCGGTCGTGGCGCAGCGTAGCCCAATGGATTGGGGGCGGAGCCAGGTCCCGGCGCTGAAAACAGTGCCGGGACCTCTGCACATGCGCGCTAGAGTCTGCAGTAGCTCCTGGCAGGCTGTTTCTGCAAACGCGCACTGCAGGCTGTGTGGGAGGGACCCGAAGCACGCCGAATCTGTGAGTACGCACTGCAGGCTGTGTGGGAGGGACCCGAAGCACGCCGAATCTGTGAGTACGCACTGCAGGCTGTGTGGGAGGGACCCGAAGCACGCCGAATCTGTGAGTACGCACTGCAGGCTGTGTGGGAGGGGCCTGTAGCACGCCGTCCCTAGCCCTGGCCAAATGGGCTCCCTCATCGGCGGCCTGCTGCGTTCCCTAAGCTGGGACTTCTATTTTTTATTTGTTATTTACTGATTGATTTTGGTGCTTTAGATGCAAGGTTCCTTTTATTTTTTTTATTATTTTTTGATTGCTTATTACTTTGGTCTTGGTGCTTTAGGGGCAGGGTTCCTTCTATTTTATTTGTTAATTAATTGCTTATTACTTTTTGTGCTTTGTTTGGTGCTTGGTGGTGCTTTAAAGGTAGTTACTTGTGCCGATTCCTTAACTGTAAGTAAGGTCTTTCTGTGCGGACAAAAGTGGACACATACGCTGCCCTAAGTTAGTTTAGGACAACTTTTTTCTGGCCAAATTAGCATAAATGGTGTAAGTGGCTGGGAATGCCCCCTTTTGAAAAAAATACTGACCTAACAAAATACCTAACTCACTTACACCATTGCAAATTAAATGGCCATATTTGCAACTAAGATACACCAGAAAAATCAAGTTACACCAAAAAAAAACAGTGATTCTCATGGGGAAATTTCGGCCCTAAATGTGGTGAGGGTTTCTGACTCTACCACCCTTTCAGGCAGTGTGTTCCAAGCCCCCACAACCCTCTGCGTGAAGAAATTTCCACTCAAATCCCCTCTAAACCTTCTACCAATTACTTTAAATTTATGCCTCCTGGTTGTTCACCCCTCTGTTAAGGGAAAAAGGCTCTTTCGATCCACTATATCTAGGTCCCTCATAATTTTATACACCTCAGCCTCCCCTCAGCCTCCTCTGTTCCAAGGAAAACAAACCCAGCCTATCCAATCTGTCCTCATAGCTAAGATTCTCCACTCCCGGCAACATCCTTGTAAATCTCCTCTGCACTCTCTCCAACGCAATCACGTCCTTCCTGTAATGCAGTGACCAGAACTGCACGCAGTACTCCAGCTGTGACCTAACCAATGTTTTATACAGTTCAAGCATAACCCATCTGCTCTTATATTCTATGCTTCGGCTAATAAAGGCAAGCATTCCATATGCCTACTTAACCACCTTAGCCACCTGGCCTGCTACCTTCAGGGATCTGTGGCCATGCACTCCCAGGTCCCTTTGTTCCTCTACACTTCTCAATGTCCTACCATTTAATGTGTATTCCCTTTCCTTGTTGGCGCTTCTCAAATGCATTACCTCACATTTCTCTGGATTAAATTCCATTTGCCATGTTCTGCCCACCTGACCAGTTGACTGATATCTTCCTGCAGTCCGCAGCTTTCTTCTTCATTATCAACCATTTTAGTATCATCTGCAAACTTCTTAATCATATCCCTACATTCAAGTCTAGATCATTGATGTATATCACAAAAAGCAAGGGACCTAGTACTGAGCCCTGTGGAACCCCATTGGAAACATCATTCCAGTCGCAAAATCACCCATCAACCATTACCCTTTGCTTCCTGCCTCTGAGCCAATTTTGGATCCAACTTGTCACTTTGCCCTGGATCCCATGGGCTTTTACGTTTGTGACCAGTCTGCCATGTGGGATCTTATTGAAAGCTTTGTTAAAATCCATATATACTACATTATGCGCGCTGCCCTCATCGACCCTCCTGGTTACCTCCTCGAAAAATTCAATCAAGTTAGTCAGACACGACCTTCCCTTAACAAATCTGTGCTGACTGTCCCTGATTAACCCTTGTCATTCTAAATGTAGATTTATCCTGTCCTTCAGGATTTTTTCCAATAATTTCCCCACAACTGAGGTTAGGCTGACTGGCATGTAATTACTCAGTCTATCCCTTTCTCCCTTTTTAAACAAAGGTACCACATTAGCAGTCCTCCAGTCCTCTGGCACCACACCTGAAGCCAAGGAGGATTGGAAAATGATGGTCAAAGCCTCTGCTATTTACTCTTTTGCTTCGCTTAACAGCCTCGAATACATTTCATCTGGGCCTGGGGACTTATCCACTTTCAAAGCTGCTAAACTCTTAATACCTCCTCTCTCAGTATGCTTATTTCATCAAATATTTCACACTCCTCCTCCTCGATAACAGTGTCTGCATCACCCCTCTCTTTTGTGAAAACAGATGCAAAGTATTCATTAAGAACCATACCCACATCTTCCGCCTCCACACACAGATTACCCTCATGGTCTCTAAAGGGCCCTACTCTTTCTTTAGTTATCCTCTTGCTCTTAATATATTTATAAAACATCTTTGGGTTTTCCTTGATTTTAGTTGCCAAGAATTTTTCAGGCTCTCTCTTTGCTTTCCTCATATCCCTTTTGATCTCACCCCTAGACTTTCTATACTCCGAGAGATTTTGCAGTATTTAGCTCTTGGTATCAGTCATAAGCTTCCCTTTTTTTCTTTATCCTACCTTGTATGTCCCTAGATGATGTGGTTGCTAGGAGCTCGGTGCAATAAGAGCAGCCTGGGAGTCTTGATCTTTGAATGCTTTTTTTCTTCTTCACAAATTTGCCTCTCAGAAAGTGATTCATCTCTGAATGTCTCTTCCCCATTAGTGCTGATTGGCCCAGAATATGTGTGAGCATGTCCAATTTGTGTTTCACTTACCGGCTTCCAGTGAATCCTACAGGGCAGAGACACCTTGTATTCTGCCCATCGGTACAATTTCCCCCATTATAACAGGTCCAATTTTTCTTCTCACCAATGCAGAATCGAACAGATAATCTAGGATATCTATGACAAAAGAAAATTTGATTGCATTAATTCCATCTTAATTACCGATTATGATTATACCTGTACTATCGAAACATTTTGGTGCAGTCACATATTAAGTGTTTTATCTCTTTTATTCCATGTGTTTATCTTCACAGAGGCCAGGAATGTTGGTTTTGGAGAATTCAACATTCTTTTCTCTATCTTTGCAGCAGTAAGCAGCATTAAGCATCCTGAAGTTAGGTACAATACTCGCAGCAGAAAACGTCACATTGGTAACCATGCAGCACTTGCATATGACGGGGGAACATAGCACTCTCACATTTGATTCATGCCAGTTGTACAAGAGATGGATATTGGTTTATTGACTCTTGTATCTATTTGGATTATTTAATGCACGACAGCTCCTCCATTCCCTTTTATATTTTCAAATACCAGCTCCTCAAATCACCAACATAGCTCTGCCATAATAGGGATACATTTGTCCAACTTGCAAGTCATTAAACCTTCCCATCTTCCTGTGCATTGCTTCAAATTCATCCATCCGATTTTCGGATGAGACATTGAACCGAGGCCCCGTCTGCTCTCTCAGGTGGATGTAAAAGATCCCATGGCACTATTTCGAAGAAGAGCAGGGGAGTTATCCCCGGTGTCCTGGCCAATATTTATCCCTCACTCAACATAACAAAACAGATTATCTGGTCATTATCACATTGCTGTTTGTGGGTGCTTGCTGTGCGCAAATTGGCTGCCACGTTTCCCACCTTACAATAGTGACTATGCTCCAAAAGTACTTAATTGGCTGTAATGCACTTTGAGACGTCTGGTGGTCGTGAAAGATGCTTTAGAAATGCAAGACCTTCTATTGCAAGAGGACTGCTGCTCCAATCTCCATTTCTCGTGCTCTTTGGGAAATAAATAAAATCACTTTTCTGCTTTGTATATCTGTCCTCCGTTAACTTACAAACCATTTAAAGTCAAGGGACGTAAGGTAAAGGACTGGAACCTTATCTATATTTTTCACCCAGTTTTAATATTGACTGTTCTCCAATCAAATACAACATGGGCTATATGACATGCCGAATGGCCTCCTTCTATGCTGTATGATTCTATGATATGCAGGGTAAAACACTCTTTGCTATGTTCGATAATGTGCTTTAACCTCCAATAAAATTACAGAACCTCTGTACTGTACCCTTGCAAGATTTCTATTTTTCAAGACAGAGTAAAACTGCCAATTTATGTGAAGCTGGTTTAGAATGAGGCCACTTTTGCACAATGGACTTAAGCCCGTCAGAGGCTGGGTTGAGACTGCTGAAATTCATTTTACATAGGACCTTTAACAGCTATAAAACAAAAAGAGAAGGCCGTTGTTCCATCTGTTTGGGTTAGATTTGAATCCAATGCTTGAAAGTGAAAGGTGGTTTGGTAATTCACTGTGCCACCCAGTGCTAAGATATGCTTGTATGCATAGCTTAAAAAATAGCGTAAGATTTATTTTCTTAAAATGGATTCTGCATTTCAAAAGATTTGAAAGATTAAGTTGATTTCATGTAGAGCATTTTCTGAGAAGTACTTTGATGCAATGTACCTGACCAGACTTTATTAAAAAGAACTTTTCACCGGTCACAAGGTTTTACTGACTAAGCGTTACTGAAGCTACTTTATAAACCATCTCCATCGCATGAATTATTAAACTGTAGTACAGGAAATACATTACAAATTCAATTTTAAAAAGAACTCAGAACTTGTTAAACATTACAGGAGAGTTTATTATTGGTGGAAAAGTTTTGACAATCTCTCGAATAAACTAACAAATGTTTAGCTAAAGCCAAGTCAATGATGTTGGTGAACTTTCTGTGGTTTGGGATGAAAAGATAGTGAAGATGTAAACTCAATGCAATTGGCCAAATGTTATAGATATGTCATGTTGCTTTCAACACCAAGTTGTGAGAATGCTTGTGAGGGGGGAACAAAAGAGTCTTTTTCATTATAAAAGAGAGAGAATTGTCAAAAGTGATGAAATATCACATGGGTTTGGAAATGGAAACTGTAGACGCGCACAGCAGCTGGTTATGTAAGGACACTCCATTAACTCATAAAGAATGTTGATCTGGCGGGGGTGGCGTTCAGGGCACTGCCCAAGCATGGACCCTTAAGGTTGTCCGCACATCCACCAAGAGGCCTCTTCTCACTCGGTGCACTAGCCTCCAATGATGCCCCAACGTTGCTTCTGCTAGGTCATGGTCATGGGGATTCCCATGGAGTCCCCTGCCCCCGGCCATGCCCCAGCCCTGCTTCTGCTCCCTCCCTCTTTGATTCACTGGCCTTGTAAGAGGCGGCTGAAGGCAGATTGGGAATTCAATTGAAGGCTGACATTTGGCGTATCTTGGTTCCCGACATTGGTTTTCTGACTCTACCACAACACATTCCCGGCAGTGCTATGGTAGAGGTGCGTCAGAAAGCCACAGAATTTCAATCCCACTGTGTTAAAATGCTGTAATTATAGTCAGTCATTAGCAGTTGTTCAGGTAGGAATGTGTTGTACAACTACAGGTATTAGATGTGTGAATCTAATCTGTTAAAACATAGCCCATTATTTCCTGGGGTTGATGTAGGCATGTGACAACCGGTTTAGCAGCTACCTTGCTATTTGTGCATGATTTGCAATCTTGATAAAGTTGGCAGCTAAGAGATTTTACGTCAAAGGAATTAAAGGTGTAAAGCACAAGAATCTATCAATGATCAGCTGGCAGAAGTGATCAATATATGCTGGGATGCAGTGAACTCTTTTGAGTACAGGGGGGCTCTTGTATTCCATGCCTCTTCCTGAAAGAGGTTATAGGGTTCAAACTAGGCAGCTAGGCAGATAGAAATGAGCAGGTTACTTGCCCGCTCGGCATTTTCCCACTGATATTAAGCTGCAGGGTTTTGCACGCGAATGAGGCACCCACCTAAAGCAGGTGAGAGCCTCGTGAACTTGCAGATCAGGGTCCTATTCTGTCTGCAGGACCCCAATGGCATTTCAAGCGGGGCCTGAGTGGAGAAGCCACTGTGGTTTTCTCACCATAGTGAAGCAGAGGACAAAGGACAAAAATGCCCTCCAGGTAAGTCACAAATGTTCATTGTGGGGCCAAGAGGGGCAGAAGCACTCCTCCAGGCCCCACAAGGAAAGTCGCAGCTTCCCTTTTCCCAGATTCCTGCTTTTCCTCCCACGAGACTCTCCTGCAACCCCCTACTCTGCCTCTTACCTGGAAGCAAGCTGAGTGCGGTCCAATCTTCCCTTGCCAACAGCCGCTCTGTGCCCTCTTCACCCCTCTTTCGGGTGGGAAATTGACCGGCAAAATTTAAATGAGACCCCGTGGTAAAAATCACCGTGGCCTCCTGCTGAATCTGTTGGGCAAGAAATTAACTCACTGGGATTGTTTACCTGCTCTGAGTTAAAATCCACCCCATATTCTATTACTGAGGGATAATTAAAGGTTTACCTGCTCTATACCAAAAAAAAGCAGTAAGGAAAGCTGAAAGCAGTATTTGCTGTACTATTTTGCTTCATCTAAAGGACATCTGATGCTTGAAAAGGGTAAATCAACAATAAACATGACCTAATATTGGGAGGGGAGTGGGACTAGCTGGATTGCTCTTCAAGGGAGCCGGCGCTTACTTGATGGGCTGAATGGCCTCCTTCTGTGCTGTACTAGAGTATGGGCCTTACACTAAATATTCGTAAGATAAAGGTCCTCTACTAACCTGTCCCGCCACACAGTACTGCCCCCGATTATCAAGATCCATGACAAGGCCTTGGACAATGTGATCCATTTTCCATATCTCGGGAGCCTACTGTCAACAAGGGCAGACGTCGATGATGAAGTCCAACACCGCCTTCAGAGTGCCAGTGCAGCCTTTTGTCACCTGAGAAAAAGAACGTTTGAAGACCAGGACCTTAAACCCGGCACCAAGCTCATGGTCTACAGAGCAGTAGTGATTCCCGTCCTCCTATATGCTTCAGAGACATGGACTATAATACAGCAGGCACCTCAAAGCACTGGCGAAGTACCACCAACGCTGCCTCCGCAAAATCCTGCAAATCCATTGGCAGGATAGTTGCACCAATGTCCATGTTCTCGCTCAGGCCAACATCCCCAGCATCGAAGCATTGACCATGCTCAATCAGCTCCGATGGACAGGCCACATCATCCGCATGCCCGATACGAGACTCCCAAAACAAGTGCTCTACTCAGAGCTCCGACACGGTAAGCGAGCCCCAGGTTTGCAGAGGAAACGTTTCAAGGACACCCTCAAAGCCTCCTTGAAAAAGTGCAACATCCCCACCGACACCTGGGAATCCCTGGCCCAAGACTGCTCAAAGTGGAGGAGAAGCATCCGGAAAGGCACCGAACACCTCGAGTCTCTTTGCCCGGAGCAAGCGGAAACCAAGTGCAAACAGCACCCCAAGCACCCCACCCACCCCTTCAACCACCATCTGCCCCACCTGTGACAGAGACTGTAGGTCCCGCTTTGGACTCATCAGTCACCTGAGAACTCATATTGGTCTGGAAGCAAGTCATCCTCGACTCCGGGGGACTGCCTAAGAAGAAGGATTCTATGATTTTTGTAAATCGTCTAAATTTGTTTTTGAAAAAGTGAATCTAGCGTTTGATATTTTCCACTGTCCAGTTTGATGACCGATGCAATGGGAGACCAACATAAGTTCCACCGTTCGGTATTACTGCCCCTTAGGATCATTATTAGCTTTGGGCTTTGATAACTCAGTATGACACAACGTGAAAGACACAGGTTTCAAGTTGTGGTCTAGTTATGGAAACTATTGCCAGGCTGTTAACACAAGAAAACAGTTTTAGAAAAAAGGCCTGAATCGTAATACAGGTATTGATGAAATATCTGAGACCAAACTAATTGGAGACTAATCTACTGCAAAAGAATAGCAGAATTCTGAATAGCATCCTATAACAATGTTACAGTATAATTATTTTTTCTCTCCCCGGCCTTACTAATAATTCAAAATCAATTTTTTTTAAATGCGAGTTAAAAACAAGAGGTAATTTTCTAAAACAGATCACAAATATTTCCTGTACATATCAGTGAAAATTCTTTTGAGTTTTTTTTAAACGAGTCAAATCTGTAATATTTTTATAGCAACAATTAAGATTATTTAATGATTTCCTATCTAATCGATTATCAACAGCCAGTCAACTTATTACCAAATAAAGAATTAGAACCAAACAGTTAAAGAGCAGCGTTTTGAAATATGGTTGCAGCCCAAATGACCATTTCTTGATGCATGAAAGGAGTCGCTGTCCTGAAACAGGCAGAATTGCTGCCAAGGACACAGTGAGGTCGGACTGTGTGGATCCCAATTATTTTCACGTTCTCTTTTACTCTGAGTAAAAGAGAATTGACTGCAGATATCAGTGCGAGATCTTTCGGTATCTGTTCAACAGAAAGCCCATTATTTACTTGGCCCAGCTCCAAGAGCAATTTTCCTGCTCAGGAGAAGGCAAGTATGAGCATGACACCCTCCCACCAGTTAAACCATAAATATCTTGAGAGCACAGGGTGGGGCGGGGGCGGCTGTGTGGGTGTGGAGTGGGGGGGGAGGGGCGTGTTGGCGCTTCTGCTCTTTCTAAACAATTACATCAACTCTGGGCAGGTTCAAAAAGTTGTTAAGCCTGGTTTGATGCTCATCCAAAAGTCTGCTGCCCGTATACTGACGCATCGAGTTCAGTTCACCCATCACTCCTGTGCTCACTGACCTACATTGGCTCCTGGTCCACCAACAGCACGATTTTTTAATTCTTACCCATGTTATCAAATCCCTCCATTGCCTAGCCACTCCCTATCTCTGTAATCTCCTCCAGCCGTATGGCAGGTTGAGATCTCTGCGTTCATCCGGCTCTGGCATATTGTGCATTCCCTACCTCCTTCGTCCCACCATTGGTGGCCGTGCCATCAGCAGCCTAGGTCCTAAGCTTTGGAATTCCCTCCCTAAATTTCTCCGCCTCACCACCTCTATCTCTTCCTATAAGATAGAAACATAGAAAATAGGTGCAGGAGTAGGCCATTCGGCCCTTTGAGCCTGCACCACCATAAGATCATGGCTGATCATTCACCTCCTGCTTTCTCTCCTTACCCCTTGATCCCTTTGGCCGTAAGGGTCATATCTAACTCCCTCTTGAATATATCCAATGAACTGGCATCAAGAACTCTCTGCGGTAGGGAATTCCACAGGTTAACAACTCTCTGAATGAAGAAGTTTCTCCTCACCTGACTCCTAAATGGCCTACCCCTTATCCTTAGACTGTGTCCCCTGGTTCTTGACTTCCCCAACATCGGGAACATTCTTCCTGTATCTAACCTGTCCCGTCAGAATTTTATATGTTTTATGAGATCCCCTCTAAACTCCAGTGAATACAGACCCAGTCAATCCAGTCTCTCCTCATATGTCAGTCCTGCCATCCCGGGAATCAGTCTGGTGAACCTTTGCTGCACTCCCTCAATAGCAAGAATGTCCTTCCTCAGATTAGGAGACCAAAACTGAACACAATATTCCAGGTGAGGCCTCACCAAGGTCCTGTACAACTGCAGTTAGACCACCCTGCTCCTATACTCAAATCTCTTGCTATGAAGGCCAATATACCATTTGCCTACTTCACCACCTGCTGTACCTGCATGCCAACTTTCAATGACTGATGTACCATGACACCTAGGTCTCGTTGCACCTCCCATTTTCCTAATCTGCCGCCATTCAGATAATATTCTGCCTTCGTGTTTTTGCCCCCAAAGTGGATAACCTCACATTTATCCACAATATACTGCATCTGCCATGCAGTTGCCCACTCACCTAACCTGTCCAAGTCACCCTGCAGCCTCTCAGCATCCTCCTCACAGCTCACACCGCAACCCAGTTTAGTGTCATCTGCAAACTTGGAGATATTACACTCAATTCCTTCATCTAAAATCATTAATGTATATTGTAAATAGCTGGGGTCCCAGCACTGAGCCCTGCGGCATCCCACTAGTCACTGCCTGCAATTCTGAAAAGGACCCGTTTATCCCAACTCTCTGCTTCCTGTCTGCCAACCAGTTCTCTATCCACATCAGTACATTACCCCCAATACCATGTGCTTTAATTTTGCACACCAACCTCCTGTGTGGGACCTTGTCAAAAGCCTTTTGAAAGTCCAAATACACTGGTTCTCCCTTGTCCACTCTACTAGTTACATCCTCAAAAAATTCTAGACGATTTGTCAAGCATGATTTCCCTTTTATAAATCCATGCTGACTTGGACCGATCCTGTCATGCTTTCCAAATGCGCTGCTATTTCATCCTTAATAATTGATTCCAACATTTTCCCCACTACGGATATCAGGCTAACCGGTCTATAATTCCCTGTTTGCTCTCTCCCTCCTTTTTTAAAAAGTGGGGTTACATTAACTACCCACCAGCCCATAGGAACTGATCCAGAGTCGATAGACTGTTGGAAAATTATCACCAATGCATCCTTAAAAGATGCTCCTTAAGACCTTCCTCTTTAACTAAGCTTTTGATTACCTGTCCAAATAAGTCCTTCTTTGTCTGATTACACTGGTGTGAAGCACCTTGGGATGTTTTACTATGTTAAAGGCGCGATATAAATGCAAGTTGTTGATGCTGCACTGAAGTTATATTCCATGTAGTATCAAATCACAACAGTATGAAACTCTCTCTTCCCAGGAGTCTCACATCACTGGACTCCAGAATCTGGTTAGTGTCTCGGGCATTGCTAGATTTGCAGTATAATCTCCTTCAATTCTATTTCTGTGCTCTTATTTTCTAGCTCAAATGTCTTCAGTGCACATTGTCCTGCTGTTTGCCAAAAATAAGCCATCTACTTAACACAATTTCAGATTACCACATATTGCCAATATTATTTCAATATTATCTTGAGAGTACTTTGCTAATTAATAAGAAGATAAGAACATAAGAATTAGGAACAGGAGTAGGCCATCTAGCCCCTCGAGCCTGCTCCGCCATTCAATAAGATCATGGCTGATCTGGCCGTGGACTCAGCTCCACTTACCCGCCCTCTCCCCGTAACCCTTAATTCCCTTATTGGTTAAAAATCTATCTATCTGTGACTTGAATACATTCAATGAGCTAGCCTCAACTGCTTCCTTGGGCAGAGAATTCCACAGATTCACAACCCTCTGGGATAAGAAATTCCATCTTAACTCGGTTTTAAATTGTCTACCCCGTATTTTGAGACTGTGCCCCCTAGTTCGAGCCTCCCCTACCAGTGGAAACAACCTCTCTGCCTCTATCTTGTCTATCCCTTTCATTATTTTAAATGTTTATATAAGATCACCCCTCATCCTTCTGAACTCCAACGAGTAAAGACCCAGTCTACTCAATCTATCATCATAAGGTAACCCCCTCATCTCCGGAATCAGCCTAGTGAATCGTCTCTGTACCCCCTCCAAAGCCAGTATATCCTTCCTTAAGTAAGGTGACCAAAACTGCTCGCAGTACTCCAGGTGCGGCCTTACCAATACCCTATACAGTTGCAGCAGGACCTCCCTGCTTTTGTACTCCATCCCTCTCGCAATGAAGGCCAACATTCCATTCGCCTTCCTGATTACCTGCTGCACCTACAAACTAACTTTTTGGGATTCATGCACAAGGACCCCCAGGTCCCTCTGCATCTCAGCATGTTGTAATTTCTCCCCATTCAAATAATATTCCCTTTTACTGTTTTTTTTCCCAAGGTGGATGACCTCACACTTGTATTCCATCTGTCAAACCTTCGCCCTTTCGCTTAACCTATCTAAATCTCTTTGCAGCCTCTCTGTGTCCTATACGCAACCCGCTTTCCCAATAATCTTTGTGTCATCTGCAAATTTTGTTACACTACACTCTGTCCCCTCTTCCAGGTCATCTATGTACCGTATATACTCGCGTATCCTGCGATCTCGCGTATCATGCGACCCCTAAATTTTCGTCCCCAAAACATGATTTTACCATATATCTCATGTATCATGCGAGTCACTTTTTTGAGATCGAATACAGACCTTAACATGAAACATCGAGTGGATTCTGCTGTGAAAGCTGTTCGCGAATCGAACACCGATACAGCAATCGTTCCAGCTGGCTTGACTAGCGTCGTTCAGCCACAGCCTCTACTGTGTTTGGGAGTTGTGGGTGGCGGAGGTCGGGTCGCCGGGGGGGTGGGGGGGGGGGGTGAAGAGGAGGTCGGGTTGGGTCACCGGGGGGAAGCGGAGGTCGGGTTGCCGGGTGGGGGGGGAGTTGGGGGAGCGGAGATCGGGTCGCCGGGGGGGTGGGGGGGGGTGAAGAGGAGGTCGGGTTGGGTCACCGGGGGGAAGCGGAGGTCGGGTTGCCGGGTGGGGGGGGGAGTTGGGGGAGCGGAGGTCGGGTCGCCGGGGGGGTGGGGGGGGGGTGAAGAGGAGGTCGGGTTGGGTCACCGGGGGGAAGCGGAGGTCGGGTTGCCGGGTGGGGGGGGAGTTGGGGGAGCGGAGGTTGGGTCGCCGGGGTAGGGAGAGCGGGGGTCAGGTCGGATACAGTCCGGTCTCTTTCCTCCCCCCCCCCCGACCTTCGCGACTCTCTCTCCCCCCCCGACCTCCGCGACTCTCTCTCATCCCCCCCCGATACAGTACAAGCGACAATAGAGGCTGCAATCCAGCCCAGGAGATACCTGCCGAGATTCAGCGTGGATACGGTCTGCTTAACAGACTAACAGCCTAATCTTGGCCAGCACTTCACACCCGCAAATTTTGTATCTCGCGTATCATGCGACCCCCAAATTTAGGTTACAATTTAGGTCTTCAAAAGTCGCATGATACGCGAGTATATACGGTATATTGTAAACAGTTGTGGTCCCAGCACCGATCCCTGTGGCACACCACTAACCATCGATTTCCAACCCGAAAAGGACCCATTTATCCCGACTCTCTGCTTTCTGTTCGCCAGCCAATTCTCTATCCATGCTAATACATTTCCTCTGACTCCACGTACCTCTATCTTCTGCAGTAACATTTTGTGAGGCACCTTATCGAATGCCTTTTGGAAATCTAAATACACCAAATCCATCAGCACACCTCTATCCACCATGCTCATTATATCCTCAAAGAATTCTAGTAAATTAGTTAAACATGATTTCCCCTTCATGAATCCATGCTGCGTCTGCTTGACTGCACTATTCCTATCTAGATGTCCCGCAATTAAGATGTAACACTTATCTTTTGTATAAAGCATGCTAAAACAATGGTACAGTTATGGATAAAACTTGAAATATCATCATCACTATCAGTAGTCCTTGCCTGAAGCAAAGTGGGTGGAAGCACTGTGCGTGCTTAATGTCTTTTGTTTTACCCCACTAGTTTGCAGTGGATCATCCCTGCAATCAGCCAGTAGTACTGCACAGGTACAATTGTGCGCATAGACTCAAACATCTTGCAAGAAGGACAAGAGTCAGAGTGAGTACAGTGCCTTGGTGAATCCTGAAATTGATATCTGGGATTAATCATCAATTAGAGAACAAATATAGCAATTTGAGACGAAACTAGATAGTCATGAACACAACAAAAGTTTATGTATTGGTTACTTATAGTATTGCATTTGACTTGGTATATAACTGTGCTGCAAAGTAAGAACATAAGAACATAAGAATTAGGAACAGGAGTAGGCCATCTAGCCCCTCGAACCTGCTCCGCCATTCAACAAGATCATGGCTGATCTGGCCGTGGACTCAGCTCCACATACCCGGCGGCTCCCCATAACCCTTAATTCCCTTATTGGTTAAAAATCTATCTATCTGTGATTTGAATACATTCAATGAGCTAGCCTCAACTGTTTCCTTGGGCAGAGAATTCCACAGATTCACAACCCTCTATGAGAAGAAATTCCTTCTCAACTCGGTTTTAAGTTGGCTCCCCCGTATTTTGAGGCTTGCCTCCTAGTTCTAGTCTCCCCGACCAGTGGAAACAATCTCTCTGCCTCTATCTTGTCTATCCCTTTCATTATTTTAAATGTTTCTATAAGATCACCCCTCATCCTTCTGAACTCCAATGAGTAAAGACCCAGTCTACTCAATCTATCATCATAAGGTAACCCCCTCATCTCCGGAATCAGCCTCGTGAATCGTCTCTGTACCCCCTCCAAAGCCAGTATATCCTTCCTTAAGTAAGATGACCAAAACTGCACGCAGTACTCCAGGTGCGGCCTCACCAATACCCTGTACAGTTGCAGCAGGACCTCCCTGCTTTTGTACTCCATCCCTCTCGCAATGAAGGCCAACATTCCATTCACCTTCCTGATTACCTGCTGCACCTGCAAACTAACTTTTTGGGATTCACGCACTAGGACCCCCAGGTAAGAGCAGGTTAACTTCACCAGTTTTAATTCTATGTTTATAATTCATTTCTACTTACTCACAAAATCTTCCAGTGAAGTTATAAGGACAACGACATGAGTAACTGTCTATGGCATCAATGCATGTAGCTCCATTTGCACACTTGTGCTTTCGACAGTTGTCTATGTTCACTTCGCAATTAGTGCCCATGAAGCCAGGTTTACATATACATTTGTATGCTGAGACTTTGTCAGTGCAGTTGCCATGAATGCAAGGACTTGACTGACACTCATTGATGTTGACTTCACAATTCAGGCCTGTCCAGCCTGAAGGACAACTACATTGATAGTAACTAACCATGTCCTCACAGTTCGCATTGTTTTTACAGGGATTGGATGCACACATGTTCTTCATCGGGCAGCCCAGTAAAATGGAATTGGAGGATGTTTTGATAAATTGATCTCGTTGAGGCTTGATAATGTGCATGTTGTCATTTGCAAAGTATGGTAAAGAGATGCCACCAAGTTTCAATGTGTTCAGGCATCCTGCGAGGCTGGCTCCTTTTTCAGGACCTCCACTCCCTAGATAAATGTCTGTTCCTTCCAACAGAAAGTTCAGGTTCCCACTAGCAACGGCACTGGTCACAGTCTCTTCTTTCTTGTCTATCTCCATCTGCCACCTGGAATACTGAAGTAAGGGATCTATCATGTAAAAAGTGATGTCATGCCAGAGACCATCGCTTATTGCTGTTGAGCTGAGTACGCTCAGGTTGGCCAGGCTGTTTCCACTTTGTAGCATAAATATCAAATGGCACTTCTGGATACCAACTGTGATAAAGTCTTGCTCCTTTTCAGCATGGAGTATGACAGCATTCGAGTCCCTCGTTCGAAAGCTAAATGTAATGTTGGTGAGCTCTCGCTTGATCTTGCCATTTCCTCTGAAAGTCAGGTCACTTTTCGTTCCTTTAAAAGTTGCATTAATGAGGCCTGTATTTAAAACAAGAGGAAGCAATGTGAATGTCTCACCTTTGTTTCAAACTCTGCATGATCAAGACTTGAATCCACGTGTGTTGCAGGTCAGTGATAACATTGATAACAGCCAAGAATCAAATCAAATTGTTTCAAAAAGTGAAGACTTTCATTAATTTGGTTTAAATTTTATCAAGTATAATAATTAGTACTTCTGATTTTCACACTGCAATTCATTTTGTAAATCCCAGAATTGGAGGAGGCATTTTTGTCATTCTAATAAGCAACTGGTAAAGACTGAACCTAACTCGTGAGGAATATGCATATATCAAAATATGTGCGTGCAGGAGTATTCAATGCTCAGAAAAGTCATTTAGACTAATGGTAACATGAATAGATTAAACTATTTCACTAACCAATGATATAATGTGGAAACGATAGCCCCGATTTTAACTCGGACTGGGAGTATAACAGTCGGGGTCTGAGGTGGGCGACAAAGTGTCCCGATCTTGGCAGCATGAGGCTCGGGTGATTTTAATGCCCGGTTCTCAACTGCATGGAACCCGTCAATCTCCTTCTCGAAACCAATGGGAATCGGCGGGTGGGAACGGAATGTCGGGAAGCTGGAGGCTGCTACCAGGGAGAATGGTCCCCGGCACTCGGCTAAATCATCGGGAGGCGATTAGAACATAAGAATTAGGAGCAGAAATAGGCCATTCGGCCCCTCGAACCTGCTCCACCATTCAATGAGATCATGGCTGATCTACCTCAACTCCACTTTCTTGCACTATCCCCACATCTCTTGATTCCCTTAATATCCAAAAATCTATCGATCTCTGTCCTGAATATACTCAAAGACTCAGCCTGCACAGCCTTCTGGGATAGAGAATTCCAAAGATTCACCACCCTCTGAGTGAAGAAGTTTCTCCTCACCTCAGTCCCTTATTCTGAGACTGTGACCCCTGGTTCTAGATTCCTCAGCCAGAGGAAATATCCTCCCTGCATCTACCCTGTCTAGCCCTGTAAGAATTTTGTATGTTTCAATGGGTTAGAATTTCCTAACAGCCCGCCAGCGCCCGACTGCCACCCAAAAGACCGTTAAGATTTCCGAACCTCCGAACCTCAAAGAAGGCAGCGCGCTCCACAGTGCGGGAAGAGAAGGCCTCCCCACCGGAATCGCAGGCACTTCCAGGACCACCAGGTAAATTCATGAAAATTCTCCGATCGGAGGCATTTGTTCGAAAGAAGCCTCCGACCGGAATTTCAGGGAATTTTCCCCAAAAAAATCACAAAGAAAAATCACAAAAACATTCTCAAGACCCTTTTAACCTAAATCACCATAACAGAATTTTAAAATAATGAGTTAAAAAACCAATTACTAACCTTTTTCTTGTCGAGCTACTCACCTACCACCCAGCGTTCTCGTGGGCGTTTTTTTTATACTCAATTATGGGTCACCGCTGAGCCAAATATCGTGCCAGGGCGATCTGAGGACAGTGCACGCCGGCAGTCCATTCCCCAGCGATACCTTGAAACCGCCGGTGTAACTCAGGTAGGGAATTTCTCTGTCACCTGGTTATAGCCCACAATGGCCAATACCGCCCAGAAACTGGGCGGTAAGCCAATGGAAATTCTCGCCCAATGAGATCACCTCTCATTCTTCTAAACTCTAGAGAATATAGACCGAGTCTACTCAATCTCTCCTCGTAGGACAATCCCCCCATCCCAGCAATCAGTCTGGTGAACCTTCATTGCACTTGCTCAATGGCAAGTATATCCTTCCTTAGGTAAGGAGACCAAAACTGTACACAATACATAGAAACATAGAAACATAGAAAATAGGTGCAGGAGTAGGCCATTCAGCTCTTCGAGCCTGCACAGCCATTCAATGAGTTCATGGCTGAACATGCAACCTCAGTACCCCATTCCTGCTTTCTCGCCATACCCTCCAGGTGCCGTCTCAGCAGGGCTCTATATAATTGTAGTAAGGTGTTTTTACTCTTGTACTCAAATCCTGTTTTCTTAACTGTTTGCTGTACCTGCATGTTAACTTTCACTGATTCATGTACAAGAACACCCAGGTCCCTCTGAACACCTCAATTTCCCAATCTATCACTATTTAAAAAATATTCTGTTTTTCTATTGTCCCTACCAAATTGGATAACTTCACATTTCTCCACATTATATTCCATTTGCCATGTTTTTGCCCACTCACTTAGCCTGTCTATATCCCCCTGAAGTTTCTTTGCATCCTCCTCACAACTTACATTCCCACCTAACTTTGTATCATCAGCAAACTTGGATATATTACATTTGGTCCCCTCATCTAAATCATTGATATAGATTGTGAATAGCTGGGGCCCAAGCACCGATCCTTGCGGTACCCACTAGTTACAGCCTGCCAACCAGAAAATGATCCATTTATTTCTACCCTCTGTTTTCTGTCCATTAACCAATCCTCAATCCATGCTAGTATATTACCCCTAATCCCATGAGCCCTACTTTTGTTCCATAACCTTTTGTGTGGCACTTTATCGAATGCCTTCTGAAAATCCAAATACACCACATCCACTAGTCCCCCTTTATCTATTCTACTAGTTCCAACCTCAAACAACTCTAACAGATTTGTCAAACATGATTTCCCTTTCATAAATCCGTGTTGTCTCTGCCCAATGCTATTATTATTTTCTAAGTGCCCTGTTACCACGTCCTTAATAATAGATTCTAGCATTTTCCCTACTAGCGATGTCAGGCTAACTGGTCTGTAGTTCCCCATTTTCTCTCTATCTCCTTTCTAAATAATGGGGTTACATTAGCTACCTTCTAATCTGTGGGAACCATTCTAGAATCTATGAAATTTTGGAAGATGACAACCAATACATCCGCTATCTCTATAGCCACCTCTTCAAAACCTTAGGATGGAGGCCATCAGTTCCAATGGAATTTATCGGCTTTCATTCCTATTAATTTCTCCAGTATTTTTTTTTACTAATACTAACTTCTTTCCGTTCCTCATTCTCGCTAGATCCTTGGTACTCCACTATTTCCGGGAGATTTTTCGTGTCTTCTTCCGTGAAGACAGACACAAAGTAATTGCTTAATTTCTCTACCATTTCCTTATTCCCCATTATAATTTCTCCTGTCTCAGCCTGTAGGGGACCCACATTTACTTTTGCTAATAAGGGCTTGGGAAAACCCCGTGGGGGAGTGGGGGAACCGCGGGGGGCCAAACTTTCCTTGTGGACCCAGAGGAATGCGCTGGCCCCACTTTTTCTGACTTTCCTTGTGTGGCGGCACATTCCTCTGGGTCCCACAAGGAAAGTCAAAAGAAGTAAAACTACTTATTTCTTTGGGCTTCTTTTGGCCACAGCTCTTATCCCCACTAGGTTTCCCACACACAGGCCACTGGTTAAAATAACAGTTGGGCCCCGAACCCAACCTGCATATTTAAAGAAGTACCCAGCCAGCTTCTGACAGGTATCCATCTCGCCTGCTCAGGAGAGCAGGTGAAAATCGGCACCCGATGGGAAGAGAGCAAGACCTCAGCTGATGAGTCTCACAGGCAATTTTAACTGCCTGCCCGCCTTTCTGGTTTTCTTCTGCCAGGTGGGCAGAGATAAATTGCCCCTTAAGTTGCAGTTTAATCCAATACAGGTATCTGTATTTTGTATCATTAGAACAGTAAAAAAAAAAAATTCCTCCCTGACTAAACTAATTGGACTCGGGCCGAACTGTTCTTTTACCCAGTGGCCTGCGTGCAGGAAACCTAGCGGGAATTTTTTGAATATTAAACTAGACAGCCTCCTGTAGCATTGCATGGGGAACGAAGATCAAGTGTGGTCCTCCAGTGCAATGGGTTTAGAGGCCACGAGATGATTGAATCAGAGCATGCAAGTGTAATTCAGCCTCCATTATAAAGTCCTTGCATTTATATTTGACTTATGAACTCCTATGGTTACATTTATAATGGAAATTTGTCACGCTGTAATGATATCCTCCCAGCAGTGGAGTGCTGTAATGTGTGTACCTGCGACTTTGCTCACAGGTTTGTAGAGCTGTTGTATTTGAAGGGGCTGCTCCTCAAATTCTGGTTGCACTTCAGTCCCACATTCCTGATCTTTGGGCACCCTGTGTGGAGGGGAGTGGGCAGGTCGGAAGGCCTCCTCGTAGGACTGCTCCTGGGCATGTCCAAGGTGGCATCAACCAGTCCAGGCAGCGGGTGGTTGAGGGAGTCGTTCAGCCCGACTGCCTGCCTCTCTTCCATGGTTACATTCGGGCCAGGATGTCCCAGGAGATGGAGCATGCGGTGTCCACCGGTATGCTTGCGGCCTTCCGCGAGAGGTGGGCACCGGAGGGACTGGAGTGCATCATCACTCCCCGGCAACTAAATTTTAAATTGAGCATTTAAAGTTTAATTTCTTTAATTTTCTGGTTTTAGTGGCCCTTTAACAGGGGGAAACTTGATTTATAGGTTCACAAAAATTGTCGTGGAGCACTTGATTTTATGGAGCCAAGTTTCGGCCTGAGTTGCTCCTGTTTTTTTGGAACAACTGGTTTAGAATGGAGTATCTTAGAAATTGCAATTCTCGGCATTTAGTCTGCTCCAGTTCTAGTCAGTTAGAACAGTTTCAGTTTGAAACAGGATTTTTTGTTCCAAAAGGGGGCATGTCCGGCCACTTACGCCCGTTTTGAAAGTTTAGGCAGTGAAAACTTACTCCAAACTAACTTAGAATGGAGTAAGTGTAGATTTTGGTACGCTCAGAAAAACCTTGCCTACACTTAGAAGATCAGGTGTAGGTTATAAATCAGGCATAGTGGGTGGAGGGGTGGGGGGGGGGGGGGGAGGGAAGTTTACAAACATTAAACACTTCAGTTTTACAAATAAAGAGCCATCATCAATAATAAATGATAAATACATCAATAAATCAACCAATAAATCAATCAAAAAAAATTAATAAAAAATAAAAAAAATTAGAAAATCAATAAATAAAAAATGTTCTACTCACCGACTGCAGCACCAGGAGCCCTCCAACAGCGTGTTGGGATGGGGCCCCACCAGTGTGTCTCTCTCTGTCTCTGTCAGTGTCTCTCTCTCTCTCTGTCTGTCAGTGTCTATGTGTTTCTGACAGCGAGAGGGGGGAGGAGGAGGGGGGAGGAGGAGGAGGAGGAGGAGGAGGAGGGGGGAGAGGAGAGGGAAGGAGGGAGGAGAGGGGGAGAGGGAGGGAGGGAGGAAGGGGGAGAGGAGATGGAGGAGGCTGAACGGGCCCGGCCGACGTGAAGAAGCCGGGCCCAAGACTTCGGGCGGGACCCGCCCCCAGCAAGATGCCGTGTGGATGGGCCACGCCGTAGCGCCTGTGCAGAGGTCCCGGCACTGATTTCAGTGCAGGGACCTGACTCCGCCCCCCCACAGCTCGTGCTGCGCCCCGCCGAGCTCCAAAGGACCCGCAGGGAGCCGAAGAATCTGCAGCTATTTTTTAGGCGCACTTTCGGGCGCGAAAAACAGGTGTCCAGGTCGGGGCTGCGCCGTTCTAGGCGCGGCCCAAAACTTGGGCCCAAAGTTTCTACTCAAATAGTTGTAGAGCTGTTGAGTTGGGAGTGGCTTAGCTAGTCATGTGATGTTCACAAGACTCAATAAATCCCCAGCCAGTTGGGTTCAGGGGATTCACGATGAGACAGGTGGTTGTGAGCCTGGTGGATGAACTGGTAATGTGTTGTATGATTGTTAAATCTTTGCTAATAAACCAACTAGTTCTTAACAGCAATGTGCTGCTATGAATTCTTAAGCAAAGAACCCATGAAGCAAATATATTATAAGTCCCACTACTGGAAAGAAGCTATAACTACAGCCTGACAAGTTTACAGAGGCGTTTGCCATTATAAGTGTGGACATGGGAATATATTGGAAAAAGTTGATGGGAAGTCTATGCAGATGTAAGTTTTTCAATATATAGGCTGATATGAACATTTTGTGAATATTGAGTTGGTCAAGTCTGCAGGATTTCATGTAACGTTTCAAGAGACTCTGACCAACTTCCAGAATCCTTAATATTTACAACATCTCCTGCAGCAAGGGATTTTCGGCTCAAAGCAGTTTTTACAGGTCATGTGACAATTACTGCCATGTGACATGCTGTGGATTCATGTTTTGAAAGCACACCATACATGGTTATTTGTTCAATGAACCCGGTTCTTTACAAGCAACATGTATTTGGTACTAACTGTTCAGAAAAAAAAGCCAGGATTCTGTAATTTACAAGAACTTATAACTGATCCGTAAAATATTCCTTCAACATTTAGGGGCCAAAATTGCCTTCCCTCTTTAAGGCCCATTACCGCTCCTTAGAGGCGGTAATGGGGCGGTGAGGCCTTTCCGATCAAGGGCCAGGCGGATCTTCCGACCTATCCGAAATTGCCTCCGAACCGGGGGCGGCGGAAATGGTGCCCCGTGTTCCCGCCTCATTGGACACATACTGACCCTGTACCATCCCGCGGTGACCCCTCTCTGACCCGCGAGGGAAATTGTGCCCCAGACAGATTTTCCAAGCGGGAAGCTGTCAGTGGCTGGGCGGTGCGTCCGCTCTTAAAGGGGAGGGCACACCGCCGCAACCGCCATTTTATTTTAATTGTTGGCTAACTCTGCAGTTGGTCTGACAATGGTGGGCACTGGTTCAGCTGAAGCACTCGCTGGTGGCCCAGTGAGCACCACTAAAGTGGCTGCAGAGCTCACAGTGACATTCCCCTTTAACTGAAGGGGATGGACATTACTACGCGTCAGCACGACGTCCACATCGCTAATGTGCTTTGTGCGGCACTGATGACACTGCCCCAATAATTTTTTTTAAAAAAGAGTGCAATTTCAATCGATTCTCCGCCCCATCGATTCGAGCGGAGAATCATCACTTCATTCAAATTATCTGCCCAAAATGGGACGGAAGTCAATTTCGGTCCCTTAGTCTTCAGCACTAATTGGTGCAAAAATATTTAATATGGGGATAATCTTGTTATCATTTAAGATTAACATTGATGATCCATCCTTGTTTTTTGTTGTTTTTTAAATTCATTCATTTTGAATAAATGCAAGGCCAGCATTTATTGCCCATCTGTAATTGCCCTTTAGAAGTTGGTGGTGAGTCGCCTTCTTAAACCGCTACAGCCTGTATGTTGCAGGTACTCCCACAGTGCTGTTAGGAAGAGAGTTCCAGGACTTTGACCCAGCAATGGTGAAGGAACAGCGTTATATTTCCAAGTCAGGGTGGTGTGTGACTTGGAGGGGAATGTGGAGGTGTTGGTGTTCCCATGAGCCTGCTGCTCTGTCTTTCTAGGTGGTAGAGGTCGCGGGTATGGGAGGTGCTGCTGAAGAAGCCTTGATGAGTTGCCGCAGTGCATTTTGTAAATGGTACACACTGCAGCCACGGTACGCCAGTGATGGAGGGAGTGAATGTTTAAGGTGGTGGATGGGGTGCCAATCAAGCGGGCTGCTTTGTACTGGATGGTGTTGAGCTTCTTGAGTGTTGTTGGAGCTGCGCTCATCCAGGCAAGTGGAGAGTATTCCATCAAACTCCTGACTTGTGCCTTGTAGATGGGGCACCAATATGCAGTGAGCCGATTATTGACTTCTGGCATATGTTAGCGATTTGAAGTTAATGTTCGGCCCTAATGCATTTAATTTTGGAACAGTCTAAAGTTGCACTTTTATGGAACCAACAAGCAACTATTTTCATGATTGTATACAGGACTGCAAGTTTCCAACAACCCAACTGTAATTATTTTGAAAGAGGTTTCCAACAATTAAGCGACTGATAATACTTCACCTATTGCTGGCAAGGAAAGCCAACCCACAAAATCAATTAAGTATCTCGGTTTCAGAGCAGTGGAGTAATTTGGCATTCTTTATTGGAATGTTTGTGCCAGTGGCAAGGAGGGAATAAGTGTTGTAAAATTACATCCATGTACCCGATGCACAACATGCTGCATTTTGCAGTGAGGACATTTGCCGGGTCTTCCATGCCACACCAATGAACAAGGCAAGTCTCATTAACATCTCTGAATAATATGCAAATCGGTTCCACGCCGGATTTCTCTGGTTTTGCACTGCCTTCTCCCCATAGCATAGCTCCCCTATATAAGATAGGTGCATGACTGATTAAGCAGACATGGCCTTGAGAAGTAAGCTTCTTACAAAGTGTTAGAGTTTTCAATGTGGCTGTAAAGATTCATTATTTTTGTTTCGTTTGTATTTGCCTTTGTGGATTGATTCCCGTACTGTTAATTATCACTTACAGCTGTCTTAAAGCTACTATTTTACTTGCAGTGAGTAAAGTTCTAAAGGTGGGAATTTCTTTGTAGTTTCTAATAGTGTTCCAGGATTTGGAGGAGGAAGATGAATTTATGAGGGGACAAGAAAGATAGATGCAATTAAACCTCTGGTATTATGCACACATCTGTTCTTACCCTAGAACCTGAATGTGCAGATCCAGATAGACATACATGAGCATCTCAGAGAAAACCTGTTTTTGCTGCCTGTTCTTCACTATTGCCATGGCTTTGACGTTCACTTGCAGAGAGAATTGGCAACAAGGATGGCTCTTATCATTGTTCAATATTGTGTTAAACCTTTACGCAACTGGATCCTTCCAAATCACCATCAGGAACATATGTCTAATCAGCCAGGCTGCTGTCTATAGATTCATTAAGCAAATGACACATGTCATGTTTCCAAGTGGACCAATCTTTCTTTCCCTGGCAGCGGCCTCCAACCACCCAACATTCAGCTCGACGGGGCAACGAACTTTTACCAGGTGGCATCATTTAATCCTAGATAGCATCCAGGCACCATATTCCAACCCAATGACCTATACAAAGATTATGGGCTTCCATTCCATTCATGTCCAGGCAGTGTTGGGTCAAGCAAGTCAATGGATATCCTGGATGCACCAATGATGACTTTGTATTTGTGCCTATCATGCCTGGATTAATTGAAGGTGCAGGGAGACTGGAAAGGTGGGTGCTTGAAGACCAGAGCTCCCTTCTTCAACATTGATTAATGGCATCTCTTCCTCCACCCACCCCCGCCCCAACTCAAGAAATCCCAGAACAACAACTGAATGGAAATAAAAGGAGGCACATGCCTAAAGCTGACTTGGTGTTGAACACAGCACTGGTATGCTGAAGCAAAGTTTCAATTTCATGGATGGATCATCGGGTTCTGCTGTATACTCCAGCAAAGATGTCATAAATCATTACCACCTGCTAAATGTTGCACAGCTTCATTGTAGAAAAAGGAGTAAGCATCCAAGACAAACCACTGCCATAGAAGTACAATGAAGAGGAAGAAGTGGAGGAAAATGACTTGAAATCAGGAAACATGGTGCACCAATCAAAGGTGGGTTGGCTAATCTTTGCCCTCTTCCCGATGCCTCGAAACCTTTTCTGCATTTGCTACAAAGTGCTGCGTACCTGGGAGAATGCATTCAATCTGTCCACCACCTCCATCAAGACAACTTGCACTTCATAGAATCATAGAAATTTACAGCACTGGAAGGAGGTCATTTTGGCCCATCATGTCCATGCCGGCCAACAAAGAGCTCTCCAGCCTAATCCCACTTTCCAACTCTAGGTCCATAACCCTGCAGGTTATGGCACTTCAAGTGCACATCCAAGTACTTTTGAAATGTGGTGAGGGTTTCTGCCGCTACCACCCTTTCAGGTAGTGAGTTCCAAACCCCCACAACCCTTTGCGTGAAGAAATTACCGCTCAAATCCCCTCTAAACCTTCTACCAATTATTTTAAATTTATGCCCCCTGGTTGTTGATCCCTCTGTTAAAGGAAATAGGCCCTTTTGATCCACTATATCTAGGCCTCATAATTTTATACACCTCAATGAGGTCTCCCCTCAGCCTCCTCTGTTCCAAGGAAAACAAATCCAATCTGTCCTCATAGCTAAGATTCTCCACTCTCAGCAACATCCTCGTAACTCTCCTCTGTACCCTCTCCAGTGCAATCACGTCCTTCCTGTAATGCGGTGACCAGAACTGCACGCAGTACTCCAGCTGTGGCCTAACCAGTGTTTTATGCAGTTCAAGCATAACCCCCCCTGCTCTTGTATTCTATGCCTTGGCTAATAAAGGCAAGTGTTCCGTATGCCTTCTTAACCACCTTAGCCACCTGGCCTGCTACCTTCAGGGATCTGTGGACATGCACTCCCAGGTCCCTTTGTTCCTCTACACTTCTCAATGTCCGACCATTTAATGTGTATTCCCTTTCCTTGTTAGCGCTCCTCAAATTCATTACCTCACATTTCTCTGGATTAAATTCCATTTGCCATGTTCTGCCCACCTGACCAGTTGATTGATAGCTTCCTGCAGTCCGCAGCTTTCTTCTTCATTATCAACCACACACCCGATCTTAGTATCATCTGCAAACTTCTCAATCATACTCCCTATATTCAAGTCTAGATCATTGATGTATATCACAAAAAGCAAGGGACCTAGTACTGAGCCCTGTGGAACCTCACTGGAAACATTCTTCCAGTCACAAAAACACCCATGAACCATTATGCTTTGCTTCCTGCATCTGTGCCAATTTTTGATCTAACTTGCCACTTTGCCCTGGATCCCATGAGCTTTTGCATTCGTGACCAGTCTGTCATGTGGGACCTTATCAACAGCTTTGCTAAAATCCATATACACTACATCATATGCTTTGCCCTTATCGATCCTCCTGGTACCTCCTCGAAAAATTCAATCAAGTTAGTCAGACATGACCTTTCCTTAACAAATCTGTGCTGACTATCCTTGATTAATCCGTGTTTTTCTAAATGAAGATTTATCCTGTCCTTCAGGATTATTTCCAATAATTTTCCCACCACCGAGATTAGGCTGACTGGCCTGTAATTACTCAGTCTATCCCTTTCTCCCTTCTTAAACAAAGGTACCACATTAACATTCCTCCAGTCCTCTGGCACCACACCTGAAGCTAGAGAGGATTGGAAAATGATGGTCAAAGCCTCTGCTATTTCCTCTTTTGCTTCGCTTAACAGCCTGGGATACATTTCATCTGGGCCTGGGGATTTAGCCACTTTCAAAGCTGCTAAACCCCTCAATACTCACTCACTATATTTATTTCATCCAGAATTTCACACTCCTCCTCCTCGATAGTAGTGTCTGCATCGCCCCTCTCTTTTGTAAAAACAGATGCAAAGTATTCATTAAGAACCATACCCACATCTCCCGCCTCCACACAGAGATTACCCTCACGGTCTCTAATAGGCCCTACCCTTTCTTTAGTTATCCTCTTGATCTTAATTATATTGATAAAACATCTTTGGATTTTGCTTGATTTTACTTGCCAAAAATTTTTCGTGCTCTCTCTTTGCTTTCCTAATATCCTTTTTAATTTCACCTCTTTTTAATACTCCTCTAGAGATTCTGCAGTATTTAACCCTCGGTATCAGTCATAAGCCTCCCTTTTTTTCTTTATCCTACCCCGTATGTCCCTCAACATCCAGGGGGCTCCAGATTTGTTAGTCCCACCCTTTTTCTTTAAGGGACCATACTTGCTCTAAACCCTCCAGATCTCCTCCTTGAATGCTTCCCACTGCTCTGACACTGATTTACCTTCAAGTAATTGTTTCCAGTCCACTATGGCCAAATCACCTCTCAGTTTAGCAAAGTTGGCTTTTCCCCAATTTAGAACTTTTATTTCTGGTCTATCCTTGTCCTTTTCCATAACTACCTTAAATCTAACTGAATTATGGTCACTAGCACTGTCATGTATCTCACATTAATGTATATAACTGTATCTTACCAAGCTATACATGAATGTAACTGGATATGACCTGTAACAATAAACATACCTTACCACCAGGGGTGCACTTGCAGGAGACACTCCATACCTGTCCCACTGGGGTATATAAAGGGAGGTCTCAGGCAAGTGCAGCACTGGAGAGCTGGAATTAAAGGTGCAGGTCCTGAGTGACCTTGACTTCAGCATGTGTCTCGTGTAAGTCAGTACATTAGAGTCAGGACTTAACAAGCACCTAAATGCTCTCCCACTAATACTCCTTCCACCTGCCCAGCTTCATTCCCTTAAACCAAATCCAGAACTGCCCCCTCCTGTATTGGGCTTGCTACATACTGGCTAAAAAAGTTCTCTTGATTGCATTTTAGGAATTCTGTACCTTCTATACCCTTCACACTAATTTTGTCCCAATTAATATTAGGATAGTTGAAATCCCCTACTATTACTGACCTATAGTTTTTGCACTTCTCAGAAATTTGCCCACATATCTGCTCTTCTATCTCCCTCTCACTGTTTGGGGGGGTCTATAGTACACGCCCAGCAGTGTGATCGCCCCTTTTTTGTTTTTCAGTTTGACCCATATGGCCTCGTTTGATGATCCCTCTAACATATCATCCCTCCTCACAGCTGTAATAGTTTCTTTAATCAATCTGGTGACCCCCCCCCACCCCCGCTCCATTTTTATACCCCCTCTCTATCCCGTCTGAAGATCCTGTAAACAGCAATGTTGAGCTGCCATATCTGCCTCTCTTTTAGCCATGTTTCTGTAATAGCTATAATATCATACTGCCAAGTGTCTACCTGTGCTCTCAGCTCATCTGCCTTATTCGTTATACTCCTTGTATTGAAGTATATATCATTAATTACAGCCAGACCTCCTTGTTGACTACTTTCTAGCCCTTGTTTCCTCTGTTTTTCAAATTAACTTTCTACATTTTTACTTTCCAATTTCAGCTTTACTCCCCTCCCTACTGAATCTAGTCTCAGGTTCCCATCCCCCTGCCAAGCTAGTTTAAACCCTTCCCAATAGCACTAGCAAACCCCCCCTGCGAGGATATTGATCCCAGTTCTGTTGGGGTGCAACTCTCCGGCTTGTACAGGTCCCACCTTCCTCAGAAGCAGTTCCAATGCCTTAGGAATCTAAAGCCCTCCCTCCTGCACTTCTTCATTTGCAGAAGGGTGTCCTTCTCCACAATCTTTTCACATTTTCCATTGCTTTTCTTCTTCATTTACCCTCACTTTTCTCTGCTATTTTTTCTGCCTTTTTCATTCTCTCTTTCCTCCCATGGCTTTTTTCTGGTGTTTCACTCCATCTCTCTTCTATTGCTATCTGTTTCCTTTCTATTTATTTCATTCACTGCCATCGCTTTCTGTCTCTCTTCTGATTCTTCATCTCCACTGCTTTCCATTCTGAGGGTAACACTGCCATTTTCGCCCTCAATTGGGAGTAACCCAATTATGCTGCATATTATTCTGATGTTGTCCGACGTTACCAACTCAATCTTTCATAAATCTTCCTCAAATTCTCCAAGGAGACCACACGTTGAGGAAATGCTGGGGAAATTTTATATCTTCCAGTTTCCGCTTTTGCCCCAAAAATCCATGACTTTTCCGGTAGACTCCAACTGTAAGTTTGTCAAGAGTCCACCAGAACAGCTACTAGCTCAGCTGCAACTCGGAATCACCATGTCCTGACCTCAAGAAAGAGTTTCCTACCTGGCCTTGTGGGGAAGGAGCCTCAACTTCCCCTGACAAGGCCATCAATGATTCCTAAATCAGGAGATCCTACTCTAGGCCCAAGCCATGTGACCGACACACGTGCAGTTGGCCTCACCTTAATGGGGAGGAAGTGGGCCCACCTGGGGTTCCGGGCTGGGGTCAGGGCCTAATGCTCTGAATATCAGCGAACCAGAAATCTTTGGGGGAATTTGAGCTGGTGCCAGTGTAACAGAAACACATGGAGAATCCAGATTATTCTTCTGGGCATGGAAGCCAGCCATTCCTGGCATTTTTGCAGTCTTTGGTGGGGGAGGGCACAAGATATTCCCCCAAGCCATTAAAGACCTGTTTCTATAGGTTCCTTTCTAGAACTTTTGAACTTTGGTAGAGTCAGTGGTGGAGTTCCAAGGCGAGGGAAATCTCAGCGTAAACACTGTGACAACAAGAGCAGGTCAACGGCTGGGTATTCTGCAGCGAGTGTCTCACCTCCTGACTCTCCAAAGCCTTTCCACCATCTGCAAGGCACAAGTCAGGAGTGTGATGGAATGCTCTCCACTTGCCTGGATGAGTGCAGCTCCAATAGTACTCAGGAGGCTCAACACCATCCAGGACAAAGCAGCCCACTTGATTGACACTCCACCCATCACCTTCAACATTCACTCCCTCCACCACCGACACACCGTATCTGCAGCAACTCGTCAAGGCTTCTTCAACAGCACCTCCCAAACCCGTGATCTCTACCACCTGGAAGGACAAAGGCAGCAGCCATAAGGGAACACCATCACCTGTAAATTCCCCTCCAAGTTACACACCATCCTGACTTGGAAATATATATGGCCGTTCTTTCATCGTCGCTGGGTCAAAATCCTGGAACTCTGTCCCAACAGCACTGTGGGAGTACTTTCACCACAAAGATGGCAGTGGTTCAAGATGGTGGCTCACCACCACTTTCTCGAGGGCAATTAGGGATGGACAATAAATGGTGGCCCACATGCCAGGAAAGTTTTTTTTAAATATATGAATTTGGGCATTTAGGCAAGTGGGTGGGAAAACATACAGAAACATTGGGCCCAAGTTTCGGGCCGCGCCGCAACCTGGACGCCCGTTTTTCACGCTCGAAAGTGCGCCTAAAAAATACTTAACGATTCTCCGGCTCCCTGCAGGTCCTCTGGAGCTGGGCGAGGCGCAGCACGAGTTGTGGGGGGCGGAGCCAGGTCTCAACACTGAAAACAGTGCCGGGACCTCTGCACAGGCACGCTACAGTGGGCGCGCATGTGCAGTAGCTCCAGGTGCCCAAAATTGTGTGGGAGGGGCCCGAAGTACGCAGCCCCTAGCTCTGCTCGAATGGCCTCACTGGGGCGGCGTGGATCAGGCTGCACCTCCCACGTCCTCCCTTCAGCTGGCTCTCAACCCCACCCCCCCACCACAGCTCCCGACCCGACAACCACCCCAGGACCCGACCCCCGCTCCGCCCCCCGGACCCGACCCGTGCTCCCCCACCCCGGGACCCGACCCGTCTCGACTCCCGCTCCCCCGCCCCGGACTCGACCCGACTCCCGCTCTGCTCCCCCCCCCCCGGACTCGACCCGATCCCCCCCTCCCCAGGACCCGACCCACCCCACCCTCCTCGACCCGACCCACCCCACCCCCTTCCAGGACCCGACCAACGGCACCCACCCAGGACCCGACCCACACCCGGACCCGACCCCCGCTTCCCAACCCCCCACCAACCCGTCTAGACCCCCGCACACCCCCTCCCCCCGGACTCGACCCGACCCAATTCGACCCCCGCTCCCCCCCCAGGACTCGACCCGTGCTCCCCCGCCCCGGACTCGACCCAACCCCTCCTCCCCAGGACCCGACGCCACCCCCCTCAGGACCCGACCCGACCCGACCCCCGGCAACCTACCTTTAACTCCGGTGCTGGGGGCGGGCCCCGCCCGAAGTCTTGGGCATGGCCGGGCCCGTTCAGCCTCCCTCTCCTCTCCTCTCCCCCTCCCTCCCTTCTCCCCTCTCCTCTCCCCCTCCCTCTCTTCTCCCCTCTCCTCTCCCCCTCCCTTCTCCCCTCTCCTCTTCCTCTCTTCCTCCCTTCTCCCCTCTCCTCTCTCTCTCCCTCCCTTCTCCTCTCCCCCTCCCTTCTCCCCTCTCCTCTTTCCCTCCCTTCTCCCCTCTCCCCCTCCCTCTCCTCTCCTCTCCTCATCCCTTCTCCCCTCTCGTCCTCTCCTCTCCCCCTCCCACTCCTCTCCCCCTCCCTCTCCCCTCCCCCTCCCTCTCCCTCTCCCCTCCCCTTCCTCTCCCTCTCCCTTCTCCCCTCCCTCCATCCTCCTCCCACTCCCTTCTCCTCCCCTCTCTTCTCCCTCCCCTTCCCCCCTCCTCCCCTCTTCTCTCCCCCCTCCCCTCCCCTACTCCCCTCCCCCTCCTCCCCTCTTCTCCCCCACTCCCCTCCCCCACTCCCCTCCCCCCTCCTCCCCTCTTCTCCCCCACTCCCCTCCCCCCACTCTTCTCCCCCCCTTCCCCTCCCTTCTCCCCCTCCCCCTTCTCCCCCCCTCTTCCCCTCCCTTCTCCCCCCCCCCTCCGCTGTCAGAAACACAGGCACTAACAGACAGTGTGAGAGAGACACACACAGACAGACAGAGAGATAGAGACACTGACAGAGACACATGGCAGGGAGAGGGGGGGGGGGGGGGTGTGGGGGGGCTGTCCCAGCACGCTGTTGGAGGGCTCCCAGTGCTGCAGTTGGTAAGTAGAAAATGTTTTATTTATTTATTTTTAATTTTTATTAATTTTTTTTTGATTGATTTATTAGTTGATTTATTGATGTATTTATCATTTATTATTGATGATGGCTCTTTATTTGTAAAACTGAAGTGTTTAATGTTTGTGAACTTCCCTTTAAACCCCCCCCCCCCCCATTTCCCTACGCCTGATTTGTAACCTACGTCTGATTTTCTAAGTGTAGGCAATGTTTTTCTGAGCGTCCAAAAATCTACACTTATTCCATTCTAAGTTAGTTTGGAGTAAGTTTTCACTGCCTAAACTTTCAAAATGGGCGTAAGTGGCCGGACATGCCCCCTTTTGGAAAAAAAATCTGTTCCAAACTGAAACTGTTCTAACTGACTAGAACTGGAGCAAACTAAATGCCGAGAATTGCAATTTCTAAGATACTCCATTCTAAACCAGTTGCTCCAAAAAAACAGGAGCAACTCAGGCCGAAACTTGGCCCCATTGAATGTTGTAAAGCCTTCCCATAGCTATACTTACACTTGCCATCTTGTGAGAGTTCTCAAAACAATTGTTAAAAATCTACATTCTAACATTGTATCGATAATTTCAGTGGAAATCAGTTGGCCATTTTGGCCCAACAATCAAGCTCTGTACTTTGGTACAAAAATGCGATGAAATCTGATGCCTGGGAACAATGGATCATTTACTAAATCAGATAAAAGGTGCTTTCAGTTAGAGGCATCTGATGCTCAGGACAATCTTGATAAATATTATGGGGTTAAGGAGCATAGAAGGATAGACTAAATGATCGGAAGAGTGAGTGAACTGTATCATAGCAGTCTTTCAAGAGCATTGAGTGAATAGAAGAACCCAAGGGTTAATAAATATTAAATAAATTAATCGGTCAGCCACTGGGACTTTTATCTTTGTGAAAGGGAGGGAGATTCAATTTAAGTAGCTTATAGATTATTGGTGTTTCTGAGAAATTTGTTCTCTAGCTGTTTAAATTATTGACAGAAACCAATAGATTAGCTATTCAGAAAAGGAGAAAACCCTGTTCTCATGTTTCCTCCTTCATGCAACCTTGATGAAGCAAAACTCTTTCCCTGAAACATGTTTTCGACTTAACCCAGCAGGAGCTTTAGAATATCAAATACTCATTTACTTGGGCTAAAATGTAATATGCTAATCGCTAATAATTCACAAATACTATTCTGAAGTATTCAAGCACATTTTAATTCTAGTATGAACAGAAACTCACCTGGACTCACATGAAAAATGTTTCTTCATGGCAGTGTACATATATTTAAAATACATTGAGGCATGTCTGGATAACAGCGAAGAAACCCAACTTGCACTACTCTGATCAACAAACACTTTAAGGATCATGGTTTTGGCAAATTTACTATAGATCATCAGTATCTAATTATACGACTAATTAGCTAGTGGCAAAGTGGAAAAGGCCATTTTACATGATAGCACAACAGAAGGAACAAGGGTTTTGCCGCTAATCCAAGGCAGCATAATGCTGTATGTGTGCAGTGCATATGAAGGACAAAAGAAAGCTCTTATGTCAACACTTCAGGAGCCAAGCACTGAGTGTCCTTAAGTGTGAAAAATAGTGATTTCTAAATGTAAGCTCTGAATTTTTAAACCTTTGTTGTTTCGAATGAAAATGTTGTGCTGTATCATTATGAAAAACCATATTTGACCAATTAGACCAATATGGGAACAAGCTTTCCCATGCCCATAAAGCCCCTGCTTCAGCTTTCCATTTTGAACCTGAGTTCTTTATATTTTGGTGTGATCAAATACAACAGGATACCTGACTCTTTAACATAAGAAAAGGGCATAACATTAAAATGTAGAAAGCATTCTGAATAGGAGTGCATTAGGGCTTTATAAATGGACCCAGTTATTTGCACTGTGTTTCTGGCTGATTGTTCCCCTTGGAGGATAAGCCACACCGAGAAGTTTCTCTGGAGTGTGTAATTGGAACTGCTCAGCCCAGGTTCTAAGTGACTTTGCAAAGTGTAATTCGAGCTCTTCTGACTTCAGAACTCCCCAGCAAGCAGTCCCAGAGAGGACTGAGCTCCACAAAACCAGCAAAAGCATCGCAAATCTCTAACCATAGCCCAAGTGCATGCCTCCACCAGCCGAAGTACATGACCTTACCCCACCATCCCCCCACCCACCCCGCCATAGATGGGGTATTGTGTGTGGGTCACGGAATGTTAACAGGTTTATCGGGTATGAAGCGAATAGTGAGAGTGTCGTAACTTCTGGATTTCATCCACTCCAACGATGTCCCTAGTAACACACGCACCGAGCTTTCTGAAAAATCGGGTGTGTTATGTATGTAAATTTTATAATACTGTAAGACTTGCCACCAGGGGGCGCACCTGTTGGAGATCCAAGGGTCACCTGCACACCTCGTGTAAGCAAATATAAAAGGTTGTATGCCATGCTGCTTCGGCACTCTGGAGTTTGATTAAAGAGACTAAGGTCACACTAGTTCGAGCTGACAGCATACAGTCTTGTGGAGTTATTCTGAACATAACAATTGGTGACGAGTAACAGATCACAAACTTTCACGCGGTTATGGCTGCCGTTAGTATTCTTGAGAGATTTGTTGAAGGTGATGATTGGGAAGCCTTCATCGAGAGTATTGACCAGTACTTCGTGGCCAACGAGCTGGATACAGACAGTAACACGGTCAAGCGCAGGGCGATTCTCCTCACCGTTTGTGGGTCCACGATATATGGCCTCATCAAAAATCTGCAAGCACCGATGAAACCAATGGACAAGACATATGCAAAGCTGTGCACCTGGTTCGGGAACACCTCAAGCCGAAGGAGAGCATCTTAATGGCCAGGTATCACTTTTATACGTACCATCGCTCCGAGAGTCAGGACGTGGTGAGCTATGTCACCGACCTAAGATGCCTTGTGGGACAGTGTGAATTTGCTAGATTTTTGGGGGAAATGTTGTGGGACTTTTTGTGCTTGGAATCGGCCACGAGGTCATTCTTCACAAACTGCTGTCTGTCGAATCTCTAGATCTGAGCAAGGCCATCACTGTCATGTATCCTAAAATGGTTACTGTTTGTACTATTACAAGGTGTGCCACCAGTGAGACTTGTAGGTTACCTGTACAGGTGTGCCTGGCCTAGTATAAAAGGCAGGCCACTAGGTGTGACCCTCACTCTGGAGTTATCAATAAAGGACTAAGGTCACTAGAGTTCAAATAGAACACTTTGCCTCATGGAGTCATTATCAGAGCATCTAAAGACGTAATAATTGGCGACGAGATTACGGATTTTCACACAAAAATGGCTACCCTTGGTACATTGCAGCAGTTCGCCGATGGTGATGATTGGGACGCCTTCGTGGAGAGGCTCAACCATTTCTTCACAGCAAACGACCTGGCAGGCAATGATCTGGCCACACTGGCTGATAAGCGCAGAGCTATCCTGCTAACCAGTTGTGGGCCCATTGTCAGGGACTTGCTGGCACCAGCGAAGACAACGACCAAGACGTATGAGGAGCTTGTAACGCTGATCCAAGAACAACTCAAGCCCAAAGAAAGCATCCTCACAGCCCGACACCGGTTTTACACTCACCGATGGCCCGAAGGCCAGGAAATTGTGAAATATGCTGCAGGCCTCAGGAGGCTGGCAGCACCGTGATTCTGGAGACCACCTCACCGAAGTGCTGCGGGATACCTTTGTCATTGGAATTGGCCACGAGGGCCTTCTTCTGTCTGCGGATACCACAGTCACGCTGCAGAAGGCCATCTCCGTGAGCCAGGCATTCATGACCTCAACCTACGGTTCTAGGCAGATGACTCTTCCTCAGGACTCAAACCCGGCAAGTACTGTGCACAGAGTGGCGCCTTTTAGAGGCTGGACTGTAGAATGTGAACCTTCTCAGGGAAGTGAGAACAGGCCCTCAAGTCCCTCAACTCAGAGTCCGCCGAGGGGGGGGGGTTAACCGAGTAGCTCCATGCTAGCGTTGCGGAGGGAATCACAGGGCTCATCAGTGCCGCTTTAAAGACTATGTGTGGAAAGGCTGCAGCACAAAAGGCCACCTCCAGCGAATGTGTAAAAGAAATATGACTCACTGTGTTGATGAAGAGTCTGCAGGTGGCCACAAATCCAGCGGGGACTATGCAAAGATAGTCAGAGAGATAGCTCAGACCCATGATGAGGTATATGGCAGTTTACCTGCACGATCGAGTGTTCTCCGTTGAGGATAGAAGTCGAGATAAATGGCTTTCCAGTCTTCATGGAAGTGGACATGGGGGCGAGCCAGTCAGTAATGAATCAAGAAGCCTTTGAGAGGCTATGGGACAATCAAACTGAACAACCCGAGTTGATCCCGGTTCAGACAAAGCTGCATAACGACACCTATGAACTTATCCCAGTCGTTGGTAGTGCGGATGTAAAGATACTCTATGATGGCGCAGTGCACAAGTTACCTCTGTGGATTGTTGCAGGTGATGGACCAATGCTACTTGGAAGAAGGTGGATGGAGAAGATCCATTGGAGCTGGGAAGATTTCATCTCTCCAGCGATCGACGTCCTCTGTGTTCAGAGGCAAAGCAAGCCCTCACCTGAGGGTGGACCCGGCACCAGAGAGCAGACCAGCACGGCACCCGAAGCACAGACCGCTCAGCACGACTGCGTGGAGATTATCCAGCTGAGACGACCCGAACGCACCTTCCAGGCTCCAGTGGCAGGACTCCGGAGGAAGAAAATCGGATCCAGAGGTGACCTCCCAGCTTCGGTGGCAGAACCCAGGGAGAAGAGGATCACCGCAGTTGACATCGTGGAGGGAGGAAAAATGGCGCCCAAACCACGAGGTGATGTGCTAAAGAAAAAGATGGTGGCGGCCAGACCACGAGGTGCAGCGCTAATGGAGCAACACGTGTCACCAAACGGAGAAGAGGATTGGGGTAAAGATAGCAAGGCTCTCTTAAAGGAGGCCTGCAACCCACCACTTAAAGGGACAGTTCCACATTCTCAATCAATGTAAGAGCAACTGTGATTCAGATGTAAAATGTGTAATTAATGATCGGAATTGTGTACATGTAATAAGCAAAGAAAAGTCGTGCGATCGCGATCGGAACTACAGGTTACTTACCATGAATAGTGAAAAGTTGTGCGATGTAGGATTTCAACTGCATTCAGTCAATGCAGCGGGCAGACACCCATCGAGAGCACACAGGTCCAGCGAGCTACCCAATGTAGTAGCCTACATCTCCGGGACCAGAATCATGCACCATAAAGTGTGGCCACGAGCAGCCAATAAATACAAGCTGCAGAGCAAGCGATCTCAGGAGGGCAACGGCACCGGTATCGATACCCTGCCCATGATCGGCTCCACCTCTCAGGCACACGATGGCACCAACTGTCACTAGCCTGAAAGAGCAAACTGTGCCAAGGCACAGCCCCCAGACCCTATCGCCACCAAGGCCATACCCGGGAACAAAGGGTCACCCACAACAGTTCTCCCAAATGGGCCCGGGACCAGCCAGGATCCCAAACCAAATAACGCCCAGGCAAGCAAGTCAGCAGTTCCCGTGAGAGCAGGCAACTTGAGCCAACCGGGCCCCTACTGCCAGCACTGGGCACCGCACCATCACCAGACTACCATCCAGCAGTCCTGGCACTAGTTTGTCCTCACCAAGAATATTCCAAGCATGCACCACTACTGCAACACTGTGAATGCAAATAGTTTTTTTTTTTCTTTGGACATGAATGTAATGAGCCAACGGCACTATCTGTATGTGGGGGGAGGGGGGGGGGGGGGAGGAGAGAATGGAGTGGTCATGGACACACAAACAGAAACAACCAGCACAATACTGTCAAAGAAACACCACCCATTCACCCAAGTTGGAAACGACCCACCTAGGGTCAACCAGATAGAGCTAAGCCCAGAGCACAGTCAATGCAGAGGCGATTTGCACGAAAGGCTTGGGGGAGAGTGATGTCATGTATCCTACATGGCTACTGTTTGTACTACTACAAGGTGTGCCACCAGAGGGCACTGCAGTGGGAGACTTGTAGGTTACCTGTACAAGTGTGCCTGGCCTTGTATAAAAGGCAGGCCACCAGGTGTGATCCTCACTCTGGAGTTATCTATAAAGGACTAAGTTCACTACAGTTCAAGTACAACACATTGCTTCGTGGACTCATTATCAGAGCATCTAAAGACATAATAATCACGATAGCCCAGGCTTTCATATCCACGAACGATAACACTAAGCAGATATTTTCTCAGCATCGAAGCTCAGCAGCAAGTACTGTGCATAAAATAACACCTTCAGCAGGCAGAACTGTACATGGCAGGGCCTACACGCCTGCAGAGGCCAGACCTAGGATGACTCAGATTCTGCTGTGTGGCGTGAATGCGAATCTATTAACACCATGTTGGCATTGCGGGAGTAATCATAGAGCCCCTCAATGACAATTCAAGCACTACGTGTGCAAAGGATGTGGAACAATGGGGCACCTCCAGCGAATGTGCAGACATGCTGCGACTCACCACGTGGCATAGTCGGCAGAAGATGACTGATCCGGTGCGGATCACGCTGAACGATTAAGAGAGGCAACTCAACCTGAGGCTGAAGAGGAAGTGTATGGGGTACACACCTTCACCACCAAAAGCCCTGCAATAATGTTGAAAATCAAATTAAACGGCATTCCAGTTTCCATGGAATTGGACACGGGGGGTGAGTCAGTCAATTATGAGCCACAATGCTTTTGAGAAACTGTGGGGCAACAAGGCACAAAGGCCAAAATTAAGCCCGATTCATACAAAGCTGCGCACTTACACCAAAGAGCTCATACAAGTCATTGACAGTGCGACAGTGAAGGTATCGTACAATGGAGCTGTGCATGATTTATCACTATGAACCAGGCAATGGCCCAACGCTGTTTGGCAGAAGCTGGCTAGGAAAGATCCGATGGAACTGCAACGAAATCAAAACACTGTCTTCGGTGGATGACTCCTCGTGCGCTCAAGTGCTAAACAAATTTCCGTCGCTATTTGAGCCAGGCATCGGCAACTTCACAGGCGCCAAAGTGCAGATCCATCTAGTCCCTGATGCATGGCCCGTTCGTCACAAGACCCGAGCGGTTCCATATATGATGCGAGAGAAAGGCGAGATCCAACTGGACAGATTTCAACGAGAGGGAATTATATCGCCAGTCAAGTGCAACAAGTGGGCCAGTCCAATTGTTTCGGTGTTGAAAAGTGATGGCACGGTCAGACTCAGCGGAGACTACAAAGTAACGATCAACCGAGTCTCGTTACAGGACCAGTACCCACACCCAAAGCGGAGGACCTATTCGCAACGTTAACAGGGGGGTAGTCATTCACCAAGCTGGATCTAACCTCTGCTTACATGACGCAGGAGCTAGCTGAATCTTCGAAAAGATTGACGTACATCAACACGCACAAAGGACTGTTCATATACCACAGGTGCCCTTTTGGAGTTCGCTCGGCTGCTGACATCTTCCAGAAGAACATGGAGAGTCTGCTGAAATCGGTTCCGCGCACCGTGGTGTTTCAAGACGACATCCTAATCGCTGGTCGTGACACCACCGAACACTTGCACAACCTGGAAGAGGTTCTAAAGCGCCTGGACAGAGTGGGACTCAGGCTGAAACGCTCCATGTGTTTTCCTGGCGCCAGAGGTCGAATTTTTGGGGAGAAATATTGAGGCAGATGGCATCAGACCCACGGACTCTAAGACAGAGGCACCCAGGCCACAGAATGTGATGGAGCAGTTCGTTCCTGGGACTCCTCAACTATGTTGGTAACTTTCTACCCGGGTTGAGCACTTTGCTGGAACCTTTGCATTTATTGCTACGTAAGGGTGATGACTGGGTTTGGGGTAAATCTTAAGAGACAGCCTTCGATAAGGCCAGAAACCTGCTATGTTCTAACAAGTTACTTGTATTGTATGACCCGTGTAAACATTTAGTACTAAGCTTGTGATGCATCTTCATATGGGGTCGGTTGTGTGTTACAGCAAGCCAATGTGTCAGACAAACTGCAACTGGTTACATATGCGTCCAGAAGTTTATCTAAGGCTGAAAGAGCCTACAGTATGGTTGAGAAAGAAGCATTAGCATGCGTATACGGGGCTAAGAAAATGCACCAATAGCTATTTGGACTCCGGTTCGAGCTCGAAACCGACCACAAACCGCTCATTTAGCTGTTTTCAGAAAGCAAAGGTATTAACACCAATGCTTCGTCCCGCATCCAAAGATGGGCACTAACGGTTCTATGAGCACTATGTAATCCGCCACAGACCAGGCACTGAGAACTTTGCTGATGCCCTCAGTCGGCTACTATTGCCCACCACCGGGGTGGAAATAGCACAACCCGCAGACTTGCTTCTTGTAATGGCTGTTTTTGAGAGCGAGGGGTCATCTGTCACAGCTCACCAGTCAGGACCTGGACTAGCCAGGACTCTGTGCTATCACTAATAAAAAATTGCATCCTAAGTGGGAGCTGGTCGGCTGTTCCTGGGAAAATGCAAGGCGAAATTAAGCCATTTTACCAACGCAAGGATGAAATATCTATTCAATCGGATTGTCTCCTATGGGGGAATCGCGTGGTTTTGCAAAAAAAAGGCAGGGAAACGTTTATACGCGAACTACACAGTACCCACCCAGGCATAGTCATGATGAAGGCTATTGCCAGGTCGCACGTTTGGTGGCCTGGCATTGACTCGGAATTGGAGTCATGCGTACACCAATGTAACACTTGCTCACAGTTGAGCAATGCACCTAGGGAGGCCCCACTAAGTCTGTGGTCATGGCCCTCCAAACCGTGGTCCAGGGTCCATGTAGATTTTGCTGGCCCCTTTCTAGGAAAGATGTTCCTAGTAGCAGTGGACGCCTACTCTAAATGGATTGAATGTGTAATAATGTCATCATGTACATCCACTGCCACCATTGAAAGTCTCTGGGCCATGTTCGCCACCATGGTTTGCCCGACATCCTCGTTAGTGACAATGGACCATGTTTCACCAGCTTGGAATTCAATGAGTTCATGATCCACAATGGCATCAAACAAGTCAGGTCTGCCCCGTTTAAGCCTGCATCCAACGATCAAGCGGAACGGGCAGTCCAAATTATCAAGCAGAGCTTGAAATGTGTGAAGGACGGTTTCCTGCAGACCCAGTTATCCCGGGCTCTGCTCAGCCACCGGACGCGACCCCATACGCTTACCAGGGTTCCCCCGTCAGAATTGTTAATGAAGAGAGCACTCAAAACCAGGCTCTCCTTAGTCCACCCGGATCTCAGTGATCATGTAGAAACCCGGCGTCACCGGCATAACATGTGCCACGATCGTGCGGCTGTATCATGTGACAAAGAGGTTAATGACCCTGTATTTATTCCTAATTACGGTCATGGTCCCTAATGGGTTGCTGGTACCGTTTTCGCCAAGGAGGGGACTAGAGTGTTTGTTGTCAAACTTCTGAATGGACAAACGTGCAGAAAGCATTTGGATCAGACCAAACTGCGATTCACTGACAACCAAGAACAATTTGAAGAGGACATCACCATCATTGATCCACCAACACACACCCAACCAGCAATTAACCTCGCTGTCAATTACGAGGATGAACCCACCATGCCCGACAGTCCGATCAGACCAGCCATGCTGCAGTGCAACAATGATCTGACCAACTCACCCATGCCAGGACTTCAACTCAGGTGATCAACCCGGGAACGAAGAGCCTCTGATCGCCTCAACTTGTAAATAACTTGTATCTAAAACTTTGGGGGCGGGGAGTGATGTTATGTATGTAAACTTTATAATAGTGTAAGACTTGCCACCAGGGGACACAAGGTGTGCAGGGTCCTGCACTCCTCGTGCAAGCAAGTATAAAAATTTGTCTGCTATGCTGCTTCGGCACTCTGGAGTTTGATTAAACAGACTAAGGTCACACCAGTTTGAGCTTACAGCATACAGTCTTGTGGAGTTATTCTGAACATAACAGTGTGTGGGTATAAAGGGGGTTGGAAGAACCTGATACGTCTTCACTGAGTTCCCTCTCTCCCCTCCTATTCCCCCTTCCGCCTCCCCATCTCTCTCTCTCCATCTCTCTTCCACCCGTCTCTCTCTCTCCCCCCCATGTCTCTCTCTCTCTCCCCCCACGCCCCACGTCACTCTCGCTGCCCTCATCTCTCTCTCTATCCCCCGGTCTCTCTCTCTCTCTCATCTCTCTCTTTCTCCATCTCTC